>NC_141225.1:5452500-6002500 GCF_054856515.1 Filicampus tigris | reverse complement strand
ACAGACAGCTCATTTGTTGCAAGCAGCGATGTGACATCATTAGACCTTGCCATGAAATGAGGAGATCGAGGAGCGTTACCTCATATCCGCAAAATATTTCCACCTCCTCCTGCCTCGCTCTTCTTTCAGTCTGAAATGAGCCACTACACGCGGGTCAATATTTACTTCCGTAAACATTGTGCCACGTGACAGCGTTTTTTTTTTTTGCATGTCACTCGATGTCGTGCACTGTGCGAATGTTTGTCAAATCACAGGGGCATTCTATTCATATTAGAAGTTACTTTTGTTTTTGTAATGTAAATGAGTACATATAAATATCGCTTTCAACAAAAAAAATAACCCATCAGAATTGGGCAACATTGCCTGCAGTGTAAATATAGAATAAGAGTGATTTTTTTCCCCCGCTCCCTAATCTACTCTGAAAATAGTTGCAGTCGACAATCGCAAATATTACATCTGTTCACTATATTACAAACATGTCAAAAGTTCTAATACACTTCCTGAGCTGAAAAGTGTGTCAAAACATTTGACAGACTGTTCAATGGAGCATTCATTATTTTAGTTAAGGAAAGGTTAGGGTGGCATGTAAACCTGTTTAAGATAAGTGATAGAAAATGGATGGATAAGATTTCAACAGGCCCATTATTGGTCAGCACGGAAGACGTTGCCTGGCTTCTGATCGTCGGGTGGGTTGACCACAGGGAAGCCCCGCAGTTTCTCCTGCAGGCCACCCACGGCCAGCCTCATCTGGTCCTCGGTGCCCTGCAGGGACTTGAGCTCCATGGTGTAGAAGATGAAGAGCAGCGAGGTGCACAGCAGGATGGCCAAGCACAGCGCCACTAGCAAGTAGAAGGAGGTGAGCGGGAAGGCTTGCTCGGCCCCCAACGTCAGCCAGGGCACGGCCGCGATTGCCAGCTCCAGCAGGAGAAGGACCAGGCCCATGGCGGCCGTGCGGGCCGCCGTGTAGCGCATCCGCTCGGCGCAGTGCACGCCTACTTTTACCTCGGTGCGAGCCTCTGTCAAAATGTCCACCAGTCTGGCCACCTCCCCTGAGGAACAAAAGGATTTAAAGTTGCCGTTTTAATTGCCTTATACAAAGATATGCATACAAACTCCCAAGCCATCCATTTTTGGCAGGTTAGCAGTGGTCCCATACTCCTTTCCATTTCAATATGATTGCTTGAACAGTGGAATGTCCGCAAAATGTCTAAAGCTTGTGAAATATTCTTATATCTTAATCCTGCTTTACACATCTGTACAACATTATCTCGGACCTGCCTGGCGTGTTCCTTGGTCTTCATGATGATATTTGCGCTTTAAACAGACCTCTGAGACTATCACAGAGCAAATGCATTAATAGTGAGATTGACAGTAAAGTGGACAAAAAATTTTAAATATCGGACGAATATTGTTGCACTTCATGATTGTGTCCAGTTCCTAAACTCCAATTTTATGTCTCTATGTTTGAAGCCTGAAATGTGGCTAGAGGTCAAAAAGTTTTGTGTCTTTGAGAATTGCAATTTTCGGTTTTGTCCTGTATCTTTGCAGCCTTCGCCTTGACAAGGTTTGTATTTCGGGGAGGGGTTGAGTATAGCCTTGGTTGTGAGTGGAATTTACTGAGCATCTTTGCCCCACGAGCATGTACATGCACACACTTCCAGTGTATTTCTTTCCAGAAACAGATCACCTGTAAGCCATTCACTTCAAACATGTTTGACAAGCGGGGCGTCAATTACTCTTTGTGATTCATTATTCGCATGTTGAGCCCACCGTGGAGGATTACTGTACTAATCAAACAGTCACAAACCTACCTGCTGCACAGTCACGATTGCTCGACCGAAAGTCTCCGGCAGCCTCACTCGGAGCGAGCGTGAATTCGGCAGTCAGAGCCTCGTGGTCCGAGTAGGGGAAAGAGTGTCCCGGGACGGAGCCTTTGGTGGTGCGCATGGATGCGCACTGGATGTCGACTTTGCAAGAACCCTACATGTTTGCAAACACAGAAGAGTTGGATGGGACATAAAAATGTTAAACTAACTTTTTATTGTTTCTACGCGTCAAGTAATGTCTCCTTTAAAACATGCAATGACACAAGGAGAGCTGAATGTTTGAGCTACCTTAAAGAGGATGTAGTCGATCCTGATGCCTTTCTCGAAGGGAGCGATCACCTTCTGGCTGATGAAAAGATTGTCCAGTATAAGAGTAAGACCATCTTCATATCCCTGAAACAAACAACCAAAATTGGGTTCTCGTTTTGGCATACAATAACTCTTATTTGAAGAGACATCGACACAGCTTGAGTTAAAAGACGGTGCATGTCCATTGATATGGACCATGCCAGGAAAGAAGAAATATTCCCTGAACGTACCGCGGATAGCTGATAGCAACCCCTTGTTGTTGAACACCAATAGAATCACCTTTTGCCAGAAAAGAAGATACAATATATTCCCCAAAGTTTTTTGAATTCAGACTGAAATCCTGTATTTCATAGTATAGATGGATGGTCGATACAGCTTTTTCAGACGATACCAGCATGCCTTCTCAACTCGAGTTCGCACCGCTACCGATACTAAGTAACTAATACCACTAGTACTTTTGATAGATAAAATTTCTATTACACCATGGACAGATAATTTTAAAGAAAGACCTTTTGGTAATTTCTGACAAAAGGTAAAACTGTCACTCTGCAATAGAGGATTTAAGTTTGAGTTTTCGTAATTCAAAATAGGCATAACACTATGAAGTTGGAAAATAGGGCTGTGCGATACAGCTGAAAATGTTATCACATTGTATTTCATATAATGCTTACATGAAATACCGTAATGGAGAAAGTCATACCACCCAAATTGAGTTAGCAAATAGATGTATAAGGATGGGAGCAGCACACTAATAATGCAGTCCAAGCATTCATATGTCTTCTAAACATATACTTTCAGAAATTGCATCTTAATGAGCATGATTCACATGCATACAGTTCATTTGAAAAAACGTTGTCAGCCATGCATGACATTTAGTTCTTGAAAATACCACAAGCCAGCACCTTTGGTTTGTTGACTGGCAATCCCGCCAGCGCGAGCACACAATACAATAAAATAATCGTCCATTCCCATTTAAAAGTAAACCAGGGTTTTTTTGGACAAGGAATACATAGTATAGTGTATATCTACCAATTCGACCTCAGTTTACACATGTTGAGACAATGAAACTTTTAAAGTTTTAAACTTTTAGTTGATCTATCAAAATAAACAACTCGACACATATTTTGTTGGATCACTTCCACTTCTAGGTGCCACTGTCTTTAGTTTACCTTATCTACGAATGATCTGACCCATCTGCCAATTTAGAAAAATAAAATGTGGCCTTGAGCACAATGTTTGCCTTCCCCTAAATACTGTAAGACTCTTCCTGGGTCCAAAGTCTTTGGTGCGGCTGTGTCTGTCTGAATACCTACATCAAAGTTATCAGTCTCGACGTAGGCATCCCGCAACTCTGTGTAGGACGTCAGCAGCCGGTTGCCAAGGTCCTGAGGGTGCATGTTGAGGTCACCGCCGAGGACCACCACGTCGGCGCCGCTGGACGTGTGACTAGAAACATGGCATCCAGTTAATATTGTCAACAATTAGAGACTATTACAGTTATGTCCACCCCAAAATGCTTTGTAATTGCCTATAGAGGCCACCAAACGGTGGCAAAGCACTACTTTTGACCAAATGAAGCTCCTCAACCCAAAATAATTGTTTCCTTGAAAACAACATCAAACCAGTATATCCAAACGAATAGACAAATGCAAAACCGCAAATATTCACCACTGCTTATCACAAACTACGATGGCAAAACAGTTTCATATGATTTTAAATTCATTTTACAACATTGCCCTAAGAAATACAGTAAATGTCTCACAGATTATTTAATTTGGGGGAAAAGGCATCTGAAGTTCTCATTAGCAGAGCAATTGTTTGCACAATATTGGATATATCTAATCTTTTTGGTGCCAAGGTATCGGATCTGACTTGGTATTGGCAGATGCTCAAAGTCAAATGACCCGATTTGGACTCTGCAAAAAAACATGACTGGCACAGTAGACAATAAGCATGAGTAGCATAACTCACACGTCCCCGACCGGAACAGGAAGTGACGATTAGCGATTAGTTGACTAGCAAAGTCAGCTCATTGACTAGTCTGTTCAACCCCTACTTCCCTTATACCAACTCCCAATTAGACAGGGCTTTGGTGGCATCTTAGCACAAAAAATGCAAATAGTTAAGTTTTCAGCCAATAGCGAGAAGAGGTACATTTGTTAAAATTGAACCGCCATTACGCTGGACATGACTGCACTTCACAATTACAGAGATGACAATGGAATAGTACCGGATGAACTGCTGCAGCTCCCAGGCCTGGACCACCCTGTGAGGCAGATAGCCGTCCCTCTCCCGGCAGTACTCGGCGTGGAGCTGCAATGACAGACTTCTTGTCAGTTAACTTATCCAGTGTACCTTCGTGCGAGAGGGATGTTTTAAGGCACCACCTACGTGAGTCAGGTAGAAGTTGGCGGTCAGAGCGCCGATGTTCAAGATGGCCAGCCCCACAGCTTTGCCCCCAAACCAGTCCCCGTGGTGAGCCTGTGAATTATTGTACTTTTAAGATCTGAGGGGCCTGGGGCATTGTGGGAATTCGTAACATATAATTTCAGTTGTTCTAAATTCATCCGATGGTCACACTAAAGAGATAACCAAGGCCCGAAATGAGTAGTTTGGCACTGCAGCTTGCGAGGCAAAATTGGCATTTTGCGCCTCATCAAAACACAATGAATAGCAAGACTGAACATCATCACTGAGACGTCATAAAAACTTCCCCAGGCTAGACACGTGCTTTGCTCACGTCATAATTCCGTGTGTTACTTATACCACATGGCCTAACTGGCAACGGGCTTCGGCTGGCAACTGCTTCTGATTTTGACTTTTGAGGTCTTGCGCTGAGATTAATCTGCAAAAATTCATCCTCAAATTAAAGCAGAAGTCAACCCAAACATATTTTGTTTCAAGAATATGTTCCCAGCAGGCCCACTGGTTGAAACACGGCATTCTGATTAATTTTGCATTAGTGGAATATAAATTTAGGGTCAAAATGCACTTGTTTTTAGTCAGCTCTGGGAGCGGACACTTTGTCTTCTGTCGACTGAAAATGACATCACAATTGCTCACAACGACCAATCACGGCTGACCTGTTTTCTGAATCTGAGCCGCGATTGGCCGTTGTGAGCAGTTGTGATGTCATTTTCAGTCGACAGAAGACAAAATGGCTGCCCCCAGTGGTGGCTAAAAACGAATGGATTAACACTTATTCCACAAACACAATATTCAGAAATGCCCTGTTTCAACTAGTGGGATTGCATAGAAGATATTCTTGAAAAAACAATGTTTGCGTTGACTTCCTCCTTTAAGGAACTGATTAGCAAAACTGCTGCACAAAGAAAAAAAACATTTTAAACCTTGAGCTGTAACAGAACCTAATTTCAAAATTTGATCACAATTGTCAAGTGTCTCAAATATGATCCTGAGTGATTTTTTTGTGCGGGGATTTGTTGGGAGGGATTTTTCCTCCCCGATTTGATTGAAAAGGGTAGAGGCTGACAGAGCTGGGCATTCCGCCTATGTGACGGACCGGTCCGTCTATACGCCTATGACGGATGCCCATTTTGTAGACAGTAAACGTTAGACGGAAACCTTCAAAAAGAGACGGATTAAGCATGGTCAGAAGCCCATATAGGTCTATTTTTGCGGTGAGGCTTCAATTGCCTAAAGGTGAATATCTTTTTTTCCGGCTGGACAAAAACGCAGATAGAAGGACAGCGGAAGGGTACCCGGCTTCAGGCAATAAACAGACCGGGACATTTCAGTAAAATGGTCAGCTCTGGAGGCTGACAATCGTAAATGTTATACCTGTTCAAAACTTCAACTTCAAAACCATCGCAGATCCTCGCGTGTCAAGTTTTCATACTTTCTAAATGGGAACCATTTGATCTGTGTGCAAATATCAATCAGCTGGAATTTTAGCATTTCTCCTCTTCTTGAAATCGAGGTATCGTAGCTAACAAAAACAAACATCACAAATGACATAACAAAAAGTGAAATAATATGTTCATTAACAAAATAGAATTAAAGCAAGAGTATTTTTAGAAGAAAATAACAAAATGCTCTTTATACAAGGCTAATTTAAACAACTAACTATAGCAAAAATGCCCTTGTGTATGTGTTTGTCGAGGGTGTATGTGTGTGTCTAGACTAGAAGCGAAATCATCACTGCCTCTAACAGGTCAGTCTTGGTACTACGAGGGACATCTGGTTTGGGAAGGACACTCGTTTGTGTGTGTGCGTGTGCATGTGCTATGCTAGTTTCTGTACAACACACCACATAACAGCAGTATGAACACTGGCCAATTATTTACTTGTAATGTGTTAAATTTCTTACATTTGAAAAAAAAAAGTTTAATAATGCGTGTATACTGCTTTAGCTACATATTTGCATACTTAATACTTACCATGTATGGGTACCCATTGAGCGAATAGCGGTAAAGAAATGTATCTTGGATTCTGTGCTTGGAGAAAATAGCCAATCCACTGCCGATGACACCACTGGAGGAAAAAAAAAAATGGCAAGCCGTAACACGATATTTGAATGGAATTCTTCAATTTAAATAATAACCACTTTGACCGACATCATGCAACATCTTAACAGTTTTGAGTTTCTTTTTAATTTAAACGAGCACGTAGCCAAGATTAGATTCTTGTGCCTTGGTATGCAGGTTAAGAGAGAATTAAAGAGTGTTAATCCTTCAGTCGGTTCCATTTAGCAAGTGGATCAAAGCGCTCCAGCACATCAGAGGCCTTTTGGACATTTTGCAAGAGGATTACATCTTGAAACATGTTACCTCTTAAAGTAATGTGAGTGAACGTGGCTACTGGCCAATTTCTTTCTCAGGAACAGGTAGTCTTTTTCACTCCACACCTGCAGAACATAAAAGAAATGTGAGACTTGAAATACGGAAGACGTGCACCTTTTGATCATTTGCCGTTGTATTATACTGATGGTCATAATACAGCAAGTAGATAAACATGTTTACTATTAATTTTAAATGTCATAATCTTATTGTAGTAAATAGATAAATGATGAAAAGTTTTGCTCACCTTAACCCATTAAGGCCGGGAGCGCATAACCACGTTTCTACCACTAGACCGGGGAGCGCTGTTGCATCTTTCTTAGGGTTGGGCACCGAGAACCGGGAATCGAGTGGGACCGGGTCCATCATTCCGGTTCTCCCGGAACCGTTCAAATTTTCGAATGTCAGTGCTAAGTTTCGATAGTTAGTGACTAGCCACGCGGAAGAGCTACGAACAAAGTTCGACCAATTAAAAAAAAAAACGCAGAAGTAATAGCACGGAAGCTTGCACCCACTCGAGCTGCCGTGGTCCTCTCGGTCAGCCCTTCCGCTCGCTTCTTACTGGCCGGCAAGCGCGGGCCGCGGTGGCGGCGACTCCGGGCGTGCGCACGGCTCTTCCCACGGACCTCCACAGTGGCGGCGTCCGCTGGTACACTGTGGTGGTAACAGTCGCCCTTCGCGGGGTCGGTGATCCTGCTCATTCGGCCGACGTCTAGTCATAGAACTGACGCGATGCAGCTTATGACTCAAAAGTCAGAATCGGCTAAGTACGTCTAATGCCAACAAGTTCACCACACAAATGCACATATCCGGCTAATAGTTAGCTTATAGCATACACAGCTGCAGCACATAAATAAATACTGTACATACAGATACAGCATATGGTTACATAGACTGCTTGGATTAGATACTTTCCTTGCTTTCCCTTAAAATGCAGCTGCGTGTTTGCCATATATATTTTCTTTCTAAAGCAGGACAAGGTTAGCCAACTAAGTAGCATGCTTTCAGTAACAGCTGCATCATTGTATTGTCTTGAACTTCTGAAAAATAAAGCCCTTGTAAAAAAGAATACTAAATAATAATGCAAAAAACTGTATTCAAATAAATATACTGGTTAAAAACAGCCCTTTGAGTGATCCATGGTAACGGTTACAAATAGTAAAAAGTTCATGAAAATGAAGAACACAAAATGTGATTTGTCCAAAAATAACTTTGTTATGGATTGGAATCGAGTATCTTTAGGAACCGGAATCGAATCAAAGAACCGGAATCGTAACCGGAATCGTCCAAATTCAAACGATGCCCAAACCTAGTCCTTCTACTTTAAAGCCGAGAGAGCCCTATACATCATTTTCTTTTTTTATCCAGTTCTTGGTCTTTTAGCCAAAGAAATGCATCAGAATATCCACGTGATGATGTCCCAGAGGATGTCCCGGAATTTTTTCGAGTGGTAATGGCGGATTTTGACGATCACGGAATAACGGCAATGATATAGACGCCGTGCTTGTGGACTTTGAACCAGTGGAACCAGTCGAATGTGATATATGGTTAAGATATATGTTTGTAGACAATGACAATATCGACAGCTTTGTCACAGAATAGGGGATGGTACTTACCACTCGCATTTATTTCTTAAAAATAGTGATTCTTTTGCACTGACACTTTATTTTTACATTTTTGATTGAAACAGTGAATAATAATAAACTCAGGCATGTGTTAAAGCCACATGTCTAAATTCTCAAATTCTTTTGGAATGATGTATCTATCTGCTACAGGGGCTGAGATATCAATTATTTTGTAGGTGTTGAATTTCTGGGAAAACATAAGGTTTCAGAGGGTTAGTCTATAGTCACCCTTAGGTTTTGGGGAGATGTTGAGCCAGGCACTTTAGTTTAATGGATTAATCGGAATCCCGTGTTAGATTGTTGCCAAAGGTAGACCCTGGTGGATTAAAATGCTTCATAGCCCTTGTGAAAATGTAAATAAACTACCCATTACAATAAAATAATGTTTTTTTCCTTTGAATTCCTCTTCTTCTGTTTTTTAGCGGGTGGTAAACAACTTTTGGTGCCACCTACTGAAATGGAGTGTGGGGGGGTTGGCAAAATACCATTTCACAACTTCCTAACCCCACTATTTCCAAAAATAGAAATGTAAAACTTAACTCACAAGAAATTCTCTGTAAAACTCATTTGAAGACACATTTTTATTCTTTGGCTTTTGACCAAACATGAGACTGACACTGTTCTGCTGTTTTCTGGTGTCTATTGTATATGTGTTAGGATCATTCATTTGTGTTTTGATGTACTGCTTTCACAGTCTTTGTTGTTGTATTATTGCTATTTTATATATTATATGTAAAGTGCTTCGTTCCAGCTGCAGTTGCTGTGAAATGCGCTATATAAATAAAGTTGTATGTGTTGTATTGTATTCGTCAACCTGTGTAAATCATGATTCTCTCTTTGGTGCATACCACCACCTGCTGTAGATATACAGTCAATGCAGTCTGGGTCGCGTTTCCGTCTCTCTTCAGCAAAATGGGCGTCCGTCAATAATGGACTGTGAAGTCCGTTTGGACTTGACCAGGTTAGTTATGATTACAAAGACGGACAAAAATTCACTTCTGTCTATACTTATTTTGTCTCTTTTTAAATTAAGTTTCCCGTCTGTCGTCAGCAAGACGGGCGTCTTCGGAGAGACGGACCGATCTGTCGGTCGGACGGAATGCCCACCTCTGCTAATTTTACTTGTTTTAAATTGAATGAAATAAAAATGAAGTGAGCAGATCAGGTCACGTAAGCAGATACGTTTACCCACGATGTCACTACTTTGCATCCACTCACTTCTTGGAGGAGGACCACGTCGTGCTCTTCTTGGAGCAGCATGTCTCCGATCATGGCGTATCGCTGAGAGCAGTGCTTGCTCAGGTAGCGCACCCCCCTGACAAACAAAAGCACCAGTGTAATGCCAACTATGCACTTAGTGATACAACAGTGTGTGGTTGTGTTTGTGTTGTGCACTGACCAGCAGTTGAGAGAGAACACTCGGATGCTGACAGAGTCCTTGTGATCCATAATGGTGGCGCATCAGATCCTAATGCGGGTTACTATTGTCAAATATCACACAAAACACAAATCAGCTGGCCTATTTTGTTTGTTTTAACTCCCTTGTAATAATAAAAAGTGCAGTAAGTGAAATAAGCTTCATTAAAGCGGACGTTAGAATACATGAATGTAGCCAGATTTTGAGCCAACGTGTCGCAGACAAACTGTCTCGTAGCCGATTTTGAGTTGTCTTGACGCATAGTAGCCCGTGTAGTGTGACATACTCTAAGTATGGACCTTTGAAGAAGAGCAAGTGTAGTCCACCTTTCGCCTTAAGTCATTTGAGATAGACTGATCGGGATAGAAAACGGATGGATGGATGGATGGATGGACGGACGGATGGATGGACAGAGTATACAGTAGATAATATTGAAGCACAGATAATGTATTTAGATTGTTATCAGCTGCCTGGGATGTTCAATGTGTGACAAGAATGTGCGTGTGCGTGTGTGTTTTAAAAAGCTGACCAGGCAGAGTTTGGATCACGCGCTGCTTATATAGAAAAAGGAGAAATGCTGTTGTGAGGGGGGAAAAACAGGCCGGTCCCACGTGAGGAGTCAAAAAAAAAACGTTTTAAGTCTAACTATATCTGACTGTGTGTTGGGATGCTGTGCTAATTTGCAGGAACTGTTGTTTATTTACAGCAGGGATGGGCAACTGGTGGCCGGCGGGCCGTATGACCACACTCTTGAGTGCCGTCTTGTCCCTACCCAGCCCGCCTAAAAAAAAAACTTTAAAAAAAACTCCATATAGCAGCTACGTTTCATCTAAAAGTGAAGAGACTCCCCTCTCAGGCACATACAAAAGGTATTATCTATTTTCATTAACAAACCAAAGAGTGAGTAGCTAATGTGTTTCAGTTTACACAACCAAGTTGACGCTGTAACTTTGAGGGATGACTTCAGCTCTGCAGTTGCATATTGACCATGCTGGCTTGACCATAGTCAACTTAAATTCACAAGTTTAGAGAATATCTTATATTTATATATATTATATATTTAATATTTTTATTCACAAGTTTTGAAAATATTGTTAGCTCGTAATGCATCTTGAAATCTCATTCCTATAATTGCACTTTGTTACGACACTAATCTGTCTGCCTATGTAGTCACTTGATGGAAAATAAATAAACAATAAAATGTCTAATTTAAAAAAGGACACAGGGTTGATGGTTTTATATCCAAATATAGTCACAAACACAATCTTGACACGTGTCAATTTAGTTGAATTTATAACAGTTTATATGAAGCAAAAGCTGTGTTTATTTCAAATTATAGACAATGAATTACGTTTTAAACGAAAGCAGATACACATGCTAGCTTTATCATGATTATTGAGTAGTACTACTCACTTGACATGAAAACACATTGATGTGGTTTTAATAAACGACTGTTAAAGGCTTAAAAGTGTCGTCTTCTTTTTTTAACTCACCTGGACGAACCGTTTGCAGTTGGGGAAAGCGCGGTGGGGGCTCAAACAGTCGCTCGGGTACAGAATACTTCCTGGTGCTATCGACCAGCTAAGCCAACTGAAGGCGGCCCACTACGTTGTCAAAGTTATTCTTACTTCATGATGGTTAAACGCGACATTGCAAGTCCCTCGGCTACGCGGCTTCGCTTAAGCACGGTCAAAGTGTAAAGGCAGCGCATAAAAGATGTGACATGTTTGATTTCGAGTGACGGCATTGGGGCACGCATTCAGTTCTACATCCGATCCGACTTATCACTTGCAAAACAAAGTACAAAGCTGACGTTGATTTAAATTTCAAAATATATATGCAATATTATAAGACCATTGAGGGTTGATGAAAAAATACAAACAAAATACAAATGGCATTCAATGTTTATTGCTGACTTCCGTATTTTGTTCAACTCCGTAGAATTCTGGGAAATGAAGTTTTCTCAGGTAGACAACCCTAACAGTATAATTAAGCGTTTTTTAAATGTGTTAAAATAATGTATGTTATGAATGTAATACAGAGGTGTCAAAACTACGGCTCTCTGGGCATTTGTGGACCGCCATCCATTTTTCAGTGGCCCATGGCACATGTAAAAATGACATGTTAGGCTATCAATAAATTGGTTCACATACTGTACAACTTCTCTAGATATGCAAGGATACAAATAACTATTTATGACTAAAATAACAAGTTCACTTCAAAATACTATAGAATAAAGAAAATTTAATTTTAGAAGCAAAAATAGTTTCATCCACATTCTGTTGTGTCAAGATTTATGAACATACTGTCTCACATTAATCATTCTCAAGTAACTGCTTTAAAAATGGTCAGCTGACTACAGTTTGATCTCGTTTTGGTTCTGAATGTGAAGATGGGATTCAGCAACACACGGGTGGATCTAGACTAGTGGGATGCAGGGCCGTTGGCCACCCAAAATCTTAAAAAAATAAATAAAAATACTCAACAATTGCCTTATCACCTTATACTGAAAGCTGTTATGCATCAGTTTTTCCAAAATAACTATAACATATAAACAATATACAATTGCTTGCTTGACTGGTTTTAGCGTCTTTAATAAATTAAAGTTTAAGAATTTTAAAGTGGCCCATGCATCCTTGCATTTGTATAGCCCTCAGAAGAAAAGGTTTGGACATCCCTGATGTGACATATGTAATATATGTACGTTGGTGAATATTAAGTTTAGCCTCATCTTTTGGCTTGTTTTGGCTTAATATGCTTATCATGGATGTACATATGACACAGAACATAACATGAACAAAAATATTGTAATTAGCATTATATGACTATTATACAGTATACTACATGATAATACTAAAAGAAGAAAGTCACGGACAAATACAATTACACAGCGTATGCTGGGGAAATGGCCCCCAAAGGCACCATGTGTCTTTTATTGTTAGATACATTGTTTTGATTACATAGTCCAACCTCTATTTGGAAGTATAAAATTGCAATTCACAATTGTGGCAAAAACAATAGTAAACCACCTTAAACCGAAAACAACAAAAACACCTTCCCACACCATTCAGAATATGATACATTAGATATCTTATTAATTACCAATATCGGCACAATCACACATTATTTTTCAGTGAGGCAAAACACTCACAGTCAAAAAGACGACAGAATCAAAACATGGGCAAATGTTGGTAATGGCAAGAAAACTGTATAAAAGATACATTGAGCAAGGAGCGTTATTATTTCATTTGTCTAGGTTGCAAAATACAACATTCAAAGCCAGGCAGGCACTTTTGTCAAAATGTGTCCAATTATACGGCGAAAAACTGTCCAGTGAGCCACGCACACACACACACACACACACACTTTTCCGTTTAACCATCTCCAAATCAATGGAAAAATGATCATTAAGTAGTGAACCCCACCCTGTCCTTATTAGAATCTGCTATCCAACCCCATAAATAACAATCAATGATCACATTGCACGTAGCACAGAGGCAACAGGTGGAGATGTATGTCGATATAACGTCTTAAGCTTCTCTGCATTGTGAGTGAAGATGTACTGTATGACTTCACAGCATGCAATTTCTTTCTTAAACAAAAGAAACACTGATTTCAATTTGCTCGTTCCTCTCTGTGCCAGGGCACTTGATCACAAATAAAGCCCCATCCCCTCCCCTCCTCAAAATAAAAATACTCCTATGTAACACATATTCCTTAGGACCCACTTGACTCACAGTACAGAAACAATGTAGTTTTCACTTCGGGCTACATACAAATAAAGGCAGAAAAATAAAACACTGCTGTCACTTTGTCTCCACTGCCTCACACCACAGCCACCACCCTGGTCGTCTCAGTGCAGCCGAGCGAGCACACGTCTTCCAATAATGCAGTGTAACAAGGAGATTGGGGAGGGGGTCGAACAGCGGCTGCTATCGCTGGCTTTATGTAAGACGAGCAATAGTAAAAGCATCCATAGTGTCGAAAAAAATGATTTGCATAGAGGGTTACACACATAGACAATTGTGATGATTTTGAGCATTTCACCCTTTCCAGTCAAGAGTCAGCAGAGGCCTGATTGTCGGATGTCTGTCAAAGATTATCCTGAGTGATTATCTTGTGGTGTGGGGTGTGTTAAGAGTGACCCCCCCCCCCTCTCCCCCACCTGCTTGGAAGACGGTTTGGGCTGACAATCATGAATGTTAAACCTGTTCAATATGTACAATTACAAATTGGGCCAAATTCAAGCACCCCCCCCCCCCCCAAATAAAGACCATATTGACCGTGAACCCATCCACCCTCCCTTGCCGACTTGCTTCAAAGACAGTCGGGGTTACACCTGTTCAATATTTAGGATAGCAAATCCTCGTATGTGATCAAGACCGATTTCAGCCGAGTCGCAGACTCCGTGATTGTGATGTAAAAGCAATTAAGCGTGGTAGGTACATACCAACAATCACGCTGAATATGAGCACCTCACTCCCCTTTTCGATCAAAGTAAAATGCCTGATTGTCAGATGTCTCTAAAACATCTGTGGTGTGGAAGGTGTTGCGAGTGATTTTTCCTCTCTGATCTGCTTGGGAAATGGTCGGGGTGACGATCATACATGCTAAACCTGTTCAATATTTAGGATCACAAACCCTTATGTGTGTTGTCAACACCGATTTAAACGGGTTATACACATGTTGATAATTTGACCAAATGTGAGAATTCCCTCTTTCTAATCAAAGTCAACAAAGTCCCACTTTTTGGATGTCTCTAAAAGATTATCCTGTGGTGTGGGATGTATAATTTTTTTCTTCCCTGATGATCTCCCAATCATCAATGGTGAACCTGTTCAATATTTATGAACACAAATTCTTTTGTGTGTGGTCAACACTGATTTAATCAGAATACACGCATACCTGCAATCGGGCCGAATTTGACCATTTCCTCGCCTTTTCCAACTTAAGTCAACAAAAGCCTGATTATCGAATGTCTGTAAAAGATTATCCGGATCTATCTTCCCTGACCTTCTCCGAAAACACCTGTTCAATATTTCCGAAAATCAATAACAGTTTTCTTCTACTAGTATTCTTTCTTCTGTGGCACCATGTTGCCTGTCATAGGCCAGTCTTAGTACTTTGACAGACATCTGGTTAGGGGGAGGAGATTCACGATTATCGGAGATTTTGTGCGTGGTGTGCTGTGCTGGTGGTTTTAAATACACCACACACAGAGAGTAGCAAGAACACCCGTGATGTGGTTTCTCACATTTAAAAATGGGTTAAGATATTAAAAATGGATATGTGTGAACCCCACTTAAGACAAAATTTAAAACACAGACAGGCAGTACCAGAACAAGGCATAAAGTCTTTCCACTGATAAATGTTGTTGTGAAAAGGTTGTAGGGCTTACTTCCAATTGAACTTGCCCTATAATGATCTGTCATTTGAACAAAAAAAAGAGGTAGTACAAAAGGCAATTCAAAGTGGCAGGCAATGATATCTTTGGAGAAAAAAAAGGCACTTTTCTTTCCTGACAAAATCTACTGCAACACCACTTCCTCTTCCTCCTCTTCATCTGTGGTCCAGTTCTGTCTTCTTTCCTTGCTCCGAGTGATCCTCTCATTCGACACCTTCTCATTCCCTCAAGCTCCGTGGCGAACCTCCACTTCATCTAATGCACGTTTAAACACAAGCTACTGGTCTGGCGAATGCATGTGTGTGTGATTGTTTTTTTTTTTTATTCCTTATGTTTGTGTGAGTGTTAGTTCTCTAGCGTTGTTTCTGGTTTTGCTGGCTGAAGAGAGGGGTAACGGCATGTTTTCACTTTTTTTGCTTAGTCCTTCACAAGTCTGTAGACGTGGTACTGGGCGCCGTGCTCGCTGGTGGACACCTCGAACACAAATGCGATGCACAACAACGTCTCCTGGGTGTCGCGGTTCGTTACCACCTGGGGGAGCAAAAGACATGTAAAAAACAATGTCAGGTGGGAAAACACCATCTAGCCTTGCTCCCCATGCTTATTACCTCTGTAGATATAGTTCATTCTTAAGTAAACGGACGAAAATTGCTTCTGTCAGTGTTTCAAAGTTACCGTCAGTCGTCAGTCCGCCAGCGAAAACGGAAGTCTGTCAGTGACGGACCCACAGACCTTCCGTCGGTACTGACGGACAAGTGACGAGAGATGTAAATGCCTACTTCCGAACAAAAATATTATTGCTTGTTTTTGCTTCCATTTTTCATGAGCTAAACTCATGATAACATTTTAGAGTGGCCTATTATTGTGGGCAGCCTAAGGAACACCTGTCTAATAATCATACTGTCTAATCAGAATTTTGATATACAAACACTGAGGTCAATGGATTATCTCAGCAAAGGAGAAGTGCTCCCGATCACAGGTTTGGACAGATTTGTGACAACATTTGAGAGAAATGTCAAATTTTGTGTACGTAGAAAAAGTCTTAGATCTTTTGAGTTCAGTTCACGAAAAATGGGGGCAAAAACAAGAGTTGTGTTGATATTTTTGTTCAATGGTGTGTACCTATTTAAATGCCTTTAAGGCGGAAGGATGAGTCTGGTGTTGTAATGTGGGAGTAATGCGGAGTGTAGCCACACATTTTTTGACCTCTTTCTATAGTCACTTATCTTCATTTTTGTTACCATCCCTTTAATTTTCAAAGTAATACTTCTGTCCCTGAGGTGCACATTTAAGTCCGTCAGTGCCCCTCCTGGTGCTATATTTCCTACTAATCTATTCCAAGATTTCTGGGATTTTTATAAATACTGTATATACTACACACATTTGAAATGCGTGCCCATATGGACCTGTGTACCTGCAGGATGGTGAAGTTTTCAAGAACACTGTTCATCATGTACTTTTCAGGCAAGTGTTTGAGCTTGTGGATGAAGTTGATCATGTACTCGCACATGGGGGAGCGGTGGATCCTGTAAACGCACTTGCCCCCCTCCAGGCGGGCATACTCTGTCTGCAGCGGAGTGGGCAAGAGAGCAAACACATAGCTAATATACACAAACGGCATGTTTGAGGAGATCATCGATCCTGACGTGCCGTTACCTCGACTTTCTCCACCACCTGCTTCCCGAAGGAGCAGACTTTGGTTGAAACAGTGATGGTCATGTTTTCAGCGCTGCTGTACTGGCTGGTGACACCGTAGAAAGAACCAGGACCATCCTGCATGCCGCTGCTATTCAGGTCGGCCTGGAGAGAGCGTAATCAATGTAATCCTTCAAAAAGGGACATAACATGGGAAAACCGACCATATAATGATTTGTGTACAATTAATTGTGTCCCATCATGTAATATTACTAGGGCTGCCACAATTAGTCGACTAATCACGGCGACGTCAACAATCAAAATCATCGATAATTAATTTTAATAGTCGACACGTTGTTTGTATAATTTAACTATTTGGCGCTGTTTTTCTCTTGAAAATGCCTCATCTTCCGCTGGCTGTATGGCTTGTCTGTGACGTACATACGCAGTAGTGGTAAACCGGGTCATCCGTGATACAAACAGAAACATTATGGGTCATGGCTAACCCGTGTTAGCCAAAGAGTCCAAAAGTCCGGGCCACCCAAAATACTTAATACGATGCAAACCTCACTTATGGCAGCACAACAGTGATAAGGAAGTATGTTGTGGCTGATGCCTGATTTCAGTTCTGACAAGCCCTTAACGGAAACACCTAACAATAAAACACATAAAATACTGAGGTTGTTGAGAAATGTACAGTGCTAAAAAATATGTTCCTCCTAATTTTTTATTTTATTTCTTTTTTTGTTCAGGCGCATACCACATTTTGAATTATATAATATGCACACTAGAGAAGCAAAACAAAACATTTTGGATGAAGGTTGAATAAAATCAAAATTAAAAACCAAAACAAGTGTTTATTTTAGGTTTGTTTAGCACATCGCAGTGTTCCCTAATTTTACTCATATGATTTCACTAGATTCTACTTTGATAAAAGGATTGATGCCCAAGTGTTAAATATGTTTACAACTATTTATTTTTGTATCTATGTATAGTTATAGTATTACTGCAACTCAGCATATTGTATATTCTTTGGTTCCATTAAAAAAAAAAAATATTGGGCCAAATTTAAGCACCCCCCCAAAATAAAGACCAGATTGACCGTGAACCCATCCACCCTCCCTATATATATATATATATATATATATATATATATATATATATATATATATATATATATATATATACATATATATATATATATATATTGCTTTGTTTATTTACTTTGATATCTAACATCGAAGCAAAACTGAATGAGATAAATTGCTAGAAATATTCACAAAAGTGAATGAAAACACCCAAATAGCCTTGGCATAAGATATAGGAAACAACTTAAAATATAAACAAGAGCTGTTCAGAAACACTGTCTGACCATAATAATTCTGTGAAGCAAGTGCAGGTTTTCAGGACTTTTTGTAAAATATCATCAAATTATCGTTAGTTATCGAGTTTAAAAAAAAAAGGGATATTTGCTTTGGGCCCATATCTCCCACTCCTACTAATGACTTCTTAACATAAAACTTGACTGCTCACCCAAAATTTAACCAGGAAAAACGCGTTCTGAGGGCCTTTCTCATAAAGCTCCTTGAGGCCGCCCTTCTTCTCAGGGAACTTGTCATAGATCTGCCGGATGTCCACAGCCTCAAGGAGAGGGTCGCTGTAGGAGGGGTTGGTCTGTCCTATGTGGACAAACAGGTGTTTGCTGTACTGCAAAACGAGAAACAAGAAAGGGCACAATTAACCTTGCAGGATATACAGTATGACCTGCATCTGCAGCTGTTTTGAAGAAATGTATCCTAAGACTATAAGCAGGGGTGCACAAAATAACAATGTTGGTGTGATTCTCAAAACGAGCACCAGAGGTTGTTGTTTGGTGCTTGCTCTTTTCCCGACGCATCAACCTCATGATTGAACGTAAAGACAGCACATCTGTGCAAAGTGGGGCCCATGAGCCTCACTCAGCCAGTTCACAGTCTCTGCAACCTTTATGAATTCAAAATAAAACGTTTAAAGAGTGTATGCTGCTTTTTATTTTGATATGCGCACACGTGTCAGCAGAGCGAAGCAAACAAAAGCAGTGACTGGTCTTCAGTATTGACAACGATAAGATATTCTAACTGTATTTAGTGATCTCTCCAACCATTCTAGCAATTACGTATTAAACAAAAATGAATAGCACAAAAATGAATAACTGTGGTCCTTATGCTAGCAACAATCTTCTATCCTGCAAAGTGGACAGAAAAGACGAATTTGGCCTGGAAACAATTTGGGAGCCTGAAGGATCTGAATCGATAAGAATGGCTTTATATTAGCCAACAGGTTAACCAAAAACCAAATTGGGAATTACACATCGCATAATCAGTTCAAAGTCAGCGTGCCCTGATCTGAGCACAGGACCAGCTGGTGAAGATTAGCCCCATAGGCAGGGCCAGCCAGGGAGCAGACCAACCCACATTATGTTTAGTTTTGAAGACAGTATAAATGTGAGGGCAGCATGTTAGACCGCGCCCCTTTTCTGCCCTCGCCCGCTTCGGGTGAGAGCATCCGCGAGGATGGAAAAGCTGCCCAGATCTGATCATTGTATGATTCCTGAACTTCAGACATGGTAAAGAAAACTGACGAGAAGATTCAATCGATTTGTGTGAGTCTTTATTCTAATTATTATTTACATATTGGATGCCTTCTTGAAAGATAAAACAAACACGCAGTGAGTTGTTTTTGTGAATTGATAATTGGGTTTGCGCCCTGGTGACCCTATAGCAACCAACAACTCCAACAAGCCACAAAGAACTGCTAAAAGTGGTTTGTGCTCATCAGTACACTTTACAAATAGTAAATCAAAATATGGGCACAGTAGACATGTTTTTTGTGAATGCTTATTAAAGAGATTTATCGTTAATTTCCGTATAGATATGTGACTGTGACTGGTTATGTATATATTTTTTTAACCACTTTTCATTTTAGTTTAATAGTTTCCTGATTTTAGTTTAATAGTGCAGTCCTGATTTCTGCAACATATACCCGTGCTACACAAGCGGCAGCTTATTAAAACAGTATAATTCACAGTTTTATTAAAAAGACAAAGAAATAAATTCATCCATCCATCCATCTTCCAAACCGCTTATTCCCACAAGGGTCACGGGCATGCTGGAGCCTATCCAAGATGTCTTTCGGCGGTCGGCAAGGTACCCCCTGAACTGGTCACCAGCCAATCAAAGGGCACACACAGACAACCAGAGCCGGGCATTTTACTACAAACTGAGCACCCGTTATTCATCATCCGTCTGCAGCGTGGGTAGCCTTCCGTCGTCCGCCTTTTTTCAGACGGTAAAAAAAATAGTATATACTATAGGTCGGTCTGCCTCTAATATTAAACGGGTGTCCTAGAGCAATTCCGAATAAACTTTCACTAGACAAACTTGAGTAAGTGATCAAATCATTATTTCCATTACTATATCTCTTTAATCTCAATAATATATAATGACACCAAAACTGAACTCACAGTGTCCGGATCCCTTTGGACTTCCATGAAGGCCGAGTACTCCAACATGCGCAGCTTTGACGAGGCGATAGTCCGGTCCTGCCACACTGGCACCGCTGTAGCTGTGGGCGGGGGAGGCGGCGCCAGCGGCTCGTAACCTGTGCATCAAACATATAAACATTTAAGATCATCACATATCCCAGAGTTAGTCATACTGTGTTTATACAATATACACAAAGTCCTACTTACTTGGTATGGACTGCGGTGGTACAGGACCTGATAGGCTTGGGTAGGGGGGCTGTGCAAAAGGTTTGATACTAGAAGAAGACAAATGCTTCAATGAGACAAAATTGATAAGAAAGAACACATTTGTCTGACATGAATGCTTTAAAGGAGACATATTATTAAGTGTACTTTTAATTAGCTTGTGTCCAAAAAGTTGCTTCTCTGGATTTCCCGACTGCACAATGAGTGTGAAATTAAACTACTACTAGTAAATCTTCCGTAAGCCATCGATTTCAGAAAAACGTCTCCGCCCACAACCTGACAGGGAGACCAATCTGCCATTTTCAAGCACCGGTTGGACTACACAGAACCAGAAGTCAAAAAGTTAAGCAGAGCTGCAGTGTTGGAAGTACAAATTAGTTTATTTCCGAGAAGTGACACAATGAACAAAGCAAACCTATTTTTGTCTGTGGAACCTTTCCTTTGCTAATTGCTGAAAAACTCATCTAGTCAGGTATTTTTTTTCTTTCTGTAATGTCCAATTATGCCACAAAATGGCGCCAAAGCCCTTACTAATGGAAAGTAGTAAGGGTTAAGGTAGTATTGTTCAAGTTATAAACTGTATCTCAACTGAGAGACAAAGATCTTTGTATGTCTGTTCACTTTAACCTGGGTTGTTAGTGGAAGTTACAGAGTCTTCACCATATGTGCATGTATATGTGAACTGGAAAAGTATTTTTCCATCATAGGTTATGGGTACGTATAGGTATAATTACAGTTCAAACAATTACTATAGGAAATCATAAACCTTTTTAGTGTGGTTGTTAACTGCATGAGGTTTTTAACGAGTAGCCGCAGGCCTCAGTCTCTACTGTAATTAAAAAGAGGAATTCAGTAGCGTAGTGATGAATTGCTGCTTTCACGAGGGAATATACAAATGATGCCTTTACTTTTATTTACGTACGATCTCTTTTTTTCATTCACATTTTGGCTTGCTCCACCCATAGTTGTCATGGTAACAAAAGACGTACGCCCTGTCACACCCCGCAATAGAGGTTGGTGGAGCGAGCTTTAAGAGGGAAGTCAACCCAAACGTTTTCTTTACAATATTTTCTGTGCAGGCCCATTAGTCTATACACGGCATTCTGATTACTATTGTGTTTGTGGAATGAATTAAGCAACAAAATCCACTTGTTTTTACCCATCTCAATGGGCGTCCATTTTGCCACTTGCTGTCCACTGAAAATGACATCACAGTTGCTCAGGGCTCTGGCAACGAGCCATTACGGCTCTTCTGTTTTCTGGTTTTGGTCATGTGACGTTCACCTTAGGCACTGTGATGTCATTTGCAGTTGACCTCAAGTGTCAAAATGGTCGCCCCCTGAGATGGATTAAAATTTTTGCTGCTTAATTCACATTCCACACATTCACGTGTTTAGACTAGTTGGGCCAGATACAGTATTATTTAAAGACATTTTTTGACTTGAATTCCACTTTAAATTATAGCGTGAAAAGTGTGCTATCATTTTTTATTCTTAGTCGTATTTTTTGGTAGTATTTTTAAGACGGCATGCCATAAACATGTTATCAAGACAAATGGGGAGTGTTTTGAATTCTGGGAAAAAAACAAAAACATAATATGTCTCCTTTAAATGTTGATTGCCAGTTGGTGTCCAAGTAAGCACATGTTGCTGCACCAGCAAAGCGTAAGTCCACCCGCTTCATTGCTTTCCAACCTTTAATTAGACAAACACAAGAGCATCGGGCCGTGTTTTATTGTATTTTTTGGGGTGATTTTCAAGTCAATTCGGTGCAGGAAACATACAAGAAAAACAGTGTGGAAGTTAGTAGCGGTGCTTTGGTGCTCACGGCGGGAGCTCAGCTATCAAGGCGAACTTACGCATGGCTGGTGCGACCAAGCCCAGGAGTCCTTCCCGGGTTGAGATCTAGAACCAGCCTGATGTGCAAAAACGTCACGTGTTAAATATGCTTTGTAATGCCGCTAATTTATGCATCAGCGACAATGTTGTCTACCGTCAAACACCTGGGCGTCCAAACCTCCCCACCCCCCAGCTCATTGCCCTCGAGTTTGAGGGGGGCTCTACTTACTCCTGAGAAGGTCCAGGCTGTCCCGGAATCGCAGCGGGCCAGAACTGGAGAATGATAGAGGGTTTAAGGCTTCAAAAATAACATGTGAAACAAAGCAGGACTATTGGAGGGAGGGGTCTCACTCTGCTTGGCTGGTAGGGGGCGGGGGGCATTGGTGGAAGATGATTCTTGATCATGCTCGGCGAGACGATCTGCGCTGATGACAGCGCCGCCATGTTCTGCAGGGCTTTGTCTTTGGATGCCTGATCCTGTGTGACGGCACAAGGGAAGCAGGCCAGTCAAGCACAAGGGGGCGCCACAATGTGCACAGGACTCCTAAAGATGGGTACACACATACCAATAATAGGGCCAAATTTGAGTAGTTCCTCATGCAATCAAAGTCAGCAAAGGCCCAATTGACTCACAAGAATTATCCTGAGTGATTATCCTGTGGTGTAAGGTGCATTACGGGTGATTTGTCAGATGAAGGCTGAAAATCGTAAATATTAAACCTGGTCAATATTCTCGATGCGTTGGGCCCAGCCATACACTCTGTGATTGTAATGTGAAATGGAGTGATTGCCAATTAAGTTCACATTTGAGCATTGTCCCTTCCTTTCCATTATAGTCAGCAAAGGCCCAACTATCAGATGTTCCTAAAAGTTTATCCGAACCGATTATCCTGTGGTGTGGGGTTGTTAAGAGGGAGTTTTCCTTCCCAATCTGAAGATATCGCTATGTATATGATGAGCTGTGTTGACACAACAACATTCAGCGTCAAAGATACTACAGTCTAGAATGTAAGGATGGAGACCCCAAGTGGACAAAATAATATATGCACTTAAAAGGCATACATTCTGGTAGAAACAGAAAGCATTAAATATATGTTGTTGTTATCCTTTCGGCTTTTCCCCCAAGGGGTCGCAACAGCGAATCAAGTGCAATCCGCATCATTGATTTGGCAAAGCATTTTACACCGGATGCCCTTCCTGACGCAACCCTATTAGCAGGGGACACACACCATCACTGGGCGGGAATTGATCCCACGCTGCCCACACACAACTCAGGCGCGTGTACCACTACACTATCAGTGACTCGAAAGCATTAAATATATATAAATAATGAAACAAATATTTGTTCGCTACTGTGGATTTTTTCTGTTGCTGGGGTGGTAGGGAACATAACCCCTGCAATAAAAAAGGGATTGCTGTGCTGACAAGTGATCCTGTAGTGTGGGGTGTGCTGTTTTAGATGTTGATTGTATATTTATAATCACAAATCCTTTTTTGTGTGGCCAACTCTGAGATGGGCTGAGCAAATGACTCTTTGATTGTGACATGAAACCTAATGATATCCAAAGTCAGCAAAGGTCTGATTGCTAGATGTCTCAACAAGATTATCCTGAGTGATAATCCTGTGATATGGCGTGTGTTAACAATGATTTTTCCTTCCTGATTTGGAGATATTAATTTGTGTGTGGTGTTCTGTGTTGGCCATCTTAGGTATGTTGGTCCTCAACATTTTAAGAATTGGTAAAGATTGTTAAAAACTGGTTTGTGTGTACCCCGCTTGACTTTCTAAATGCAGTTTTATATATAGGCATTAGTGCTGAGAAAAAAAACTCAAGGTAATGCCAAAAAGGGCTTCCACTGGTCATTTAGGCTTTGAAAGCAAAGTAAAGCGGAGTGTTATTGCGGTCACCATGGAAACAAAAGGATGAAGAGAGCAGCTACTGTATGCACTGATGAATGTGTGTAGAACAGCATACAAAACAACAGTTGAATCACAATGTAGTTACTAGTCATATTATTTTAAAGTCCAAAAGTTGGGAATGACAAACATATGGCCTAAAAATGGAACCGTTTATTTAGATGTTTAACACAATTTCTTTTTTTGCGTTTTGGTCCACAAAAGCGCCAAGCTTTTGTCTCAAGAGACGAGAGCCCAAAAACAACAAAGCAGCACCTCAATAAAGCAAGCGAGGATGCACAGCAGTGTTCAAAGGTGAGGCTGTTTCCTTTGCACTGCGCCTCATTTTGGGATAGCGAAGTAGGTGGGGGGGCAGGGGCAAGGGCAGGGGGATGCCATGCCAGCAGAGGGCCATAAGGAGGCGCATTGATGCCGATGATGCGAGTAGGGGAAGCATAGCATACGGCACGAGTGAGATTCACTTACCAAATTCATTGCCTAAAGCAAAACAAAAAGAGAAAAGAACCGTTAGTTTGATCCATTTAAGCCGTCGTGGGAGTTTTGGGCCATATGGAAATGGACAGTGTAGTCTAATACATTAGCGTTCCATGGGACATAAGCTACCTTCAGCATTTGGGCCAAAAATTACAAATCCCAATTCTTATGACGTTGGGAGCTTGTGTAAAATGATTTAAATAAAAACAGAATACATTGATTTGTAAATACTTCTCAACCTATACTCAACTGAATACACTACAAACACAGGTAATTCTCAAATATATATATATATATGTATGTATATATATATATATATATATATATATATATATATATATATATATATATATATATATATATATATATATATATATATATTAGGGGTGTAACGGTTCACAAGTCACGGTTGGGTACGTACCTCGGTATGGGGGTCACGGTTCGGTACGGGTTCGCTACAGCAATAAGTCTCAGATGGATAAGACTAGTTTTTTTTTTTTTTAGTTTTAACAGAGAGCAAGTTACAATTCAATTTACTATAAAGCAAAAACCTGCCCTGTTATAAAAGCACAATTTAATAAAAACTTGCGCATTAGGGTTGTTCATAAATAAATAATAATAATAACAATAATAATAATAATAATAAAAATAAAAATAAAAAGATACACAGGAAAACACCCTTTCTTGTATGGGTAGAATGAGGTTGCAGATAAAGTCAGGTCGCACTTGCCAAGTAGTAACTTTTAACTTCATTTTAAGAGTTACGGCGCAGCAGAGGACAGCTCCAACACGGCTCTTGTGCAATTGTATATGCTAATTTGCGAATATGCGCCCGGGATGGAACATTGTAACGGGGCTCCAGCACGTTTAATAAACGTTTGAAGCCCGGCTCCTCGACTAAAGCATATCGGGGCATAGATGTTGCTATGTATATACCGATTGCTTCACTAATTACGAATATCGTTGGCTCTGTCTGCTTTCACTTCTCCAGGCTGCTTAAAATTAGCGGGGATAAATTGTTGGTCTTGAGCGGGTTTCTTTTTTCTACCCCCGGTAACTGTATTGGGGTGATGTTAGCATGTTTAAAGTGTTACCTGCAACATACCGCACGGAGGACGAACAACGCCGACACAGTTCTTGTTCGCTCCACCGCTAGCAGCCTCGCACTCCATCGCCGCCGTATAGAAGCCGAAATGTTCCCGGCTGATTATACTATATATACAATACACTATACAAAAGGCTGATTTGTATAGTGCAGACGGCTCCTCTAACTCCATGCTTTCTCCTGCACTCGCCATTTTTCTTCAACATTTGCTTTGATCTATTTCTTCTCCAAACAACAAATAAGGCGGTCGCATGGTCTCAGGTGTGTACCGAGACGGTACGGGACGAATACAAAGACCGTTACACCCTCAATTAACTTCGGTTTGGTATATTTTCGGTGCAAAAAAAAAACGATTTTATTTTTTATAATATGTTTATTTTGAAAAGATGACAAGTAAACTGTCTCTTTTTTAGAAAAAATAAATAAAAGCGAACCATTCGGGTGATACTCTAAGAAATTACACCAGAATAAAAAATACACTAACAATAAAGATCTCTTAATTTTGTAAATCTATTAAGACACTGAAATCTTTAAACACTCAGCAGCAACAGCCTATGACACATCTAAATATTCAAGTTAAAGCCAAGTTGTCATTACAGTACATATATAGTTTTTGTGATGAAAAAAAAGTTACAATTATTACTAACTATATTAAAACTATTTTTACAATGAAAAAAATGCAGTAACTTTAAAAAGTCTTTATGAAATTGTATACACTTTTTAGGCATGGAAATCTTTGAATGGTCAACAGAATATTGTAACGAATTGGGTTATCAGTGTTGTGGTCGGATTTGTGTTTTACTGAGTTGTGATGTTTCCGAGGTTCATGAATGCATCGTATACGGGAAGCGAGTGGAGCAGCGGAGAAAGAAGAGCGCGAGCAGTTGTACTTGGTTTAATAAAAAGGTGATAATTAAACTACGTCTGACGGCGTGTTCCTGGAAGACGCTACAATATGATAAATCTCGCTATTTAAGTTTGACGTTTTTGCTCCCTCGTCTAAGAAACATTCACAGTCGGATGATGCTGTACATGTTAGACGTGCTACCTGCCGCCCATCTCATGTAGAAATGTCGTACTTAACCACGTACCTTTCCCCATCGGCGATTTTAACAGGACAGCCAGAATGTTCCCAAACAGTGTACGGGAGGACCTTCGAGCTCTGGCTCTTTTCTGGCTCTCTCTTTTGTGCCGCCACTCTTGTCTCAAGCATGCAACAGTCAATAGCGCCCTTGGGTAAGCTCGCGCTAACAAGCGGACTGAACCGAACACAAGTGGACCGAACCGAACATGCCATACCGAAAATTACACCTACGTGTACCGTTGCACCCCTAATATATATATATATATATATATATATATATATATATAAGTTTTCTTTCTGTTGGATGCGCAAAGTTAACAATGGACATTTGTACTGTTGTGGGCATGAACATGAACGCAGCTGACTTGCTTCCTAGCCAATGGAAGTATTTCCTCTCATTCACTTTAAATTCAGCATAGGAGAGGCGCATGGTCTACATGATTGAAGCAGAAACTGACTTGCTGGAGTTCATGCATGGAGAGATCGATGTGCGCAAAGTACGGATGTAAGGAACTGCAAGATTTCCACTTGCGGATGATGTATGGCTGGCCAGGGTGACCACATATCACATCGCTATGAAAGGGGCACTTGGGCTACGTTCACACTGCAGGATGTGATGCCTAATTTGGATTTTTTGTTAAATCCGATTTGTTTATGAAAACGAACAAAAAAAACAAATGTGACTTCTTATGTGAACGGAACGCGTCTGTGATGTTACACGCATGTACACAAAGCACAAAGTCGAGTGACATGCACAAAAAAGACATGAAGTGGCAGTGTTTACGGAAGTAAATATTATCCCACGTGTAGGGACTCATTTCATAATCGTATATCGACAGAGTAGCGAGGTGGGAGTCGAAATATTTGGGGAATATGAGGCGACCCGCCTCGATCTCCTCATTTAATTGAGACGTCTAATAAATATGGCATCCCATCATTGCCACATGTAACAAATTAACGATCTGCATGGATGAACTACTACTATCGCCACAAACGTCCATTCACATTATGCTTCATATTTCAGGCGAGATTGAATTAAAGTCAAATATAAAGTCAACACAGTTACTCTACCACATATGAAAGAGGTACAGGTTGGATTTGAAAAAAATCTGAATTGTAGTGTACACACTGCATGTTAAAAATCGGATTCGTGTCGCATATGGACAAAAAAAAAATAAATCGGAATGCTGTATGAACGTAGCCTCGGGGACCGCCTTCCATTTGTCCATGTCCGTGTGTGTTTTTCTAAGCGAATGTTATCCGTCTCAATCCTCTCATTGCCAATTAAGATGCATTTTCTGTTGGCATATCGTCGCAGCCCTGTGAAAAACACGAATGTCTAATTTTCATTATTTTATTTTTACATTAATGCGATGTCGGTAACGTGGAAACACCATTCACGTAAAAATACGTAAAAAGGAAAAAAATGTGTTTTTCACAGGACAGCAACAAAGTTTGTTTATAGTTATACGTTTTACTTGCCAACTCAATTTCTGCATAGTCGACAGAGCATTTTTCGCTTTTGAATTGCATCCATGTCCATCCACAGTAGAATGTTGTTTTTATTCATTGCATTAATAAGGTCTGTTTTATCTGCTGAATGCAGTACAAGCGGAATAGCACTTTTACTTATTCGTCATTCTTAACAGTTGAACCTGTATTATTTTGCACTTCAACTTATTTTTAACAAAGACTAGAACTCAGGGACTTGTCAGTTTTATTTTGCACTTTTGCTAATTTATTACAAATAAATCCTAAATTCAGAGTTAGTTTGAGTTTTACTTAGGACTTCAATTCTCTATTGCAGGGTGACTGTTCTGCCTTTTGTCAGAAATAAACAAAAGTTCTGTCTTTAAAATTATCTGTCCTTGGTTTAATAGAAATTGTATGCATTTTATGTATAAAATGTACTAGTGATATTGGTTTCTTGATATCTGTATTGGTGAGTACTACTTTATGTACTCAGGACTTGTATTGTTCTGAAAAAAAAGTGGTATTGAACATCCTAACAATGTTCAGCCACTAAATTCTCAGGTGCGCTGGGGACGTGTAAAAGAAAACACCCTTGGTCGGCTGGAACGCCTAGCATGGCACAGCGTGGTCTGCCAAATCCAAAACACGCTAGACAGGGCTAGGACTTGCATGAAAATCAAGATGTGCCAGTTTTTACGCCCAAGTGCGCCGTTGACAAAAATAGAGCCTATGTTGTTGCATTGTGTGTTTTTTTTTAACATGCAGCAGGTCACACTGACCTGTGAACATTTTCGATGTACCAAAGAAACAGGATGGCAAAGAAACTTGCCTAATGACTCAACATTATTGTTATTGTTAAAGAGCTTAGAAACAAATTATAAGAATCTGCACTCTGTTGCTTTTAATAAATCAAAATTGTCTACGCATTTCTGTGGCTGCTGTATTAGTTACCAGTAAGAGGTTAATGTCACATATCTACTTCAAGTGCATATGATATAAATGTGAATTTTCATCTGGGGAAAAAAAAACAAACATAAAAGACAACAAGAGGAGAGAGAACAGAAGTTTTTTTTTATGTGAATATTTTAATTACAAACATGAAGAGAGGAATTTGAGGGTCAGAGATGAAAGAAGGTAGACAAGTCTCAGAGGTTGAAGAGCATGCTGCAGAAGCGTGAAAGACAAAAGCTTCTCATGGGCTCCTCATAACAGCGTGTGTTGCATTCGCTTTAGTGGAGTCAGCCTCTATGCTTTAAAGGAGACATATTCAGCATTTTCTTCACAATTTAAAAGAGTTCCCAGATATCCAGGTATGTGAAAAAATACCTCAACAGTCAAGAATGATAACCCACAGGTTGTCCATGGGTGTCTTAAGTCTATTTATGATTTTCCTACGGGCAAGTTGAATGCGCCAAGTCAAGAACAGATTTAGTTACCATGATGACAAGGGCGAAGCTACGTAGTTTGTTGATTATTGTAAGTGTGAGCCCCCATGAAGAAAATAAACTGTGAACTATTCAAACTGTTTTGAAGGGGTTGTTCTCATCTCATGTAAATGATCCCCTGCTCACCCCTCGACTGCGGGGTTTGACAAGGCGTATGTCTTTCATTACCAGAACAACGTGGGGAGGGGCTTGAAACGAGACAAATACTGTATTTACTGTAATTAGGACTTTACAACAGCATTATGTACAAATTTGGATTACATGGCTACCATAGGAACAAAACTGATACTCAGAGTGTCATTACTTATTTACTGTAAACCAAATATTTCAACTTTGTTTCGCCCAAGGCAAAAAGCAGTGTAGACCATCGCCAAATGGTGGCCTGGCATGCACCTTAAAACTTTTTGGTTAATTTTGTGTGGGACCAGGGATCATATTGACTGTGGCTACGTTTACATGGAGAAGATTTCTTTCATTCGATCAAAGATCAGATTAAAATTCTGATCGGATGCACTGTTCTTCATGGACGCTAAAAATATTGACTGGATTAGGACTTGTGTGTTCATGCATCACACTTTCGATCGGCCCAAATTATTTTGACATGTGCAGATTGACCAAATATGCCGAAAATAGTAGTAGAAGAAACTGTAGCGACTTCCTTGTCAACAAAACATCTCTGTGTCCATTTGTACTTTAAACGTTCGCGTTAGTTCACATATTTTTCCCGTTTGCGCTGTTACGTCAAGTTAACACTTCCAAATGGAGATACAGACCAGTTCAGTCTTGCGCCCGCCATGTGTTTCGCTGGCTCTGCTTCTAAACTTCCGGGAATAACAGAAACGCGTATACTGACGTCACAGACGTGCTTTAAAGTCGGTTTGTTCTGAACTTTCGGATTAAGTGTTTTCATGCGCGCAAATTGGATTAGCAATCGACATAAACCAACCCTCTCGTTCGAAATAAAATCTTGATCGAAATGGGCTTGATCGGGTCAGAATATTAAAAATGGGGTGTGTACAGTAAGCATTTTTATTCCGATGAGGCTTTTAGTAAGAATAAATGTGTCCATGTAAACATAGCCAATGTTGTCATTTCTTCATGAAACATTTCTCTACTTCTAGTACCTGGTTGTGTTTCCTAAGTTTCAAAATGTAGTCATTATGTACATCTATAGGAGCTTCTGCAGTAGTTCACATATAGAGGGTGTGCTGAGTTAGTGCTACACTATGGAGTGTTCCGATATCCGCAAAAATTCATCTTATGTCACAACTATAGGAACGGAACTCCACCGTATACTGAGGACAAGTCAATTTTCCATAATACGTCCCCTTTAAAGCTATTCAGTTACACGTAGATATTAAAGGGCGCAGTCTGTCTGATTATAGCATGCAAGAGTATTTTTGTTTAAATTTTCCTCAATAAAGCTGCAATTAGTTCAATACAAATCATGATTTTGTCGGCCAAGCTTGCGTCTTAATTCAGCGCTACGACTCTAATGAGGTGGTTAGTGCAAAGCCAAGCCGTATGGTCCAGCCCCGGTTGAGCCCGCCGTGAAGCGCATACCTTTAGCTTTGACTGGATCTCGCGAGATTTTCTCCGGGCGAGAACCTGCAAGTGGCTAGAAACCTGCACAGAAGAATAGCCAAAGAGGGAGGGAAGGAGGGAAAGGAGAGAGAAGACAAGAAGAAGAAGAAGGGAAGAGAAACGCCGTAACCAAAAGAGGAAAGAGACGCCCAGTCAGTGTCGCCGGAGAGGCGGGGCAGGTCGCCATCACCTACCTTGATACCCGCCTGGTATTCACGAACTTTCTTCCGTGCTAACACCTGTATGTGACTAGACACCTATGGGGGTGTGAGAAAGTTTTTGAGCACAAAAAACACAACATGCATTAGGATGCACGCACACACACACATACACACGGAAGCGCAACCCTCAACGCTTGTACAGTGGAACCTCTAAAGTCGGACAATTCAAAGGTATTGCGAGGCAAAATTTCAGCAAATCTCGTAAGACTTCAGCCCAGTAAGCGTCAAAGGCTGGATCTACCACATGGTTCAAGTAATACAATTCCAAATGTATGCTCCCAAGTGGAATAATTGCGTTATGCGTCTTGGCAGTGCATACAGAAAAATACACATTGAATTGAATATCTTGTGATCAGAATCAGGTCTGTTCCAGATGTACCTCATCAACACCAGCAAAATACATACGGTGATGTACACACCCGTGTCTGCCCAAACAACACAAATACGTATATGAAAACCGTGGCCCAAAATTGAAGGTACAGCACTGTCGGTACCATGGGTTGCCTGTGCCAACCCACACCAATTATTGAACATACTTAGGCATTCAATCACAACTGGGCACTTGAACTTGCAGTGTAAATCCAGCCTAAGGGTTTGACTCTTCAAAGTGTGTTTTCATGATGCCAACCCAGAAGGACACCAGTGATGGCAAGGGGAAAACATGTGAAGACAACCAATTAACAAGTACAGTAAATGGAAATCAATCCCATCCCTCTCCTGGCTGCTCAAAACAATAAGGCCACAATGAGTCCAATCACTCTCTATAGCGCAGCACTTGTCCCTATTAGGAGCGTGGGTGGTCTGGAACCTATCCCGACTGACTTTTGGCATGAGAGGCGGAGTACACCCTGTGCTGGTCGCCAGCCAATAACAGGGCACATATAGACCAAGACTTATTTACACTCATATTCGCACTTAAATTGGTCAACCCAGTCATATTTTTTTCAAGAATATGTTCCCAGCAGGCACACTAGTTGAAACACGGCATTCCGATTAATTTAGCGTTTGTGGAATATAAGTTAAGCAGTAAAATGCACTCGTTTTTAGCCATCTCTAGGGGCGGCCATTTTGTCTTCTGTCGACTGAAAATGACATCACAACCGCTCACAACGACCAATCACGGCTCAGATTCTGAACACAGGTCAGCCGTGATTGGGCGTTGCGAGCAGTTGTGATGTCAGTTTCAGTGGGCCTGCTGGGAACATATTCTCTTCCTACCTACCATGCATGTTTTTAGAATGCGAGAAGTCCCATTTGGACCCAGAACCTCAAAACTGTGTGGCAGATGCGCCGTCCACAAGAGTAGTGCTCCCCATGACAATAAGGAAAAAGTAGTGCAGTTACGTAGTTAATTACAAATAGTTGCATTTTTCTATACTTCTATTTTCTACAAAGATTGTAACAGATATTGCTTTCTTTGATAATACCATTCCTGAACAAAGTATTGATCACAATGTTCAAAACTGACTCAGTTTTAGAAAGATGCCTATCCTTCTTATATGTTTGTCATAGAAACAATTGTCAAAACTTCTCACTTACAGGTTAAGTTCACCCCGTGAGAATCACCTCCAGCAGCATTGATTTGCGAGGCCCCTGTGGAGGTGACTTGAGCATGGTCATTTGCTCGAAGATGATACGCCAAGGACATACAACCAATCTAATATTTGAATTGGGCTTTGCAAAGTGCGCAAATGACTTTATCTTTCTCCAACAAGCATCAAGTAAAACTGAAAGTAAAACTACCATGTTTGTCCATCTTTGCACCAGCGAATCCTCTAAATCTGGCTGCACATGTGAGCAGACGATATAGCCCTAGTAAAAAGCAATTAGTTAAGAAAAATGGAACATTCTACTGCCAAGCCAGCTGCGTTCAGTATTAATGCAAAGAGACTCGCCTCCCAAGCACACACAGGAGTCAGTATCCAAACTACTGTATCCAAAGTACTCAATACAGTGTCCTCCATTAGTTATTGGCACCTCTGATGAAGATGTGTTCTGTAGCTTCTAATAAATTAAGATTTTTTTAAAAATAACAAAATACTTTTTTTTTAATAGAATCAAAAAGAGGGAAATTCAACCTTTAATTCAAGTCCATTTATTCAGTAGGAAAACCCACATTACAGATGATGTCAACCCAAAAATCTTTTGCATAAATATATTCTTTGCAGCTATTCTAGTAAAACCTGTTATTCAGATTAATATTGTGTTTGTGGAATAAGAATTAAGCAGCAAAATCCACCTGTTTCTATCCATCCCCAGTGATGGACATTTTGCTACTTGCTGTCAACTGAAGTTGACATCACAGTTGTTCGGGGCTCAGCTAACGACCAAAACACGGCTCACCTGTTTTCTGAGTTTGGTCATGTGAGAGCCGTCAGATGAACCGTATTAGTTGTTGAGTTGACTTCCCATTCATGACATACCGGTAATTCATTTACATCAAATTATGTGTGCAACAATTATTAGCACCCTTTTATTGTTTTTTTATTTATTGTATTGTTTGTAAAGTGCTTTGTTACAGCTCTAGCTGTTATGAAATGCGCTATATAAATAAAATTGTATTGTATTATATTGTATTGATGTTAATATTTTATACAAGCCTCAGTTGCCAACACAACAGTACCTAATGTTCTTCTATCATGTTTCACATGATGGGAGGATACAGAAAGAGTGATCTTTGATCATTCCTCTTTGCAAAATCTCTCAAAATCATCCTTTAATCTGGGTCATTTCTTCTGCACTCTGCTCTTTATCTTACTCCACAGGTTTTCAATGGGGTTGGGGTCTGGGGACAAAGATTGCCATGGGAGGAACTTGAGTCTGTGCCTGCCTGAGAGTAAGCTTCTGTAATAAAAAAATGAATTTACTTTAAGGCTAATACATCTTAACCAGTGGTACCAATAATTATGGAGAGCACTCTATACCGTTTTAATGGAGTGGAATGTCGTATTTAACACTTGTCTGTTCGAGAATGTTAAAATGTGACTGAAAACAATGATGCTTTTCATTTGTCCGATCTTAGCGTTCCACTGTACTTGCATTCATTTTAAAAAAATATACAAAGTAGAGCCTCGAGTTACAAATGCTCCTTCTTACGTACAAATCAGGTTATGTACACAATTTTCATAGAAAAATTACCTCTATTTTTTCGACATACGAACGGTATGGGCATGGATGAATGGATGGATCTATGTTCTATAATTCTTGTCACGCTGCGTAACCATCATTGGCAACGTGCATAATGTATTGCTGTGATCTAAAAACTGGTGATATCCCTCTGCAGCTGAAGGCAGAAGCCGTGGCATATTGACGGCCAAAATGCAAATCCTCCTGTCTGACAGAGGTGTCAAATTCAGGTCCAGAAAGTAAACAATCAGAATGCCCTTAAGAAAAGGGGAAACAGCTAAATGGAGTGTTACTGGAAGCACTATCATACAGGTGCATCAAGATCTGTGCTCTTCTTGCGTTTTGTAACCAAGCTGCATATGTGTTGTTGATTGTTGATTTTTATTAGACAGACAAATGAGAATGCACTCGCTGGTGATAACGTTCGCGAGGCAATTAAAACATTAGAAAATTATCAAAAGAAATGTGCAGCAAATTAATATTTTCAAAGACAATGTGCCCACTTTATGTTTTTTTTACCTGAATTGGTATGCTAAAATCAGCTAATGAATTTGAAAAGATACAGACACAATAAGAAACACTTGAGTCAGATTTTCTCCAAGTTATTATGGAAGAAGACTTTTTCAATTAGGATATGTAGTCCTCTTCCCCTCCTCTGCTAAAATTAATGAGCAATAAATAGTTATGTTTTTTTTAAGTGTTAAAAAATAATAAATGTAAAAATATAACTCAATTCAGTCGCTGGAACGGATTAATAGCATTTCCATTCATTTCAATGGGAAATATTACCTCAGTGAATGAACATTTCAAGTAACAAATGGGCTCACGGAACCAATTTAGTTTGTAACTGGAGGTTCCACTGTATATATATCCACAAAAAGCTCATGCAAACAAATGGAATAAAATTAAATATAAGAAGCACCATCAACCACCATCTCTTACTTATCAACAAACGCAGATTACATATTGACTGTTACATGGTAGAAACAATCCAAATAGTATATATTAGGTCATAAGCTTGCCTCTGAAAAGTAATTTTCTCTTTCATGAAGTCATATAATGAATCTGTACAGTCCAGTGGTGCCTTGAGATATGAGACGTCATTCGGCTGATTTTTCACTTTGACTTGCGAGCTAAAATTTTTGTTTAGTTAGTTACGAGCGCTATGAAGTAGCAGTGAACTTAAATCAACTCACTTCACAGCAAATACCAGTTTGGCAGATAGTAAATAGTTATCCAAAAAGAGGTTTTAGGCTGATTATTGTTAAGTAAACTTTTCTAGATGAACTGTTTGCACCAATTCCGAATCTGCCCTATTTTTTTCTCTAGCACATCAGGTTTTCATATTGATAATAATAATAACAATAGTAATAATAGATAAATAAAATAATACATTTTAGTAATATTCTTTTTTCCTGATATGTCATGGGTTTAAATTACCACCTGGTAAAATCGGTATTGCACACACTTTTTAAAAAAAAAATGAAAATAGCTCAAAAACCTAATGTGCTAGAAAAGAAGGAAAGACAATTTTAAAATACATTAAGGGAAACAAAGCCATCTCTGATTAAAATGTGCTGTTCACCAGTGTAATTTACATATAGCTATTTAAAACAACCGCTTTTGTTTAGATAAATCAGTTTACTGTAGCTTAATGATGACAAACAATGCAAAATGCCACAGACTGGCTAACAAATAGCACTGGTGTTACAATTTTAAAACCCTTTAAGCAACAACTCTTGTAACACACGAGGAACAACACATGTAGACAGATAACATAGACAATAACCACAAGAATATATTCTTTATCCTCTGAGAAGAACAACTAATATTAGGCCACTATACTGAGGGGTACTGAGCAATTGTGACCATGTATGTCGGTATGTATGTATTATACTGTTCTCAGTATAATTTCTGATTTTAAAAAAAAGTGTTCCTAAAATGTTTTTTTATGTGTTTCTTGGGAGGCTGGGAAAGATGAATAGCATTTCCATTTCAGTGGGGAAAAGTGACTTGCGATATGATATGAAATATGACAGAACAAATTAAACTCACATCTGAGGGCGCCACACATATATGTTTCACTTTTTGATTGTAAATCAATTTTCTCCCACAATCTAATTCATTGATATTTGCCAGTATACATATTTGCTTGTACCTCCAAAACAGTCACTTTTCAGTAGACCCTAAAAATGGCAAGTTTCGTCAACAATTAGCATTACATCGTTAAAGAGAACAAGCCATCTTCGTTGGTCAGTAATGTGTAAAAAGTGTGTGGACTGACCAATAGTATAGATTTTGGACAAAAATATGAAATTCACCAAAATGTGACTTAGGAGGTTTTGGACCGATGCCAGTGATATACTGTTCAGCATTACAACATGGTGTTATCCCTAACCTGAAAAAGACTGACGCAAGAAGAAAAGATCCTTATGATGCTATTCATTTAAGGTGATTCTGATCTCCGGTGTTGTTGGGTGTGTAAATTAATTAAAAAAAAAATACATTTATGGTGCATCAAAGTTGTTAAACACTCAAACAACACTTAAAACTATTTACCTGTTTCCTAGTGCGAGTCTTCCCCGTCCTCAGTTTGATGTACCTTGCTATCAATTCATTGCGACCTGCGTGGAGAAAAATATAAACTAGTAAACAGGAGACTGAAAGTGAAAGACATGAAAAAAGCCAGCGTTGGGCAGAAGGTGACGCTGTTTTCAACAACAACTTGCGTGTCAAGAAGCAGTTTGACCTTTCCCAGCACGAGTGTTGCCACAGTTACCTTGAAATTAAAAACGTAGTTACTTTTCTGATTTCTTAATTTAAAAAGTAACTTAGTTACTTTTCTGATTGCTTGATTTAAAAATAATTTACTTTACTGATTACTTGATTTTAAACATAACCTAGTTACTTTATTAATTATTTGATTTAGAAAGTGACTAAGCTGAGTTACGAGTAATGTTTGATAGTTACATTCAGCAGCTGGTGACAACACCGCCTCAATATAAATATGAAAAAAATAAACCGGCAAATATATGTATACATATTTACAAGCCAATCCAAGTGTGAGGAGTTTGGGTGGGGGGGGGTTTGTTCTGTGCTGTTTAATGGCCGAGATAGAACAATCCGATGCAGAGTAACAGAGTTGATTGTGTATGTATATGACTATAATTTAATCCCTTCCTCCTCCCACCATGTGCTACTGTCTTTTTTTTTTCTGTGTGTGTGTGCCGCATATGTGTCGTCACTCCCCGAGATGGAGCAAGAAAGCAAAAATTGTATATCTTTTGACTAAAGCAAAATGACAAATATATTAACACATTGTGAATTGGATGACTTTCTTTAATCGGATTTACTGGTCTGGAAATTGTAAACGCGGCCATATTAGAGTACCGTAACACGGGTTACCGACATCATACATCACTGCCCACCCTGGACTGCGAGCAAAAACTTTGTCACAGGTCACACGTCACAATAACATCTCCGTTTCCCAAATGAAACATTAATTTCTAAACCCTTTTTAGAGATGAGAAAAACAGGTATTTTAAGTGGGCGTCAGTAAGCAGGTTCTCACCTCAGCGTCTGCAGCCTAATTACCAAGAGGGAGAACAGAACAGACAGCATCCACTTGTGACATTCTGCACAAACTGTTTGCACATCTATTTTGGGCACGCATGGTTCCCCTTATGTTTCGCTAAAAACATGATCATGTTGGCTTGGAGCAAAAAATGTACTTCTTTTCAAGTCATGCAAACTGGCTTCAAAGTAGGCCAAAGGACAAAGCCGGCTTGGACAACGGAGAACAGCACGCACACATAGTGAATAGCGCATTCATACTTAATCCAGCAATATTTGAGCATTTTTCAGCCCTTTGCGATTAAAGTCAGCAAAAGGTGGCTTGTCTGAGGTGAAAGCTTATCCTCAGTGATTACCGTGTGGTGTGGGATGTGTTAAGAGTGAATTTTCCTCTGGTTAGGGCTCCTAAGAGTACTACTTAATCTTTCTTTGTATTTTCTGGCAGTCCGGATGCCCTGTGGCCATGGGCATAGCCATCGTTTTAGATGTAGGGAGGTGCAGGGTCGGCTGGGGAGTACAAATTGTTCTGGAGTAAAACAATTTTATGAGCAAATTATCATCATCTTGCGTTTAACTGCTCCTCTCCATAGTGGCTGCAGACCTAAGTAAATACGCACACTGGTAGACTGAGGTCAAATACAATGACGGTCAAGAACAAGTGGTCGGATAATTAAGTGATTCACTGCCAGTAGTTTTTAAAGCAGCACTCCCCATATTGCCAGCGGTTTCAGTGCATGACTCATAGAATATTGTGTTCTGTGGCAATGTATATACACCAAACCTACCAAAAGAAAGAGTAAACTCCTCTTTCACTATATAAACAAAATCTTCCCATTTCCTTTTTTTTAGTAAATCAGCAGAAGAACATGGGTGGATTTAATCAAAAACACCTGTTTCTGACCAGAAAGTGGAGAAAACAAGCTTCTTCTGAACACGTCAAGCAGAAATGTGACTTTTTAATATGTTTTGTGACACCTTAAAGTATAAAACAAGACCAACAAGATGGGCAAAGGGCTTTTGACGAATAACTCGTTCACAGATAAACAATTAAGAAATGTTACGTGAGTGATGCTCGAGTGGCGCGTCAGTGGCTTTTTTTTTGCATGCCGTTCCTTATTCATCAATGAACTCCATCATCTTGTCTGATGGTCAAGACCGGTGTTGTCACAATACCAAAATTTTGACTTCGATAATATACCTGCATAAAATACCTCTGTGTGCATGCGTGCATGTGTGAGTGTACTATTCTCTACTCCGCTCCCAGGTAGTTGAATGTCTCGTCAAATTATACAAATTGTCAACAAAACAATTCACACTCTACAAATTTTTGAGTGAAGTGTTAGAAATGCATCACAACCTGTAGCTCTTAAAAATGGTGGTCTGGATGCTGATCAGCAAGGTGCTTGGCAAGATTGGATGCATTCCCACCTCGAGCAATGGTAATTTTAAAACAAGCCTTACAGACAGACTTTGTCATGTGGGTCAGCCTGCCATGGCTGTCGGCCATGTAAGCCAAAAAAAGCTCCTTAAAAGACATTTTGCACATCATGCTTTTCAAGTAGGAACGGAGGGGCAGCCAGCGCTTCAATGTTTGAGGTCATCTTTCTCACACGCAGAGGAGGCGTGCCACTTAAGACAGAGTTGGTGAGCTCCGTGTGCTTTTTTTTTTTTAACTACCGGTGTTAATAAAAAATGGTATCGACCCATTTTTGATGCCGAAAAATCACGGTACAGTACCGGTATCCCAGGCCGAGATTCACCCGCTAATCTTTTTTTCTATTCAAAACCTGTGATGACCTTAAATCCAAAATGACGCTGCCTTTTACTAGCATCTGTTCCTCATTACAGTTATGCAGAAGCTTGAATTTCACAGGCTGCGTGAGACCCTCCTCCACGCCTGTCCGGTGAAAAATGTACTTGATGAATTATTCATCAGTGGCAGTAAACAGTTGGATAGTAGTTAATGAATATCAATATGTTTGGCAGTGAGTGGAAAAAAAACCTCAGTGAAACATCATTCTTTCTAGCAAGCTCATTGCACACACAATGAAAAGGAAGTGAAATGTGTTGAGCCATTTGTTCAACAAGTTTTGCCTTTTTTGTCATGTTTTGAATCAAACACGAAAACAGTCATTCCTGAGAGTGCCAGTGTGAAATATGAAAATCCTCTGAAGACCGCCAAAACCTCCAAACATGAGACTGGTATTAATAATTCCCAAATATACAGCTTTCGAAATCTGAACAAGTGTATATAAAGGTGCACCGTGTAATGTAAACAAGATTCTCTTCATCAAACATAAATAAATAACATATTGAAATATACTATCAATCAGCCAACATTAACGTCGGTTCAAATTATTTACTTACTACATACTTCAGAACTTAGATTTTATACATCGCAATCAATTCCAACTTTGATTCCGTTTCACAGATAGGAAATACTAGCAAAGCCCAAGCCAATCCAGCCGAGTTCCCCGTCATGAAGCCGGCCCTCCTCCGCCAGACTGTTTGGCAAGGCTTAAACACATTTTGGATGCTGGATGTTAAAATGTCACTGATGGCAAATTGTTATCCTAAGAAGTGTTTTATTTGAGTAAAATCAATTCAACGGTCACAAAAAATGTATGTTTTTGAACTCTATTAGATACAAATCAAACATTTTCATCATGTTTGCAAGATATAATAACATGGTCAAGTATTGGCACAGTGGTGAATTGCGATATGAGTGACCCAGCTCAGGAGTTTTTCGAGATTCCAACTGTCGTTTGCCTGATAATTTTTTTTGTTGCTTTAAATTGTGAACACTAATTTGAGAGGCGAGTGTTGCATGGTGGCAGTAAACTCAACTCATTTCACTTCACAACAAGCTGCAGTTTGGCAGACGGTGAACAATTCTTCAAAAAAAGGGCTTCAAGCTGTTTATTGTCACTCCCACTTGAAATATACTCCAAAACTAAACAGAAAACAAAGAAAAGTACACATCGTGTATATAAAACATCCACATAATTTTGCCTTAGAAAAGTGCACTTAGCTTAATGCTAACACATAATGATAAATGTCATAAGCGGGCTAACAAAAATAATCAGTGTCACAGTGTTATAACCCATGTAAGCAATGGATTTTTTCCCACAAACAGTGGAGCAACATATGTAGACAGACAATACAATTCTACTCCTGGGTATATTTTCTTTATCCTCTGTGAAGAACAACTAATATTTCTGCTCACTGAGCTATGACCCGTGACCACCATCTCAATGTACATCCATCCGTATATCCGACCCCTAGGTGGCCAAAACTTTTTTATTTCATTCATGCATATTTATAAATTGACAGTATTAAAGGGCTATTTTCATTCTGAAAGAATTGGTATCGGTGCATCATTCGTGTGTACCTTGTTTAATTAACTCCATTGTTCAAGAACTCAGACACACAACAGGAAAGGTGCCCTGTTTTTTTCACCCACTTTTTTAGCACTCGGCCTCCAGAGGGCCCCGTGTCTCGCAGTGACCATAAAAGTACAGCATGGCCCTCGCTGAACCGTGCCTGCCCGATAGCCAACAAGAGCCGCCCCCTTTTCGCCTGGGGCCAAAGGATGGCCACGCCCGCTCCGGCGCCTCCGCATTCTTTGCATTCCTCCGAGCCTGACACATCTGTGCGAGCCAGTCTGATTGGCCCGAGCCTGCAAACACAGTCAGAGCTCAGCTGCACGCACATACACACACACTTCCAGCAGCCCGGGGAGGCAAGGGGTTACGCTCGGGGTGAGGGCCACGGGTTTGCTGGGGTGCAAGGTTGACGGTTGAAGGGGAAAGAGGGCAAAAGGGGCAGCTGATGCTGTAACTCTTGGAGGCAACACAAAGCCATCAGTGTCTCTGCCAACAACTGCCACCTGGCCGTGGGGGGGAGAAGGGGGAGAAGACGGGGGAGGGCGGCCCACCCCCTGCCAAAACAACACCACTGTGTGACCCGGCACGGAGAAGGCAGCAACACCTGCTGCTGACCGTCCAAGTAAGGGATGGCAGAGGGAGAACAATGCCAAGCCCACCAACTGTCACCCTCAATCTCGTCAGCTAAAAGGCGTCCAAACCGCTAAGTTTTGCTACGGGTTGCAGAAATGTCTCATGTCTCATTGCGTGCTTTTGGTAGTGAAAAAAGACACAAAAGGTTTCCTTAAGGCTGACGATACTGTACGCTGTTTAAATTTGGAAAGTGCTAAAATTGACAGTGGAATGGAGGTTAGCGTGTCTGTCTCACAAGTCTGAGGTTCAGGGTAGGGGTGGGCGATATGAGCGAAAAAAAAAAAAAAAAAAAGATTTTTTCAAAAAAACAACGATAATTTGGCAATATTGTGCAAAAAATATACAGTATATAATTTTAAAAAACACGTTTGTGAACAGCAGCTCTTGTTTATTAAATTGCGGCATACATCTGCAAAACATTGTACAACAATATTCTGTGGCTAAATTTAACAATGACAAACTTCAAATTATATCTCGACTATATATGGTGTTTTTACTGATTTTTGTGAATATTTTTGTGAATTGAATGTCTTCTATTATGACAGATATCATCACATTTTGAACTGCAGTAATTACTGGTCTACCACTCCCAACTGAGAATGAGAAATGGTGTTTACTACAGCAGTCAGAATGAAAACAAAGTTTTATTTGGTATATGGTCACTCTACAATACAGGTATGTAATTTGTGGAGGGTCCTTAACGCAGACGGTAGGATAGAGCGTCATTTTCTCCGAGCACGCTGGCTTCCAGTCCAAAAACATGAATGGTAAGATCACTAAGACTAAATTGCCTAAATTGGTCTACATATGCTCTGCAACTGGCTGGAGACCAATACAGATTGTTCCCTGCTGAAGAATACAGTGTACCTCTGTATTTTCACAATTCGGGATTTGTGAATTTGCTGAATTTGTTTTGTGCGCCATCTTGATGCCAAAGAACTGTTAAAGTAAATTGAGGAGCTTCATTTAGACAAAAGTAGGCCTTGGCTGACATCTGGCACCTGTAGGCTTACTGTACAGTGAAAGATTAGGGCTCAAACGATAACCAAATTACTCCAATTAATAGATTACAAATAAGTTGTAAAACCTGCATTTTTCTTCACTAATTTTACTACAGACTCACACGCTACTCCCTGCAGAAATAAGTTGGCACAATGGTAGCGAGCCAGGAGGAAAAAGTGTACAAAAGGCATAGAAGGTCCAAAGTTTTCATTTCACACTTAAAGAAAAAGCACATAACGTGTCATCTTCCAAACCGCTTATCCTATACAGGGTCACGGGGGGGGGAAGCCTGGAGCCTATCCCGGCGGTCAACGGGCGAAGGAAGACTACACCCCGAACTGGTCGCCAGCCAGTCGCAGGGCACACACAGACATGGCCACTGAGCGGGAATGGATCCCACGCTGCCTGCACACAACTCGGGCATGTATACCACTACACTATCAGTGACACAAAAAAAAAAAAGCACATAACGTGCAAAACAAAACTAACTAATAAAACCACAGCACATCTATGATTGCCAGTACAATGAATCCATGTTACCTAATTTCATATTGCCCACCACTAATTACAAGTTATTTTAATGCTTGGTATCCTTTTACACTTACTTGTAAAAAGGAAGAAAAAAATGCCAACTATACACTATCATTCGCTAGCTGCCAGGTATCAGGCCAGGCCACACCTTTTAAAGCCACACACACTCAAAGTCACTGATATTATAGTGTAGAATGTGAGGATGGCACCCTCAAGTGGACAACAATAATACCTGCACCTCACATGTGTTTTTTGTTGTTTAGTAATGGAAAAATCAATTTGTACCCAATCACTCGATTAATTGAGGGGATAATCAGTAAAATAATCAATTTCGGGAGTGTCGATTGCTTGTGGACTTTCAATATTCGCTGCAGTGTATGGAGTTGAAATCATGCCAAAACCTCACAAACACACAAAGCATGATTTACTCACACCCAATAATTCACAAAAGAACTCAGTGTGTTTTGCATATACAAAACATCATTCCCAAACTAAGACATTTTGTTTTGCACTTAAGAAATGTACCGGTGCTCGTCCCTGGCACCCACAAAGAGACGGGGTTCAATGTAATGCCAAGAAAGAAAGCAAATCAATTTCAAGAAATCCCCTCCAGGCAAAAACCAAAAATCAAAAAAAAAAAGAAAAACCTTGACATGCATCTTTACTTGGATTCAAACGAACATTTAACTTGTTTTTACTTGGCTCACGTACCAACACCTCCACATAGTTCTGTGGAAATAAAGTTGTTTGAGCAGTTAAGCAATCCTGTAAACAAAATGTCAATTAAAACACAATGTCCTCGGTGGAGGTAATTATGGGAATCCTCTCAAAAAAGAATCATGTATATCATTTGAGGAGTACAAACAGTACAAGGAGGTGATCATGAATGATTCACCTGGTGCTGTCAGAACAATGAGCCAGTCGGACTGGTTCTGTGAGTAATTTTCAACAGAACACACTGTTATGTGGGGGTGGCGGCAGCACAGCGGGGGTAAACGCACAGGGGTGCTGCTTCCGTGTCTTTTTGTGATCCCCTCGACATCCCCCTCAGACTGCTGCAGCCTCTTTTTCTGACAGGCCACGCCCCCGTCTGCCTCTTTTTTTTTTCAACTGCACCACCGCTGGAATTTTCCACTTCCACGCTAAAATAGTCAGCAAAAAGGTAATCTCTTTTCACGCTGCGTAACAGCCTCCCCCCACCACCCTCCATCAGACGCTCTCTCTAGCCCACCACTGGTCCTCTGCCCCCGCTCTCATAACATTGAGGTAATCCTAAATTGCTAGCATACTGCTCTGCAATGACTAAAAACATTCCTAACATCTCAGAGAGGGATTGACAGGGAAGCACTCGGCATGTACCGTCATCACCATATACTTGCACTGCACACGGGCACAATTTTGTACACACTAACCTTTGCCTTTGCACGCTGTTTATTACAAAAAAATTAAAAGTGATACATGCTTCCCTCAAGCACTAAAAGCTTCTTTTTTTACTACCCATAGTGCATTGCAGCAATGACAGCTGCAGGGATAAGTGTTTGGAAGGGGGGTAGTGGGCGTGCGTCTGCATATGTGTGCGCTTGACACACCTGTCGGGGAGCGAAAACCAAAAGGTGAGCGGCATGTCAGCACAGTCCCGAAGAAAAACAAGACAGGTGACATTTTTTAATCCACCAACACACACACACACACACGCACACACTTACCACGTAAAATTGTGTCACGACAGAAATGAAAGCAAAGTGATTTCGCTTTGCTAATCCTCGAAACATGTGTGACGGCCACAAGGGAAGTGATATTTTGTGGCTATAAATCATTCGAATTCAATAGGAAAGTGACAACAATGAGTTTTGTGGAAACGTCGACGAGTTCGCATTCTCTACTTGAACTTGTTTTCCAGGATTTTTCCAGGACTATTTCATCTGCTACAGTATGAGTCAAGTTATCTCAACATACAATAAAAGAATGTCATTTTCTACATTTGTACCTTATACAGAATTTTGTACATTTGACCACATTGCTTCATTATTACCATATCATACCCGTCAACCCAGGCTATGCTGAATCTTGCAAAAGTTAAGTTAAGTAATTTTCCCGCACATTTCTGTAAATAACCTTACACAGTATCTATATATAATCTTACACAGTATTTATCGCTCAGCGGGAGAGGTGGGGGAAAGGGAACGGACACTTCTATATAGAATCTTACACAGTGTTTATCGCTCAACGCGGGTGGTTGTATGGGTTGGCTTTTCCTCGTGAAAGTCGGCCAAAGTTTGCAGTCGGAATCACTAACGGCCGAAATGGGCAAGACGAGATCGGTCTAACGAAAAAGGATTTTTTTTTTTTCCCGTGCAAAAATTTTGTACAGTGTTAATTTAAAACGTGGCATATTGTTGAAAATAAATGTTCACTGAACTTTGAGATTTAAAAACAGATCAATAAGATACAGTCTCCTTGTAAATGAGGCAGACGTCACTTGTTGCGCATTTCAGTGGAAAAAAAATAATTTGGCAATTTCCACTTAAATTCCTTAAATTGTTGGCCTTCGCTGTCAACTTTCCTTTTTTATTCAATGTCGCCATTTTAGAAACTGTTCGGAAATGGGCACACAGGGTTATAGAGTTGGACAGAGTGCTGCTGCCCTCTTGTGTGTAAATGTGAAATTGCATTTAGACTATATTTTATACGCTTGTCAAAGAGGCTATGGTACGGGCCAGACGTTACTGATTTTATGACAGAGGCTGCGGGCCGGATAAAATTTGACCGCGGGTCGCATTTGGCCCCCGGGCCGGACATTGGTCATGGCTGATTTATAGTATTAAATATACAGTAAAACACTCCCATGCGCAGTCTCACTGTAATGTTCCTGAGAGAATTTAAAACGTAGAAAAGTTAGAAAAATTGTTCAGGAAGTGAATTTCTGTAAATTGCAACCAAGTCAAAAAGTTGGGCGTGCCAGTTTACAACCAGTACACAAACACTCTAGAGCCCTACTTTCATTCAGTTTGCATTTATTTTATTCATGTGCAGTACATTCTCATGTTTGAGGTTGAAGTTACGGAACCCAAATGTTTGGAATAAATGGGTCATATTTTCTCATAGCTACCATTGCTGACTATTGGTATTTGTTTTAATCGTATAACCTGATAAGGTTTCTTCTAACAATTCATACTAAAAAATTAATTGAAGCATGTATAATTCCTGCTTATATTGTATTGGACAGTATCTGTAGTAGTCTAGGCCGCAATATCGGTATTGTATCTGAGGTGAAAAAAGTTGTATCGCAACACCCCTACAATAAATAATTTAAATCAATTCCAACCACAGGGCAGGCTATGTAAATAATGTGGCAAGAACACACTGTAAATTCATGACATTCACATTCCTGTGACTGTCTCACAAAGTTTCAGTTCATTGCTGTCTTTGTGTTTGTTAAAACCAAAAACTTCCAGACATCTGTCTTCAAACTTGTTGCCGCTAATTTCAGTGCTTCTGCCATGTTGTTTTGATACGCTACTCTTGCGTACTGGCGAGGGCTCGCGTGATGCGAAAAGGGAGTCATATGACTTTATGGGAAAAAGACGTATTAAAAGGATCGATCTACGGTTTGATGAATCGATGTCAAGCTATCAAAAGGAAAACTTCTTTGATTCGATTAATAGATTTTTTAAAAACGTTTTTAAACCCAGCCCTATATAAGACCTCACTTGGATGACATCTAAATGACTTTGATTGCTAAGTAAACTAAGACAACGGAATACAGCTGATTGACGAGTAAGGTGCTGATGAGTTGGAGAGAGACCAAAGCCCATGCTAGCACCTATGGCGCTGCCACAGCCAGGTTGACTAGCCCGGGAGCAAAATACAAGCTAAAAAATGCATGAAAAGTAGGAACTCTGCTCACTCTGCACACACAGTATTTAAATAGAGCTAAATTCCTAATGAAATTTTTTGAATTGACATACAGTATTTTCTGTTTCTGTTGTCGGACAATGACAAAGTATAAAATACTGAGCAAGACTACCTGTTAACCGTCACTACCTCAAAGACGCCGTAATGCTTGCTGTGGCTCGACTGAAGCTGTATTTCATTTCAGAGCTTGCAGCTAAAAGTAATGGTACGCCCACTATAGCTTCTCTGTCACTCAACAGAGGAGACGGAGAGAGGGAGAAAAAGCTCACACTTGATATGAAGCGCAACAGCAACACTTTTGAGAAAATAAATCCTTACTTGGGTCTGAAGTCATTAAATCTAGCAACAAAGTCATATTGGCAGCTGAACTGTTCTAATTGAATGGTTGGTAGTGGTAGTGGGGTGCTGTGCCAGCTAGAAGCAGCGAAGGAGCAGAAAAGTGCTGCAGCTCAGTGTTGCCCATTGAAGGCAGTTGAAAACAGACATACATGTCTTTTTAACCCGTTTGCATTCACCCACATGGCAGAGAGAACAAGAGGGAGGAAAAATCACTTTCCAGGACAACTCAAGCTTTTCCAGGACATTTGACTTTTTTACCCCCTCATTTTCCATGACTGGAAAATTGGTCAATTATTTTCCAGGTTTCCAAGGAAAAGCGGGAACCCTGAGTTTAGCCTAGTTAAAAACTAAGTAAACAAAAAAAAAAACAGAACAATGCCACAAATTCTCACCATTGTCACAGGCTAGAAAAACAGGTTGAAAGGATGCTATAATGCTTAGTCCTTGGACTATTTTGCTATCACAACCGTAAAGGCTCAACAGAAAATCACTCATGTTGAGAAAGAAGCAGCATTATTATGAACACGTGTGACTTATTACATTGGAGAGTCGGGCTGCTTGAACTGGCCGCCGCTCCACCAACGTTATGGAAATGACTGGCGATGCTACTGGGAAGTCTAGACGGCCGCATGGAGCCGAAACGACACTTGTAACTGGGCCCTCTTGATAAGGCAATGGAAATTTGAAGGCTTTCCCACCGAACCAGAGGCGTCTGGGCAGAATGTCTGGAATTCCCGATGGTCGCGGATGACTAGCGCGCATTCGGAGGTCGTCGGGAGAGAGTGAGACTGCAAAAAAAAAAAAACGGTAGTTGTTCACATTCCCATAAGCCCACGTCACGGCAGCTTTTAGACATGTGAGGTCATAGCCTTGCAAGGGGGTTTCAACTGCATTGTCAACTCGGAGGACGTGGTGTAAACGGGGGGGCGCCTCCAGGAGGGGGTCTTGACAGTTTGTCGCTAAGGGGGTCGGATTTGTGAGCACACCGTCTCTTCGTCAATGCACCATTGCACAACGTAGACGCAACAGCACGCTGCTAAACACGACTCGAGAGCTATTAAATCCCACTTAGCCAGGTTTGGGTTTAATGCCAAAAGGTGAAACCTTAAAAAAATAACATCACAGTCAGCTGAATTTCTCCCAAAGCTAACTGGCATTTTTTCAGGAAACTTGTTGAATGCACGACAAAGTCAAAGGATTCAAGCAGAATCAGCAGAAATGTCTACTTTGTCAAACAAAAGGCAAAACATGATGAACGACTATGTCAAATTCAACCTTTGTGTTTTGGTTACAAGGCAGCATGCTGAACTAGTGGTTAGCACACTGGCCTCACAGTTCTGAGGTTCATGGTCCTAATCCAGGCTTTGCCATCCGTTTTGGAGTTCCTACAGTATTTTATAATATCAGTACTTATCAGCCTGCCATTTTTGTCATTTTGTCCGCTAGCCATCTTCCTAAATCGCAGTCTTCAACAAAACCAAAGAAAATGCTGTTTGAACTTTAGGTTATTGTGCATGGCGGAATTTTTTCCAGAAAATTTGGTCAAGTTGTTCCGGGCAGCACAGTGGGCTTCAAGTTTTTGTGTCAACTTTGCATGAACATCACCCCATCCATTCATCTTCTGAACCGCTTGTCCTCGTTTTGGTCGTGGGTGAGCCGCAGCCTGTCCCAGCTGACTTGAGGTGAAAGACCTTGGACTTTGGTTGCCCGCCAATGGCAGGGCACATAGAAACAACCAACCATTCACACTGGCATTTAAACTCCCATGGACATATTTTTGGAAGAAGCTGGCGTACTTGGAGAAACCCACGAAAGCACAGGGAGAGCATGAAAACTGTCCACGTTCCAACAGATATTTGAGAAAAGACATATGACATCCACCCATGCCTAATTTGAACATGTATTTTGAAACCTGAGCTGAAACATGCTTGTGTTGGATCTTGGGAAAACACTGAGAAAAAAAACATCCATATATCACCAACAGCAGTCGTTTTGCTGCTCGCAACAAAAAAAGCCAGGAAAAAAAGTGTTTGGAAGTGTTTTGAGTGCTGAGTCTGCAAGTACCTCAACGTTAAATTCCGAAACAAAAGATGAATTGGTATTTTCAAATGATTAATTGTTTCAGCATGTATAAACTATATAACTGTCTCAACTAATTTCCCTTAGAGCCTAAAGATGATACTGCTGAATATGTAGGGTTGTATAAATATACTGTAATACAGGTGAATACTAACGATAACGTTGTAAACTCTCCATCCATCCATTTTCTTATCCTGTATAGGGTCATGGGGGAGTTGAAGCCAATCCCAGCTGGCACCGAACAAAATGCAGACAGAATATACCCTGGACTGGTCGCCAATTAATCACAGTAGCAGTAACAATAATACCATATCCGATATTAATACGAACCGAAAACCCACAAGGAATGTGATCTCATCAGTAGAAAAGCCACCCAAAAGCGCTAAAATGAAAACGAATGCCTCTAAAATACATGTTCCGTCGGACGTGATTGATGTTTTTTATGGCCGCATCGATTCCAACTTTTTGGGACTTGATGGACAATAATTAAAGGGCAGGAAAAACATTTACAAAGAACCACTGGAAAGGGTTGGAGGGATGCATTTCATTGGTGAAAATAACAGTTTAAACAAAAAAAAAAAAAGAGAGAGAGGTTTGTTGAGGACATGGCCCAAGTGCAGGGCCCAGTGCACTTCCAGTCAATCAACATTCACCACTGCACTGTAAAATTTCCGACCTCAGAATCTCATTAGACGAGATGAGAGTGAGGCATCAGAATAAGTTGAGGGTGATGCTTTTAATTCCCCACACCTGCGTGCCGCTTATTCGATGTGAGGACTTGCCAAAAACGATTCCATCTGGAACTCTGCGGGACATTAAGGGCACAACACCTGCAGTTTAATGAACACGCTGCAGGAAACTACTCTAGACAAGCATGTGTGCGCATCTCATATTGCCACGTCCTGATTTCCACTGTGATAATTCCACGGGAATGTCTCGCGTCAAATTCGGGAATCAAAACGCAGCAACAGCAAACGAAGAAAAAGAAGAAAGGGGCAGGTGTAAATAAAGCAAAGCGATGCTCTCGGAACAGCAAAAACCTGCTCCGAGTGCTGGTGTGACTGGAAGAACCTGCCCCCGGGTCACAGCATGACGTGCACAGACCTGTTGCATGGAGTTGAGGGTGGAGATTAAAACTGGCTCTCACATTGAAACTTTGACATGAGGGCCAGAGAAAGAAATGATAGAGATTTGCTTTGCCTAACACAATTCTGTAGTGTTGTTGTCATTATGATTTGATTTGTTTGAAAATTCCTCTCTACTCTAATTATACGGTTCTGTAGTGGTCAAATGAAGCTTGAATATACTTCAACACAATTTGCCAAGTGTATGCATGGGCACAAGCGTTAATATTTAGACCATTTTCAGTACAGGTCTGATCCAATTTGAATCCGACTTTGACAATCTGCATATTTGATTTGGACTAAATCTACCATTAGCATGCAGGGTCAGAAGCTGTAACATGAAATGATTTCAATCCAGATCTGACCCAATTTGAACATAACCCTGACATCACATTTATGATGATCAGGAAATTTAAATCTGTCTAATGTGGACAAAATGTGTTATGTGCATGCACTGTCGAGGGTGGGCCGGGTCAGGAAGGGCATATGGGGTAAAAACTGTGTCAAACATCATACGAGTAACTTACTGTGGCGACCCTTGACTAAAAGGGACATAGAAGTCAAACAACAAACAAGGTCAAAAACTGTAAAATGAAACTAACTTGAATCCATATATGATCCAATTTGAATGCAACAATGACATGATCAGGCCCTAAAATCTGTCCAATCTTATTTAACATTGACTTAATTTGTATGTGTATACAGTGTTTAAATGAAACAAAATTCAAACTAGACCTCATCCAATTTGAGTCTTAACAATGACAATCCCATTGAGCATGATCAGGCATTGACATCTCTGTCGACCTTATCTGCTTTTGACATAATTTATAATATGCATGCAGGGTTGAATCTGAGACCAGATCTGAATCAATTTCCAACACCAGTCTCACACTGTACATTAGGGATGCCAAGATTAGTCAACCAATCACGACGACGTCGACGATGAAACTCGTCGACAATTAATTTTAATCATCGATGTGTCGTTTATTTATATACGTATTTATTTATGTGGCGCATTATTTTTATCTCGAAACTACCGCGTCTCTCTCTTCTCCCTCAGGCTGTTTTTCTGTCTGCAACGACCATGCGAAGTGGTGGTAATCCGGGTCATATGTGATGTAACCAGAAGCATTGTGGTTAATTTAGTGTAAGGTCTAATGCGTGTTGGCAACAGACTCCGAAAGTTACGGCGCATTTCACCAAATATACTCAATAAAATGTAAACCTGCCTTTAATGGCAGCACGATGGGAAAAAGGAAGCAAGTTATGGCTTACGCCTGATTTCATATCTGAAAAAGGCACAGTTGTGTCTAGAAGCTAGCTGCAGTTAGCATACACACCTTACAGTGTGAGTTTGATGTAACGTGATGTAACACAATATCCTATTTGGTATGCTAACACATCGTAGCATCTACTATGGATTAAGCAGCCATTAGTCATTAAACTTGCATTTATTAACAACCAAAACTGTGTGTTTATGGACGTGGTGGACATGGAAGCAGGAAGTGCTCTCTCTTTCTCTCTCTTTCTCTTTCTCTTTCTCTCTCTCTCTCTCTCTCTCTCTCTCTCTCTCTCTCTCTCTCTCTCTCTCTCTCATGAACTGGAAAATATCAGCACTCAACACAAATTTGACATATGTGCCACTCATCGGCATCACATAACAATAAAAACCATAATTAAGTTCGTTGCACTGTACTACTTTATAGTGCCAAAAAAAAGTTCTTCCTTTTTTTGTTACAGGTGCATACCACATTTTGATTGTGTAGATCAATGTACTCCTCTGATTTCATTACCCCCGTTAAAAAAAAAAAATAAATAAGTCGTGGTGCCCAAGAAGAGTGAAATATGTAAAGTATTTATTTTTGTATTTATAGATAATTTAATTTTATTAGTGCAACTCTGCATAGTATATAGTCTTGGTTCCATTTTAAAATGCACTAAAGCTAAAATTTTAAGGCCAGAGTATCGCCATCAATTTAAGTCGCTCGCTTATTTATAAACATGTCAGGAATGTGGGCTTAAGTTGCAAAGTTTAATACAAGTTGAATGTACAATCATCTTAATTGTGTTCATGATTAGTTACTTTGTACATAAAGAATTAAAGTTGTAAGACAATAATGGTTCTTATAAGAACAGCAGCTTGCTGCTGCGATTTGCCAAGATTTATATATTTTCCGATTAGTCGACTAATCGCGACTACTGTAAGTGATTAGTCGACTAACAAAATAATAATTTGTGGCAGCCGTACTGTACATCTGTTCAATATTCTGATTCTGACTAAATCTTAGTATGTTTATGAGTAGCAGAAGTGTTAACATTAAACAAAAAAAATAATTCAGTCTAGAACCGACCTAATTTAAATCCAATACAGACAATCTCATTTAACATGATCAGAGACCTAAGACCTAAGAGTGTGGAAACTTATCTGATTTGGAAAAAAAACGGACATGCATATTCAGGGTAAGAAGCTCTGATGTGAAAACAAATTTAAATCCAGATATGATCAAATATGAATTGAACAGATTGGATTTGATGTTAAAATCTGTCAGATTTTGACTACATTTGCTATGTAAATGGAGATTGAAATCTAGACTATCAAATTAAATCCCATCTGGATCTGATCGAGAGCAAACATTTGGTAACAATTCAACAAATATATGTTTAAGCTTTGAGACTGCATTGCTCGCCATCCAGTCGACTCACCGTACATCTTGCCCTCGTCCGACAGGATGATTTTCCTCCGGCCGCAAGGCGGGTAGATGGCAAGGGCCTCCTGGAAACTCTGTTCGATATCCGGGCTCCACACCCCCTCGGCGTCGCCGTCGATGGCTTTGTCCTCGTTGTCCCCGCCGTCCAGCCCATCTTCTGGGCTTCCGTTGGCACTCCAATCGTGGGACGCAATGGTGGCGGCTCCCCCTGGGCCCGACCCCGAGCCCCAATATGAAAGGATCGATAGGAAAGCTGGAAAAAAAAAAAAAGAAGCAACGAGTTTGAACGTTGAACTACATTTGAAAGTAAAAAGGAAAAGTTTTGCGTGATTCTCCACAAAGCCTAATGAAAGTCCTCATTTATTTATTTACAGAGGCAGACCTCAAAAGAAAATGCTAATGCAAGAACATATGGTCCCAAGATGTTACGACGTAAGAGATGGTAACAAGAGACACAAGGCAACATAAAAACTGAGATGATGGCAGGCTAAAACAAATATTCAGTGTCCACACAAAAACACCAGAAAGTACAAAGAAGATGATTTCTTATGTGTATGGACTGTCCGAAACACTAACATGAAACCAAATATAATTGTTATGTGATCCACTTATAACACTGAGAATCCTGTTTATCATGAACAGACAAATTTAATTATCTGATTTGGATAAAATGTGTTTGTATATTCAGAATAGGAAATTGTAACATGATACAAATTCAGTCCAGATCGTAAATGTAAGATTGACATCGCATTTAATATGCTGAGCAAGGCAACAATCTGTTAAATCATCTCTAAATTTGACAAAATGTACTGAGTGTATGCTAGGTTGTAAGTTGCAACATGAAACCAAATTGAATCCAGATCCCATCCAATTTGAACCCAACACTAACAATCCCATTTAACATGCTAAGGCATGTAAACATATCTGTTAAATCGTATGATTCAGTCAACCAACAACAACATAAAACCAAATTCATTCCAGATGAAATACAATTTCAATCCAACACCGATGATCGCATTTAACATGATCAGGTACTAAAATCTGCTAATGTTTACCTGATTTGAACACAATCTGTCTACTGGGCCAGAAAAAAAGTTAACATTAAACCATATGCTGTCTAGATGTGATACAAGAACGAGGATGATAGAGGCGTAACGGTGCGCTAAATCACATTTCGGTTCGGTTCGGTTTCTTGGAAACTTCGGTTCGGCATATTTTCGGTACAAAAAAAAACTGATTTTTTTTTCAAATGTTTATTTTGAAAAGATGACAAGTAAATGGTATATTCTTTACACATACCTTTCCCCATTGGCAATTTTAACGGGACAGCCAGAATGTTCCCAAACAGGAGACCACAGTGTACGGGGGGATCTTCGAACTCTGGCTTGTTTTCGTATTAGTTTGCTCCTCTTTAATGCCGCCGCCCTCCTCTCCCGCGTGCAACAGTCAATAGCGCCCGTGCGTAATGTCGCGCTAATAAGTGGACCGAACCGAACATGTCACACCGAAACGTATTAATACACCCACGTGTATCGTTACACCCCTAGAGGATGATTTGTGCTTGTTAATGTACTGCATCGATCCACTCATCTTTATCTTTCACTTGCATCTGGTTTTCCTAATTTGTCTTTATATATGGATGCCACAGACACCATGAGAAATCATTTTACAGATTTTGTGTCTCTGCATTGAACGAATGAAAATAAATTCAAGATAGACCGTGAAATAAACTTTAAAGAACTCACTAATCAGGACTGGCCTTGGAGAATGTCTGTGGTCTCGGAACTGAAGGAACTGTGTCTCAATGCGGTCGGATCGTGGCTGACGGCGAGCAGAAATCCAAACTGTTTTTCAAGCTGTCTCCGCAGCCTTGCATTGTCTCCCAAATGCATGTCTATGAAGTAACCACGAGCCTCCTTTCCCCCGGGAGCTTCTTTTTCTACTTTGTGCCTTTGTGCAGATGCAGTTGAGTGGGAAGGATGAATAAGAAATGATCCATGTTTCTCGTAATGATGTTTGGTCGCAATATAAATGTGATTTCTCGTGGCTTGTGTAAAGCTTCATGCTCGAAAATATCTCATTTGCAGGGCATTATTTATGAGGGAAAACATGGAAAGCATCCATCCATCCATTTTCTTTTGCGCTTGTCATCATTAGGGTTGCGGGTAAGATGGAGCCTAATTTAGCTGACTTTGGGCAAGAGGCGGGGTATACCCTGGAAAAGTCACCAGGCTGTTGCAGGACATACAGTATACAGAAAAACAAGATTTCACACTAATATTCACAGCTATGGACAATTTTGTCTTCAACGAACCTAACATGTTTGTTTTGGAGTGTGGGAGTATACCGGAGGAAACCCACGCAAGCACAAATGCAACAATTCCACACAGAAAGCCAGAGCTGAGATTCAAAAGTACAAACTCAAAACTGTAACTGTACATGATTACCACTTGGAAGATCAGAAATGGAAAATATAAAAAATAAAATGGATACCGAACTTCCCGGTGATTTACAACACGCCATAGCCACACTACGTAATCCTGATTAATCCCCTGATACTGAACATGTAACATTAAAAGTTGTTCAACAAAACATACAGGATCCAGTCATACAAGCTCAAATGAAACTGAACTGTCTTTGGGGGTGGAAAAATTCATCAAAGATAGGAAAGAGATAGCACTTTCATCTCATTTTGAGATATCATAAATGTTGAGTGTGATCCAAATGAATGTGTTCTGCAGCAGACAATAAATCCTACGCATCCACTTCGTTTGTGCTGGTGGGATATAAAAATCTCTGCCTGCATTGAATCACATTTGCAGGCTTTAAAAACATAACGACGGAACAGGTGGCGGCACTATAACCCCCAGCGGGCCATAGGAGCCAATCAGAAGCCTGAAGAAAGTTGTTTCTGGGAATAGGCACCGAAGCAGGAAACAAGGAAAACACAAATGGTACATGTGGACTGTTATCCAAGTAGGACTAGACCTGAATACAGGAGGTCCTAGGTTTACACTTTTTTTAAAGTGTTTAAAAAAAAACCTACAAGTGTTTTCCATACAAATGTGTTATTGTACACAGACTTCGCAACGTCACAAGACGACACGCTCAGTGCTGCCATTTTTCATTTGATTGATTTATATTCATGGCATTGAAGTGATTTTTATACCAATATTTACTGTAATTATGAATGGACGAACAAAATGGAGCTCTGTCATAAACAAAGGCTCTCTCTGTATAGCGTATAGTATTTGAATAATATAAGCTTGACAAGGCAAATAATAAAGACAACAGCATAATTAGATAATACAATATTGCGAGGGTCATGGGCATAAAAATGTTGGCATGGCTCTCAAATGAGCACCAGAGGTTGTCATTTGTTGCTCATTTTTTACCCAACCTAACGACCTCATGGATGAACTTAAAAGACTTACGGCACATCTGGGCAAGGTTCATCGTTAAATATCTGTAGATAGATATTTTTATATAACTGAAACTTTTTTTTTCGCCCCCCAATTTTCAGCTTTTGTTTCATAATTCCAACATGATTATACAAGGGCTATACAATGGCATCTTATTAAAACAATACAATTTCCTGTTTTATGAAAATAACTTCATATGTAACACAATGGAGATGCATGGCCTCTTTGAAAAATTCATTGCCCACCTCTGGCCCTGTCATTAGCTAGCTTACGAGGTGTCCACTGATTTTTTTGCACCACAGAGCATTTTTGCATCAGGACATAGGAGCGTCAAAGTCACAGCGCAGTGACACGGAGATAACCTTCTTGCTAGCAGCTCTCCTGCATGCATTCGGCCACCATGGCAAATGTAGCGTTAGCAGTTGAGCTGGTCTAGTCAAACCAGCCACCACAGCAGTTGTTCCAAAGCTTCTATGCAATGCGCCGCGAGGGTCAACTTCAAAATAAAAGCAAAACAAGCAATAGTGTACATGGACAGCAATGCCTTACCAAGCTTTTACTTTGAAGTTAGTCCTCTGAAGAAATCGTTATGGTTGCTAACTTGACTTCTAATCAAGGCTTGGCATCACCTATTTTTAGCGTGCAAAAAAGCAATGACAGACTTGAACTGGAGAGCAATATAACATTTCTTGTGCTCATGTGCACCAGCGCACTGCCAATGTGCACCCCTGGTCATGGGTCATGAGTCAGCTGAGGCATATCACTGCTGACTTTACGAGAGAGTTGTCCACTGTCCTGATTAATCCCCTGATACTGAACATGTAACTAGTTACTGAGCAATCGCAAGGCACAAAGAGACAAACAACTTATTCGCACTCACATTCACACCTATTGACCATTTAAAGTCTTCAATAAACCCTTTTTGCGTTATGGGTTAGGAAGCCTGATCACAAATGCAACTTGCACAGATTTAAACCCAGAACCTTTCAACGGTGAGGCAAATGCGCTAACCTCTAAAGCACTATGCTATTCAGAAACTTGTTTTCTGAATTTTTTTTTTTTTAGGTAAAATGCTCCTAACACATTTTTTTTTAAATCGAACAATCTTTTTATTTGCTTTGTTTGAAAAATGGAAAGTTTGCTAGTGGACAAAATTGGTTTAAGAGGACGGCATTTATTTTGATTTATTTTGCTCTCGAATGACGCAGCAGCATTCGGTCATGTGCTACGCTAAACCCGATATCGCCGAACCCCTACTAGAGTTTGACAAATAACCCTCCGACAGGCTGCTAATTTTAACCGGCGAAGCCTCGTCAAAGTCAGATCCTGTTAAACAGGGTCATGGCGTTAGAACTCAACACTGCAAAGTGAGCTCACGCAGGGGACGCTTAAGTGATGCAAGGCCAGCGGATACGATGGGTAGTTGATGTGAGGCTTTGGTAATAATAATGATAATAATAATAATAAGAGTGGTGAGTGGAGGGTGGGGCGACGAGAAGACAAATGTCCCCCACTAAGAGAGCAGCAGTCGGAGAAACAACATTGCAGATGCGAGAGCATGGCAAGCTTGTTCAAGTGAGGTGCTTCGCCCAGAGCGCTGCCTGAATTCCAGACATGTCCTTATTAAGAAAGGGCTGCGAGTGCTCACTGCTTCTCCTCCTGCCTCCCTTGTGTCAAACCGACGCCCCCAACACAAACTCCCCCCTTTCCCTTTTCAACCTCCCCACCCAGCGTTGGGAACGTCTCGACCCAAATAAGGACAGGAGACCAGTGGAAGGGAGGAGCGGGGGGGTTGTGGCTCGGCCGTAGAGTTGGTTGGTTTGTTGGGAGAGCGGAGGGGTAAACAAGGAGGGGAGGGGGCCAACGGGGGGAGGTGTTGTCCAATTTTGGCTTCCACTTTGGGCTTTGGAAAACAGAGGGATTGTTTGAGCCGGAACGCAACATCAGCACAGTGAAGGGGGTGGGGGTATTAGAAGTGGAAATACAGTGCATCCTCTGGTTCTATGTCTCATCATTTCCACCAGGCACTTCAAAGGAGACAAAATTAGGGATGTCCTGACACCACTTTTTGAGGCCGTATACAAGTACTTATATTCGAGTACCCACCAATACCGAGTACCGAAACATGATCGTGCCATTACGTCTTGCAATTGTGATGAAAATGTCTTCAATTTTAAGCAAATCTTGTTGAAAACATCAACCGACATAACGTTTTTTCTAACAGTCTTACTACACATTCCACTGTCACTATGTAGCCTCCAACCCTAACCCTGAGAAATACTGTAAACCCCCTCCATCATTGGGGTTATGTTTCAGACCATCCCGAGCAATAAGTGAAATGCATGATACAGAAGTACGCTATTTAAATACTCCCACGGCGTGTTTTTTATAGCATTTACAACACTTGTTTTTTTCAGGTCTTTTTAAGGTAAGAGAGTGGCAGCAATTGATAGGACAATAGTGTAAGAGTGCACCGATCCCTCACTGGTTACATAAACCCCCTTTTTTTCCCTAACTAACAAACATAACATATCATCTCACAATATACAGCACATCAATAATCATGCCCAAAGATGTACACTGTAAAAAGAACCTATTGGTATTGGTGGGTACTCGAATATAAGTACTTGTTGCTTTCTGTAGGCATAAAAAGCAGGACCGAAAAGGATCGAGACATTCAATAATCCCTCTCTAATCTCATCAGTAAAAAATGAAGCTGGTCTTGAAATACTTCCTGTTTCCAGTCTTCTTCTTTCAAATTTACATGGTGTTAAACAATGCTGAGTGGCTTCTCCTGGTGGAAGTGGAGCCCAAAGTGTATGAAAAAGGCAAACTATCATTAAGTTAATAAAAGCAGTTTCACTTGCGGGGGCATCAATTCAAACACTTTTCATGTCATTGCATGCCTGCGTGTGACGTGGTACCAGTTAGTCCGTTCTCTACGCCGTTTGGCTGACTCTGATCGACCGGGCGGGCCTGAAAAATAGACAGGAACTTATAGATGGACTAAAGCATAGACGAATGCCCACCTCTGGTTAAATCCTCCTGTATAAATTAAATAAATCAATTTCCAATCCTGAAGGGGTGCTTTGCCACTTCAATGGACATCTAACTTAACTAGCAGTCGAGCACTATTTGCATTTAATGACGACTTTCCATTCAGCTCAGACCCACTCACTGAAGCGCTCACGACCCACGCTGCATTTTGGCAACAGAAACTGTGCGCTTGTCTATTTTCAGTGGAACATGTTGAATTGTAAATACGGTTGGCTCTATACACATTATTGATAAACCTTGCCCAGATGTGCCTCAAGTCTTTAAGTCCATTCATGAGGTCGTTGGGTCAGGAAAAAACGGAGTATCATAGAGCCAAACTCTGGTGCTCATTTGAGGACCACACCAAAATGTTTACGTGCACCACAGGATATAGTAGGTTGAATACATTAAATATTACTAATGTGATTTGATTTCACAATGCAATTCAGAGTTTTGATTTGACAACTGCACAATAAATGTTCTTGAAATAATCCATTCCAGAAACATTATTTTAATGCCTGTCATTTAGATTGATATCAACATTTGTGCAAAAATATATCAGCTCCTGTGCTTCTATTTACATTTGATAATTTTATATAGCAGCACAACACTACTGGTTGCCTTTCTCAGTTGCTACAGGTCTGTTTATTGTCACTCAAAATAAAGTGAGAAAAGGTCAGCATCCATCCATTATCTGTACCGCTTCTCCTCACAAGGGTCGCGGGGCGTGCTGGAGCCTATCCCAGCTGTCTTTGGGCAGTAGGCGGGGGACACCCTGAACTGGTTGCCAGCCAATCGCAGGGCACACAGAGACAAACATCCGCACTCACAATCACACCTAGGGACAATTTAGAGTATCCAATCAACTTACCATGCATGTTTTTGGAATGTGGGAGGAAACCGGAGTGCCCGGAGAAAACCCACGCAGGCAAAGGGGAGAACATGCAAACTCCACACAGGGAGGCCGGAGCCGGGATCGAACCCACGACCTCTGAACTGTGAGGCGGACGTGCTAACCAGTCGACCACCGTGCCGCCAAGGTCAGCATAATTTTTAATAAAATAACTGAAAATATGCTGTGGCATATTTATATCGTAATATAACATGGAGATATACAATATTTGTACTTTGTATTATTCTATCCATCCGACACAGTCAATAATCAGATAAAAATCCTCCCTGCTTTTTGCTATTGCACCAACTTATTTCTACACGGAATGGGTCTTCCCTCAGTCTGCACTGCAGTAACATTAATCTGTGTGGGCAAATTAACACTGCTATGCTTTTAGTCCAAGATTTTGCTTCAACTTTTCGAATAATAGTTTCAGCCATGGGAATCTGATAACTGGGCCTTGGCTGACTCTGAAGGAGGGCAAATGCTCAAATCCAGCCTAATCGTTCCTGTGTGTGTACCCTGCTTAATTCGACGTGTTATTCTTTAGACTGCAAAAGAGTTGAAACTGAATCAACAGCACTTCTGCTTGTTGTGACCAAGTATCGAGGCACCTGAAAGGGTGATTAAGAGAGGTGTAAAATCCAGGTCCAAAAAGTAAAAACCCTGACACAGTTTGGCTTGATCCACAGGTCCTTCAGGTAAATGAGCTCTTGAATAGAAACACCTGTAGCTAAAGCCACAGTGGCAGGGATTTTACTTTCTACAACTGTATTTGCCATCTCAGTGATTAATAGCCATCCATTATCTATACCGCTTATCCTCACAAGGGTCGCGGGCGTGCTGGAGCCTATCCCAGCTGTCTTCGAGCAGTAGGCGGGGCACACCCTGAATTGGTTGCCAGCCAATCTGTGCATGTGGTGCAACAAACATCCACACTCACAATCACACCTAGGGGCAATTTAGAGAGTCCAATCAACTTACCATGCATGTTTTTGGAATGTGGGAGGAAACCGGAGTACCCGGAGAAAACCCACGCAGGCACGGGGAGAACATGCAAACTCCACGCAGTGAGGCCGGAGCCGGGATCGAACCCACGACCTCAAAACTGTGAGGCGGACGTGCTAACCAGTCAATCACCGTGCCGCCCTCAGTGAATAATAACACAAATGACCTGTTTGCTAAACTGAAAAAACTCAAGAACTGAAAATGGGGACATTGTTTTGAATTGGTTGGAGAGAATTCAACAATATCAGGCAACGCAACACTGTAACTATAAACTTCAAACAGCCCCACTAGATGACACGATGAAGCGCTCAAACTTGACACAACTCACATTGCACTCCTCCCACTTTCTGGGAGTCAGGCCACGGGACGCCCAGACCAACATGCAAGAAAATTCCAATGTGCAGCAGGAATGTAAATAGCGCTGCTGCATGCGCACGTTCATTCAAATGCCGCCATTCATGCCCTGCGCACACAATCCTTCTTTCCTATTCGTGTTCTCAGCACACGACCACGACCATCTCGCTACTTCCTGTTCCCAGCAATCGAATTACCTCAGCCGCGAGTGCCACTGGCGACCGGCCGCGGCCTTTACTACTTTCCCTTCTTTGGGGAGAGGGTTTTGCGAGTGTCGAAATATGCCACTGAAATCCAGTCATTACTAGTGAGTCACTTGCAGGGCTGCTAGGTCACATGCAGGAAACCAGCCAGTATTCTAGGAAAAAAAACATTCCATTGCAGGGATTTCGTATAGGGAATGACGAGAAAGCAACAACAATTTATTATATACATTTTCTTAGAAAGGACAACGGAGCAGTTTGTTTGCTTTTTTCTTGTCCAAACAAGAAGCCGATTATTTTCAAACATGAGACAAGATGGTTGAGGCAATGTCCCTTGGGCTGGTCCACTGACAATCGCAGGGCACATTAATATTGATTAATGTATGTACACATTGTTCATAGAAAATAAAACGACAATATAAAGGTACTGTATACCGTTATACTGTCAGGGTGTTTCCTGGCTCAAATTGAGGCAGAGGTGGGACCGTCCTGACCATGCGTCATGACATGCATGTATTCTGTAAATTCAACTGACTCCCTTTCTTTTACAGGGAACATACTTTAAGTTTAGAGTTCCAACAAGAATGACTATTATCACATTAAAGCATTCATTTATTAAAACTAGAGCCACAATTTTTAATGTTATCGCAAAGAGCCACATTATATGTGGGCGCGCATAACCTTTTTTTTTGTTGGGTTTTTTTTATGGGGTCACACACAAGCTGAACGAGACCCTCTGAAAAACACCCTTGACGAATGCATTAGCCAGTGATAGTAAACTCTTGGATTCCAGTCGAATATAAACGTCCATGGCAGTAAATGAGTTGATGACCCCCTTGAGTTTGGTAAAGAGGAAGAAAATAAATAACATGGAGCCAGGTGCCCTCCAACAAAGTGATGTTCTTCTCGGCCAGGAACTGTCAATTTCTCAAGGGTACTGTAAGCAAACAGGTTGTCATTCCACAGGCGCACATTGAAGAGGTAAACCTGTAGTTTGTGTTTGAAATTGATCTTTTGTGATGCTTGTCATGAGCTGTTAACGAGAGGCATTACAATGAATTGCTGTAATATTTAGCTATGTGAATTGGGTAGAATAAGTACCTAATATAATGTCTGGTGGGTTTCACAAGTGTCCTTCTTAGTCACCAACACGCTGACTCACTTTTCCTTCACACAAGCACATATTGTGAACACATTTCCACCAAGTCGGTTGTGTTTGTCGGTTCGGGTCTTTTCATTTGATATTGTCTTTAAACCTAAATGTTTGGTCTCCACATGCTAAACCACAAGCTCTTATAGTGTTGAAGGCCGCACACAGATGTAGAATAAGCGATTTCAGTCTGTACAAGAGACCTGCACAAATCCTCTACGCTTCTGCCGCCCCTCTACATGCTAGCATACACGCACACACACACACCCACACACACACACACACACGCACACCCATACACGCACACACACTTGACAGGGAAACAACAGGACTTGGCAACCGAAAGAAGCAGCTGCTCTCAAAGGTCGTATTACAGGAGAAAAAAAAACATTTTAGCTTGCTGCTCTGTGACAAGTACATGGCTTTAGCCCCTTCCTCACGCCATTTAAAGGACTTTTTGCTCCCTGTTCTTCTCTTCCTCCCTCGTAAAATAATATGCAAAATTTAAACCACGCTGCCCTCCTGCTCCTCCTAAGTGTGTGTTTGGCCCTAATAAATTTGCTGCAGCTCCTCCAATAACTTCCTCCTACTTCCCATCTGGCGCAGAACTCAGGAAACAATCAGAGCTGAGAGTGAGAGGCTCACACACATACAGTACGTACATGTGCAACACACACACACACATATGCGTGCACGACCACTGGTGAAGTCAAACATTTGCACTGCGATACCAGCTGAGAGAAAAACAATAGAGTTGAGAGTAAAGTCTCATTCACAGAAAGACTCATTTACCGTATGGAAATCACATCGCCACAAATCTTACTCCCATTTGAAAAAATATTTCCTTTCACATTTCGCTAAATCGCTGAATCGCAGCCAAGACGTAAGATACAGCATTTATCAGCCCATGCCTTTTACACTGTGAACCCAGCAAAGGCGGAATATAGCCTCAACCGTGTGCGCTTTAACACAGTAACACGGCATCCCGCCATGAGATAATAGAGATGACGTCAGCATTTGTTTTGACAGCTGCTTTCAACACAATGGGACAGAAGAAGTCATTGTCGGATATGCAACTTCATACCGCTGAATCTGGAAAAATGGACAGACAACCTTTCTCCACCTATTTCATTTCGATACAGAACAGAGAGAAAATGTGGAAAAGACTTAACTAGTCAGCCCAGGCGTGATTTACAATCAAGGCCCAAGTGTTCAATTCCAAATGAATGCCATTCGCCACTTGATTTTACTGTTTGTTTCCATATAAATGTCAATTAACACATATCCCATATGGTAAATGACCCGCATGCGTAGATGCTCGAAATACACTTAATAATAAAGCATCAGATTCATACACGGCTTTTCTGAACACTCAAAGACGCTTTACAATGGATACAATATTGCCCTGGGCTAGGCTGATGGAAGCGTGACTGCCAGTGTGCGCTTGCGGCCCCTCTGACCACCACCAACCATTCATACCAAGCCATACACCATTGTGAGTGGCAATAGAAGGCAAAGTGGGTGAAGTGTCTTGCCCGAGGACACAACGGCACAGGCAGAGCAGTATTCGACCAACTGACCCCCCCAACTGACCCTCCTGAGCAACCGCCGCCCTAAATAATAAACTCTGCAAACATCAATATGACAAACGCCGCTATTAATTAAAAATACAGTGGAACCCCACTATTCATAGGGTGTAGAGACTTAGCACAACCATGACTAGCAAAAATCTGCAAATGATTGACACTACCTTATAAAAGCCATGAAATAAAAATTCAGGAAGAAAGCCCCAGTAGTAGTAGTAACAGAAGTCGTTTACATTTACAGACAATGTTTTCGAACATTTATTCGTGTTGTTTGGGCAGACGCGAGTGTATATACATCACCGCTTCTGATACCCGATAAGTATCAGGTTTTTATCCACCTTTGGAAGAGGCCTGACTCTGATCTGGAGATATCCGGTTTCATGCAAATTCGGAATTGAGTCACTCGAACCATGAACCATTTAAATTCAGCCTGAAGTGTTTGGAGGTCCCTCCAAAGTTTTACACAGAGATCCAACAGAATTGTCTTATTACAGCTGTAACAGATGAAGATGGAATATTGGCCTAACTATCCCACAATCACAAAATGAGATCCATGACTCTTTTAGACACATTTCTGAATATCTACTTCATATCCTTAGCCGAATAGCATAATTACCTAAGTATTTTTTTTAAATGTTTTCAACAAACAAGAATAACACAACAAATTCAACAAACAAGAAGAGTCCCATTGCCTCCATTCAACTTTTGTGGATAACCGTGACCTAGATGACTGAGAATCTACACAGACATATAGGAAAAAAAAATTTTTTTTAGCAAGCACACTGGCATTTCTGCTTGTGACAGTAAATTAAAAAAATATTTGGGCAATTATGCTTTTAGGTCACCAGTATGCTTAGCAGCTTATTCCATTTGTTTTCTGTCAAAATATGATCAGCCCCTTCCAACTGCCTGAGTTGCTGCCCCCAATATAAGCTCAACATTTGACATACAGTAATACATATAATGTTCGAGGAACTACACGTTGCCAGACCCCCCCGGCCTCTTTGACGGCCATGTCTGGCCCATGTACTTGAAACACAAGAACATCCTTTTATTTATAAGTTAATAAAGCTTAGATTGAAGATATATTTCCTCAGCAAACCTGCTCCAATTATGTGTCATGTGACTACTTTATCCGGTGACGGTCATCTGACCGGAGTGAGCAAACCGTGGCTACCTGTAATGCTAGCGCTGCATATTTATGCATAAACATGAATAAACTACTAATACAAAAACTGCTTTCAACACACCAGGACAGGAGAAGTGACTGAAACCTTCCCTGACCGTAGCCAGCTATGGCTCACAGTGGCCGTGTTTGTGATTTATAGTAAAAGCTAAGCTAAAGAACTAACATCTGATGTCATTTACTTGAGAGATGTTACAGTATACATATATAAGTCCTCCACAACGGACCATCGTAACAGACTAAACGTCTGCGAGAGGCACTTGACCCAGCGAGTGAGAGAAAGCCAGGGCACTGAATCAATTGAGATGAAACACCTCCAAATCTGAGACCATGGTCCTCAGTCAGAAAAAGGTGGAGTGCCCTCTCCAGGTCAGGGATGAGGTCCTGCCCCAAGTGGAGAAATTCAAGTATCTTGGGGTCTTGTTCACGAGTAAGGGGAGGAACGACAGGCGGCTCAGTGCAGCGTCTGCAGTGATGCAGACTCTGTATCGGTCTGTCGGGATGAAGAAGGAGTTGAGCTGAAAGGCGAAGCTCTCAACTTACCGGCCGTTCTACGTTCCCACCCTCACTTACTGTATGAAAGAACAAGATCCCGGATACGGGACACATTAAGCGGCCAAAATGAGTCGAGCCGCTGCTCCGCCGCATCGCAAAGAGCCAACGAGGTGGCTCGGGCATCGGATTAGGATGCTTCCCGGACACCTCCCTGGTTAGGTGTTTGGGGCAGGGCATGACCCACCGGGAGGACGACCCAGAACACACTGGAGAAACCGTGTCTCCTGGCTGGCCTGGAGAATGCCTTGGGATTCCCCCGGAAGAGCTGGACAAAGTGGCTGGTGAGAGAAACGTCTGGGCTAGTATAGACGATTACATAGATGGAAAAAAATGGGCTATGCTTAGTCAGACTAGTTTTAAAAGGTTTCCCATCAATCGTTTATCGCCTACAAAATGGGTGCCGTCACAGGCGGATAGGCGGACCGGTCCGTCACATCGACAGAACGCCCAGCTCTGGTAATTAACATCGGCTTTGATCACCTTCCACTCGTCATCCTCCACGTAAGAATTAAACATGAATCCATCTGGAGGGGAAAGACTGACAAGCAGTGAGGCAAGCACCGCGCCAGACTTGCTGCTGTTCTTTCTTTTCTTCTTTTTTTTTTTTTTTTTTTTGCTCCTGAAAACCTGAATCAGCATATTTTGAGGTAGAAAAAAAATCGGAAACATTCCAGAGAATGTAGCGGAGGGAAACCAATCTCGCCTGGATTGGTCATTTTGTGGCTAGGAGCAGTTACAAGTCGTAATGTGCGAACGCTCCAGGACATGCAAGGCCTTTCAGCCAGTGAATTCATCTCAACATATAAATTGTGGCATAACAAAGCAATTAAACACCACCAAGGCTCATGGCTTAGATTGTGAGGTGGGGGGGGGGGGGGGGGGGGGGTTGGTTGTGGAGGGAGGGGGGGGGGGCAATGAAAGGGGATTTTCATCAAGGGAACTCTGAGCCAACTTTGTTGCACACTTAATGTGGGCCTATTCAGGCCTACCATTCGGACAATTGCGCACTGTTATAAGAGCAACTAAAATTAATACCTCTGAGCCGCAGAGGGAGATCCTCCCCCAACCCAAACAGCCTGAACGAGGGGATTAAAGTGGTTTCACATGAGTGCCCTTGGGTCACCAGAACTGAAGTGTGACACACTGTGAGTTTGCGTGTGTGTGCGCGTGTATGTTACCCACAATGCTTATCACAGTAGCCCACACACTTGTAACCTCGAAGCCAGTTATTCCCCATCTTCCTTTTTTTTAAGGGTACTTTCATGTGGAACGTCATTCGGAGGTTGGGCAAGGCGAAAGCCATCAAAAACAAAGACGACAGTGTTCCCGAATACTCCCCTGCATTGCCTCAGCGAATTATCTGGGAAAAGCTCATGGTCTGGAGGAGATGGATGTAAACCTGCGCCGCGTATTATCATCCAGACAATAACGATGGACTGGACACTCTTTAACAACGACTTTTGATTGCAGTATGATGACTCAGTTTACATGCAGCCAATAAAACACAAATATTGGCAGTAATCGGGTTTTTAAAAGCCATGTAAAGGCACGCAATAACCCAATTATGCCATTATTCGGGTTTTTGAAATTCCGAAGATCATGCATGGCTTACTGCCTTTCCAACACGAATATGCATGCATGTAGGCGGTAATCGGAATATCCCGAATGCACGGGACACTCTCCGCATGCTCAACTGCTATTTAGCGCGAAATACTCGTTTAGCGATAAACGAAACGTGGCGAAAGCGAGAGTAAGTACGACACCGCACTTTTAAAGCGAGGAGGAAACCAACAGCTTCATTCGCGCGGTGAGTGACATGAATATAATGTGTTTTATTGACGGAGATGGCGTAAAAAATTGCGTCATGACGTCCGGGCATCTCCGTTTCAATCGGGTTCTTTAAATGTTGTGGGTGACTCTGTCCATTCAAGCCACGTAAACGGGTTATTTCGAATGACTCAGAAATCGGAATTTTTACCTTAACCCGAATATTAACTGGATGTAAACGTAGTCAATGTCGACATAAACAGTGGGAGAAATAATTTTATGATGAATGCTCTCACTTGTAAAGAACTCCTATTTTTATGGTTGCTTATTGATTCTGGTAATAGACAAAATAAGTCAAAACAGAGTTAGAAAATACACACACAAACACAATGCAAAAGTACTTGATCCCTTACAACTTGGTCAGAATTGTGACTTCCACAGATTTGCTGGTGCCCTTATGGCATGCAGCTGTGCACAATCAACCAATTAGCAATATTTCTGATCTTAACCGGACATGTGTATAAAGCACACCTGTTCTCGGAATCCATTTCTTACCTGTCAATCTCTATACCACCATGGGCAAAACTAAACAGCTGATGTCAGGGACAAGCCCTGAGTGACTTACAAAGCCAACAGCAAAATGCTTGTTGTGAAGGTGACAGCTATCGGTGGCATTATCACCTATTGGAAGACACAAATAAGTCCCCACGCAAGATCTTGCGCCATGTTTCCGCATGATCATGGGAAAGGTTAAGGGAGCAAGCTCATCGTACACAACAAGAACTTGCTAATGATCTGGAGGCAGGGACCTCAGTCACCAAGTAAACAGTTGGTAACACACTGTGTAATGGACTTCAGTGTTCTGCAGGTCCCGAGAGGTGCCCGAGAAGACTTGTGCAGGCCTCTCTCATGTTAGCCAGTGAACATAAAAATGACTTGAAGAAGGCTTGGGAGAAGGGTTGTGCTCCGATGAGACCAAAGTTGAACTATTTGGCATCAACTCAACCTGTTGTGTTTGGGGGATAAAAAGCACAAGTATGACATAAAGAGGCTTTTTGCGCCCCCCTCCCCCTCCCTCCCCCGATAAACATCTGACCTCCAAGCGACACCTGCTATTCAAATAAAATACAAAATCAGCATAGTAGTAAGAGAATGTAGCAAATCCAAGCCTTACTCTGCCCTGCCTCCAAAATGATTTTGTTTGTTTTTCCCAAAGCAAATCATATCATAAAGACATGAGTTAGACTTATCAATTAGACATACAATCATTTAAAGAAAAGTTGTTACAAAAGGTTACATTTTCCCACTATTTGCAGTGTCCAAGTTTTTGTGTCCCGGTGATTTGGAGGTGGGGTAAACAATAACTTTAAATATCATTAACATTTTTTAAACTGGCTGCATGTATCTATTTAAAAGGGCAAAGTGAGCACAATCATGGAGGCGGTTAGTTGCTTTACATATTAACCAGAAATGCATTAGCTTGAACCTAGACCGCTGCAATAAACAATTCCAAATAAATGTTACATTTAATTTAATGTGACTATTTGGAGACCATACTTGGCCACTTTGTGGTAATCAATTATCATGGAGACAAAATCTGGAACATTGAGTGTGATGAAAAACAAAGAGGTTAAAATTCTATAATTATTCATTTACAGCCAGATTTCCACTAGGTACCATGCATAATGTTTTGTACAAAATCCTACCAAATGAGGATTGTTGCATTGAACTTCACTTCATCCACATGCATTTACTTTAGAGGATATTTGGGAGTCTGTAGTGTCCTTACGGTGATATAAGCCACATAACAATTGTATAATACAACATTAGCTTCATCGATCAGATACTTCCTTAAGTTTTTTTGCCGATTGAGCGCGCAACATTAAGAGTCAGCAAGTGTGGCACAATCTGGCCTTTCGGCAGTGTGTCCATCAAACTGCATATTGTACCACATAATTGTCACATTAATGTCCTTCTGCTGAGAGCCTTGCGCTTCACTGTGAGGCCCGCTGTGTGTGCTCATCACACACACTCACGCATACGCACACACACATCCACACACACAAGTGGTATTTGTTCGAGGCTGGCTCGACAGAAGGGCAAGTGTCCACCATTTGTGCCGTGCGACCACTTCTGGTCCTGCTGCAAAAAAAGGCAAAAGCAAATTGCGCACAAATGGAGCCCCAGGGCTCATTACGTCCTTCTTCAACAGGTTTTAACACAAATGGGTGAAGCCGCCGCTGACAAACGGTCGACGGCCCGGGGTCCAAAACAAACAAACAAAATGTTGCACTCGAGGCTCTCAGTTGCATGAAATGGAAATATGATGCTTTCTCTTGATTTGTGCTGTTCTTCAGGAGAAAACGTGCTCTCTGAGCAGCTGATAAACATCCTGAAGGAACACAGCTGGGGCCGGTGAGGATGGGGTGATTGAGGAAAAAAAAGACAAACAGACACTTTAGGGAGATAACAACTCCCAAGTAATCTAATTGACCTCAATGACATGGCCTGAGTTAAACAGCCTTGCCTTTGCACAAGCTAAATCTGCAGTGATTGAGAAACACAGGGAGGCCTGCTACATTCACGCTGCTTAAGAACAATGGAGGAAATCTGTTGGAGCAGCAAAATGCTTAATCCCTTCCAGATTTTCCCTCCCCAACAGCATCTATTATAAAGCATCTTCTTGGCGTGTCACGTTTTACCCGGGACAACAATGTTTGGCTCGGCTTGTTTGCATTTCAGAACATCACTTCCACATGTTGCACGCCCGTCGCCTATCGGGGTGGCGCAAACGGCAGCCTGTCACTAAGCAGTTCAGACACACATACATGTGCCCATTTTGAGCACCTTAACCCATTTCAAAAACGCAAGAGACCCGACACAACAAGAAAAAAAATGCTCCTATTCTGGGTTGTTCTCAATTTGCCAGAAAAAAAAATTCTGATAACCGATTAATCGGCCAATCAGTTAAAAAATATATATAATGGATAAAATAACTTCCGTTTTTGGCCCTAAACACTTTAACAATCAAAATATGGATTACAGGCACAACATTTAACTGTTTTACAATAAACTGGTCTTTAGTATTTAACTTTACAAACAGAGGAAACAATTCGATTTTTTGTTGCCGTTTTCTTTAGGGTACATGTTTCAATGTAATCATCTTTATTTTATTTTGTAATAAGTTTATGTGTAAGAACAAAACTAGAAAAATCTGGCAAATAAATAAATAAAATCAGCTTGTTTTTGCCGATTTAAAAAAACGCCAATATTGGCCAATTAAATCAGCTGGCTGAATAATCGTTCGGACCCTAATGATATTTCCACTGACAATCGTGGAATCCTCTCCCAAACTAGAAGTCTGGCATGGTTCCAAAAGTGACCTTATCTGGCTTATCTGGTAACATGTGTTGCCATTACTTGACATTGCAAGAACTGTCATTTTGGACAATATTTAATTAAAATAAAGCACATTTTCATCAGTTACAAGACGCAATGGTACTATCAAGTATTGGTACTTGGCATCGGCGAGTATTCATATCTAGTAATTGTATTTCCAAAAAAGGTGGCATCACTGCATCCCCAGTTTTGCAGTGCACAAACATAGACTGCAATTCTTTTGTTGTGATAATTCACCAGAAGAAAATGTAGTATGCACTGCTATGCAGTATTTCTTTAAACAATCCCGCAAACTAACTAACTAAAAATGACAAAGTGACAAGATAATTAGTTTGTAACAAAGAGGCACCCAAACCGAAACATTAACAGGTTTTTCAGCTCATCTGCTGCCAACCGGACAGACAACATTCTACTGTTTGTGCCAAACCTGTGATTTCAGCTGTAAACACACAAAAAAAAAAAAAAAAAAAGTGCCATAAGAGCTAAACATTTGGCTGGTGTCAAAGAGGAGTCAACAACACAAAAAGCAACAGGTCGCTATAGGTTGAAGTGACACTCACGTTGTTACATAATTAGCCTGAGTACACTCTACAATGGCTTGTCACTGGGTGGTACTCTCAAAACGTGTCTGCTTTTGCACACTTGACCCTTAAACATTGACATTTTTACAGCTTGGGAACACACAGGTACCAGTTTTGCCACGGTTACGTTGGAGAGCAGTAATTACGCCTTTAGGCTAACATTAGCGTAGTAATGTACCTCAATTGTAACCTAGCTTCTGAATGGTACCCTAGATAGATAGATAGATAGATAGATAGATAGATAGATAGATAGATAGATAGATAGATAGATAGATAGATAGATAGATAGATAGATAGATAGATAGATAGATAGATAGATAGATAGGTCTGATTCAATTTTACTTTAAACACTGACAATATCATTTAACATGACACACTTAAAGGCCCATTCATTATTATCTGTATTGGACAGAATTTGAGTTTCACAAAGTGTAAAATGAAACCAAATTCACTTGAGATTTGATCCAATTTAAATTGAGTATTAATGTAATGAAAACAAACATCTGAATTTAAGACTAATGTTCCCATACAGATTCAGATCACCATAATTAGATAGTTGGGCAGACACAGATCCAATTTGAATTCAACACCGACAATCCCAATCATGAGGATCGGGCCCTTAAACTGGAGTTAAGTCGTATCCCATTGGTGGGTCAGAAGCTTTATCATGAAACCAAATGCAAACCAGTTCTGATCCAATTTGAATTTAATGCCGACAATCCCATTAACAGTCACTAAAAATCTGCTGAATATTTGAGTTGGACAAGAGTTTCAGGTTTTCTGTGCACCAAATACACTCCAGGTCTGGTCCCATTGATGTAATGAAAACAATGATTTGAATTTAATACTGAAATTCCCATATAGATATACAGATCAGGTCAGACACTGATCCTGTTTGAATTGAGCATTTAAGCATTCTCATGAATGTTTCTTTTATTTTTTTTAATTCCCATCTGCATGCCATCTTTTAATTTATCTGATGCTTGTTTTTAAATAATCATTTTAATCTAATCATTCGAGATTTTTGTAATGTGTTAATATTTAATTTCTCTCTCTGTAATGCTTTTATTGTTTTATGTAAAGCACTTTGAATTGTCTTGTACATGAAATGTGCTATGGAAATAAATTTGCCTTGCCTTACCACCAACAATCCCATACGTATGAAGAGGCAGTGAACCCATTGTGAAAAGATTTATCCGATTTGGTCTGCATCATGAACAAATTCAGTCCAGAACTGATCCAGTTTGAATTTAACACCGCCAATTCTGTTAAACAACAATCAGGCACTTAAAAATCTGTTGAATATGATAGATAGATAGATAGATAGATAGATAGATAGATAGATAGATAGATAGATAGATAGATAGATAGATAGATAGATAGATAGATAGATAGACTTTATATTCATTGTCACTTGAAGTGTTTAATAACGTTTTGGGCACTTTGTTCTACACCCAAATGACAAGTTTCAGACAAGCGTAGTCCAGAAAAAAAAAGTTTCTCTTACCTCAGCAAATGCGGAGTTCCGAACCAGACTCAACCAGTCGACTATAAAATCGCCGCAAAACGGTTCTGCTCTGCTTGTTTGGTGGAACCGCTGCGTGGAACGACACACACAAAGCACACATGTCGGTGCGATTGTTCGCTGTCAAAACACCATCACGGAGCTTTTTTTGTGTGTGTGCGTCGTTTTTCGTCCCCCGAGCTCGTCGGCGGTTCTTCCCCGCCGAAGACATCCCACTCTCCGGTAAAAGGAGTTCAACAGAACCGTATAAGCAACACCAGCGCGTTTCCTTCCTTCCTTCCTACCCTTCCCTCCCGCTCCGCGGAAAAATGTCAAAAATGACAATGATCCGAAAACTTCACGGAGGGAGAGCAGCGAGCGAGTGAGCGTGGAGGGAGGGAAAAAAAGAAGCCTCGGTGGTAAAAAAGAATTTTGCGTGGAACTTACCTTGTTACAATTTGCTCTTCCCGCCACACAATCTTGCTCAATATACCGACTTTTTGGGACAATTCCGGAGCCCTTGTTTTGCCCTAATATTTTCTCCGGAGGTTTGACAGTATACGTGGAATGTTAAGTATGACTTTGGTATGAAATCAACGCACTACACTGGAAGGCGAAGGGGGGAGGGAGAGAGAGAGAGAGAATGAAAAAAAAAGACGTCCGCGGAGGAGCCATTGGTGAGCGTCAATCAACAAACTTCTGGGCGGGACTCCGGCAAGCTGGAGCGCGGCCGAGGGAGCCTCACTACTCTGCAGCGGAGGGGAGGAACCAAATACACTGTACAGTACACATAAAGTACTTTGTTACTGCCCTCAAGTAGGTTTTTTTCCCCCTCGCAAAACTGGACTTTACACAACTACATGGGTGTAATCGTTTTACACCACTGAAATGAATGAAAATGACATTAATCCGTTCTAGTCTCGCACCCCCAAAAATAATAAACGTTTTTGCAATGTGTTTTTCAATGAGTCTATATTTCAATAATAAAGCATAGTAATAATAGAAATAGAAAGCAAAGAATTAATCCCATTGCGTGTGATGATTATGTCATTGCAATTTGGTCACCGGGGGGTAGTATAATATGGCCATGCACACAGACTTTCCCAACTGCTGTAAGTGACTCGGTAAACTGCAGTAATATCCGTCGTTTTTCGCAGAGGATAAAGAAAACTTGCCTCTGAATATTTGTCAGTCTACATGTGTTGCTGCACCATTTGTGTTCAAATATCAGTTGATTAAAGGTTAAAACACCACGACTATCGATGCTTTTCTTTAGCCCGTCTAGCACGTTTTGCATCGTTTGTTAGCATAAAGCTAGCAGAAGGCAAAGTTCTGTGCTAATTTTGAATGCAAAACGTGGAATTCTCTTTGATTGTTTACTTTGGCAGCCAACTTCAATTGGGAGTGGCATTAAACAGCTTGAAGCCTATTTTTTCCTTTCGGAATTCTTCATTATCCGCCAAACTGCTGCTTGTTGTGTAGTGCAGCACTCGCATCTCAGATTTGGCTCACAAGTCTGAGCAAAAAATTGGCTGAACAATGACTTGTACCTCAAACACTTTTAAGACAGGTCACTCGTATCTCAACTCACAACTGTATTTATTTTTTCTGATAACCTTTTACTTTTGTGTCATTCAAGAATTGGCAAACATGTTACTTTGCATTATTATTTTGACCTACCCCGCACCCCCATCCCCACACACACAGATTTGGGGATTTCGAAAAATCGTTATGCAACCCAACTATTTTTCTAGAGCACTTTTTTTTATAAACATATTGGTGGCCAAGCATTTGCACCCATACTAGCACAATGGTTCGACTCTTAAAATATTCCTTCATTTTTATACTTTTTTTCATTCAATGCAGGGGTGTCAAACTTATTTTTTGTTGCTGGCTGCATCGTAGTTACGGTGTCCCTCGGAGGTCAGTTTTGACTGTGAACCCATATAAATGAATGATCGCCTTATATGATCACATATACACAACATATTGATGGATAAGTAGTTTTGAAATTATTGATCTAATTTTTTGAAATTGTTCAAGAATTTGTAACTTTATTTTATAGGGCAGGATTGGTATCAAATAATATCTTATATCTCAGTGTTATTAAAAGTGAAAACAATTAGCACGAAATGTGAAGTTGACGCACATGATTTGTCTTCGCGGGCCACATTAAATGAGGTTGCGGGTCGGATCTGTCCCCCGGGCCTTGAGTTTGACACCTGTGATTTAATGTATGTGATTTTGGCATGTCTCACACAGTGCTCTGCTAACTACAGTGTGTGTAATAAGTGGTTGGATACTAAATCAAAAACAAATACATGGCTTTACCGTCAACAAGTTACTGTATTTGGTTAAAAAAAAAAAATGTACAGCATATTCTATTTCCATAATCATATTGAACATTTTGCATGTGTCAAATTGTTGTCCACCCTGTCATTATGAGGTAACTCCTACTTTAAGAAACCATCTGATGTTTTCAGTGGCATTATGACCAACATGTTGCCTTCCTTCAATGGAGTTTGAAATAGTGGATGGATGCAAAATAAGTAAGTACGCTTGTTTTGTAATTTTCCCGATATTGTGTGTGTAGTTGGATGTTGTCAAGCTTAACTTGTCTACTCTATCATAGTGAAATATCAATTGCTATAAAAAAAAAAAACTTTGGGAAATTTAAAATATATTTGTTAAACAGTACACAGTCACCTTGCTACCTGAATCACGTTAAGTGAAGTTAACACAATGTGCTTTACACTTTTGGAGAGAGGAGGAAACCGTCCCCTACATTCGTGTGGTGAGTGACATGAATATTAAGTGTTTAATTGACAGTTGAGAGTAACAAGCGGAAATGACGTCCAGAGTGAGTCATGATGCCGTGTGTCGCCGTACACAGTGGGTTATTCAAATGCCAGAGCAACTCTGTCCACTCAATCATGTAAACGGGATGTTCAGAATGTTTCAGAAATCAGAATTTTGACTTTAACCCGAATATTGACTGCATGTAAACGTAGTCACTATGGTGCTGGGGACAAAATGGAGGAGGAAGCACGGGCGTCGTAAAGTCGAAACGTCGTAGGCCGGGTATGTCGTAATATGAGGACTGCCGGTAAATGCAAAATTTTCCAAAATTGATCCCAATTAATCGTATTTTTCATCTACAACTTTTCACTTGAGTAAAATCTTGGAATTAAGTTGGAAAAAAAGTAAAAGCATATTTCGATTCAAAGACTGTTCTAATAGTTTCCTTTGATCATTGACTACTACTCATTTCCTGTAAAATACAACAGTTGAACGATACAACAGAGACGTCCAATTATTTGAATTTGGCTTTGCAAAGTGTGCAAATTATTTTGGATTTCTCGAATGAGCTGTCGAGCAACTTTTTAAAGTAAAACTACGTAAAAGTCCATCTTTGCGACAGTGACTCTGCTCTAAGTTTGGTGAGCAGAGATCAGCTGCTACAGGAAGTAAATTAACTGAGTTAACTGAGTTTTTTTTTGTGTGTTATAAAAATCTAATTAATCTCCATAGTTAATGCTTTAACTGTGACAGCCCTAATATATATACATACTGTATATACACACACGTGTATTTGTATTATATTGCCACCTGGTGGCCAAAGTGTGCACAACAGAAGGAGATGTAAAATGAATGCACAAAATCATGATTTACAAACAGTTTGAATCTTTACAATCTATTAAATGATGTGATTACGGTATTTTGTTATGACAAACAGTACTATAGAGTGCCATTTTTCTTGATAAAAATCATGTTGCAATCATGTTGTTGTTAGTTTTATGGGGCCTAGAACGGTTTAATGGCATTTTTGTTCATTTTAATGGGGAAAGATGTTTTGGCATAGAAGTGTTTTGAGAGGTTATTTGTTAAAACACACAAAAAACAGCAACATTGCATTTATTGTGTTTTTGAAGTGGAATAATGAAAATTTCTGTGTGTGTTTTGTTCAAGGGGGGAAAACAACTGCAGCCCTTGAACACATTTCCCTCCTGCAACAGCTCCTTCTTTTGGTCAACAGCACGGTTGCAAGCATTTCTGAAGCAGTCATCCATCCACAGCTTGGACAAATAAGGTGAACAGATGACCTGATGAACATCTAAAAAAGGTAAACAGCAGTGTTTGTTGCTGGAGCTCGCAGAGAGGAAGAGCTTTCCATTTAGGAGCGTCCATCCTGAAAAGGCGCCAGCTTTAAGGCTTCATTTAACCTGCGAGTTTGGACAACTGCCTGAGCAGGTTGAGGCAGAATACACACCTTTCTCTCACTTTGCCTCCGAGCTGTCACCTCAAACAGGTTTTTCATTTCAAGTGCGGCTTCGGGGCAACTCAAACCTGTCAAATGATCAGCAAGCCGCCGGCTTAACGCAGGAGATATCTGTAAAACTTAATATAAATCTACCACGTCAACAAAGCCTGCTGGGCATGGCCCCAGTAAAGGTGGAATACCTGCTGGGTTGTGCTTGTCCTCATTTAAAATTATTATTATTCATGGTAAAATATTGATGAAAAATGTATTCTCTGTATGCATGCTCATGACACAATCAAAGCTGAAGACGAGGACATTGATTTGACATCCTTTATTAAATAATGTTTTCATAGAACAGTGATCCCCAACCAGGGGCGGAGCTACATGGTGGCTAGGGGTGGCATTACTCTCTGGCCACCCCACTGGCCACTCCCACATCAAGAGGAAAATGTTATCTGTGATTTTTCTGCCATTTTCACCTTGATGCAGAAATGCAGTATTCTTTGACCCTTTTGTACTCTGCCATGTTTTTTATTAATTTTTAATATTAACTACATATCTAAAGCGGAAGTCGACCCAAACATGTTTTTTTCAAGAATATGTCCCCAGCAGGCCCACTAGTTGAAACGGCATTCTGATTAATTTTGCGTTTGTGCAATAAGTGTTAATCCACTCATTTTTAGCCATCTCTGGGCAACCATTTAGTCTTCTGTCGACTGAAAATGACATCACAACTGCTCACAATGACCAATCACGGCTCAGATTCAGAAAAACAGCTCAGCTCAGATTGGTCGTTGTGAGCAGTTGTGATGTCATTTTCAGTGGACAGAAGACCAAACAACCGCCCCCAGAGATGGCTAAAAACAAGTGCATTTTGCTGCTTTACTTATATTCCACAAACGCAAAATTAATCAGAATGCAGTGTTTCAACTCGTGGACCTGCTGGAAAGACATTCTTGAAAAAAAAAAAAGTTTGGGTTGACTTACGCTTTAAAGAATAAATGTACAATTGATCTGAATTCAAACTCTAAAAGAATCTGTCTTAAGGACATTCAATTCTTACAGTCAACGTCAATAAAAATCATTAGTTTTTACATATTACACCATTACACCATATCAAGCAAACTATGAGTTAATCTAAACAGCAGAGCTGGGCATTTTGCTACAAATTGAGTGTCCGTTATTTGTCATGTGTCTGCAGTGTGGCTACCATTCCGTCGTCCGTCATTCGCCTTTTTTCTCCGGGGGGACAAAATAGTAATCGTTTATAGGCCGGTCTTCCTCTAATTTTAAACGGGCGATTCCAACTAAACTTTCACTAGGACCCCCCCCCTAAAACCAGTGACGGATATGGACCGCTCCGTCATATAGGCCCAGCTCTGCTAAACAGGACCACATCTCACAAGAAGTCCATTGGTGAGTAAATTGAGATGAGATCATCAGTTCAAGACTGTGACAATGCTGTTTGGTGGCGTGGTGTGAGAGTTTTTTTTAATGTCAATTAAAACCATGTCTCAGTAACGGTTGGGAAACACTGTCATAGAAGACCTAAATGCAACAAAACGCATATTCACATTTTTTGACATATTCCAGCTGGCAAAAATTTAGATGCTTTTTATAGGGCAGCAATGATCTGCACATTTGTTCGAATACAGTACTGGTCAAAACAGAAGTGGTTTTATTAAAATATATCAGCACTTGTGGGGGGGTTTCATATTTAAATGTTACAAATTTCCATGTCACAAACTATCAAATACATTGCAACAGTGAACAAAAAAAAACGTTGCCTTGATGATGATGGTGATGAACTTTCCCGTAACTGAAATCGTCAAAGTGAAATGCCGACTGACAAAATGTTTCCACTGATTAAAATTAGAATCAAAACAAGACCCTCCATGTGCCAAGGCAGATCAAATGACAGCGTGAGCCCATATTTTTCTTTTTCACACCTCTACAGGGAGGGAACAACAGCAGGTATTGTCACATTCACTCAGCTGTCATTTGTTATCAGCGCACATCACTAAAGACATAACGTTTGATGGCGTATCCGAAGGCCTGGGTAGGTCTGACAAGTGTGTGTGTACGTGTGCATCGCATGCAACCCTCAGAGGCAACAAATGGGACTTATTCGCAGGCGATTTTCCCATCGAAGCTAGACAGTGCAATGGCGAAGGCCTGCACTGCGCACATGGGATACTTGTAGTCCAGCGTGAAAATGTCGTCAGCTATTCGGCCAAACTGCATCACAATGTAGTCCACTGAAAAAACAGATACACAAAAGGTTAGGCAGAGACAGTGGACAGGTGGATTGGTTGCTGTTTTGAGCGGGATATCAGCATGTACACTGCTGGGTTCAAAGTAACCATATACGCTCGCCGTCCGCCCAACGGATGTATATGTGTCCCTACAACCCAACGTCAACATTACATCATATTAATTGGTGAAAAAGAAGCAATCGGGGCCAACAACGTGTCAGAATCATTTCTACATGCTGACGGCGGCTTGGAGTTGAAGTGCCGATCACAAATTGGTCAGCTGTGACTTCCAGATCTTTTTTGTATAGTATTTGAATGCATGTGTGGTGCATTGTGTTGCTTGGCAACCAACTCTCACTCGCTTTGCACAGCTTCTTTGTGTTCAGTTATGAGCACGGTATTCTGATTAAATTACTTGTTTGGTTTAATTAAAAAGGGAATGCAAAAACACATGTTCCTTCAAAGTAGCCTGGAGATGAGCCACGCACACATTACTGGCGACAATTACTATAACTTCCGGATCCACTACGCAAGTGAATTTCACATTTAAAGTGTGACATATTTTCCAAATGGATTTCTGTGGAATTCACCATGTCTGATGAAAACTCCACGATACGGGAATTAGGGCTACCCTTAAGCCAATATCTCACTGGGCAAGGTTTGCAAGCGTGTGCGCATTTAGCGAATGTTTTTTGCCACGGTTCGTTCAGCGTTGTAAACAGTTGCAAAGACGTTCGCCAGACATTTCCAAACAGTTTTTGGAACTTTAACACAAATTTGGATGGTTTGAGACCAATAAAATTGTGGGCGAACGTCTGCGTTCGTTTTCGACCTTGAATGAAGCCTAATAAGAGGAATAAGAATTAATCCACTCGTTTTTAGCCATCTCTGGCCGACCTTTTTTCTGAAGCTGAGCCGTGATTGGTCGTTACTTGAGCGCTGAGCAGTTGTGATGTCATTTTTAGTCGACAGAAATACCTGCTGGGAACATATCCTTGAAAAAAATACGTTTGGGTTGATTTCCCCCTTTAAGCTCGAACGAGAGAATATGCCTCTATATTTGGAGCGCTGGGCGTTTACAGGAAGTTAGCCCGATTGGACTCACAATCTTTGCTATGGACGATCTGGAAGTTCTTGATGGAGGCTTGGGTGACCCTGCCGTTGAAGTTGAGCACATGCGATGCCGTTTCCTCGTTCCACACGGGCGTCTTATTGTGAAGTTCAATCAGATTCTCCATTCTTCTATTCTGGTGTCGTATCAACAAGCCGTCATAGTCCTGGGAGGATCATACATCAGCGGCTGAGGGGGACGTGCTTTTTCTCACACTTACCATGTTTTGATTTTACAGATGTGGCGGTACCTTGACTTACAAGTGCCCCAATTACAGACCGGGACAAATTCTACACAAATGTCATATGAAAATACTAGCGAGAGACTGCTGTTGGCCACAACTCATACCGAGACGCTCACATGCAGACCAGCCAGCCAATGAAAATTCATTTGATATACAGTGAACACCTACAGGAATATTTGCAGTTTCACATTCGTGAATTTGCCTAGTCATTGATACTGTTAACAGTATTATTGCTTTGGTGCTCTCTGGTGGTATCTTGTGGGCAATTACAGTAAAGCCAACTTTAAATCCCCAGTGTGGCGATTTTAAAGGGAATGAGACGAGCCCTCGTCTGTTGGCGGCGAATCAAGTCGGCTTTCTTCACATGCCGCAAAACATCTGTTATAAATTGCATCAAGCATCCTGCGTCTGCGAAAATAAGTCCAGCCCATCCCTGAGCAGATTTACACCATGCTTTGTGCCAGACTTGCACCGGCTATGAAAAGAGAGTATCTTTATCTATCTATCTAATATCCTTTGCAAGTCTATCCACAGCTCTGAGCTCGCCTCCGTTTCACTCACGTTTCTAGGTCGGAGGGGTACTCGCTCGTTGTCCTTGTCCATGCCTGGAATGATGACTGACATCCTTCTGGGCCCTTTCATCCCCAAAACATTTGTTTCCTGATACGTGGAAGTAGAGATTTCAATTCCAGTGTGACAAAATGTTGAGCTTTTGGAAGATTTGCAATGACTTACATAGATGATTGCTGCTAACTCCTGCCGCGCATTGGACATGTCCGGAAGAGCTTTTTCTGGATTTAGAGCATTGTCAAAGACAGTAAACTTGGTTCCCATTAAATTTGACCTGGACAACGTGTGAAAAAAACGGATGTTGAATCAATGCTTACTCTGCGTCTGCATTTTGGGCTAGATTTGCACTGCATGGTTCAAGTCACACAGGGAAGAGGATTCCAGTGGCAACATGTTAAGCTCAACTGAACTTTAAGATGAATACCAATTAATGATGGCCACACAAAATATGGGCACAGTTGGGATCTTTTCACGTCACTTTTGTTGCCAGTTGACATCAATGGCTGTGTGTTGTTTCGAAGGCACTGTCAATTTGATTTGTATACAAGCTGACGTGTCATTTGTTCAGTGTTATGTAAGATATGATAAAATATTTACAAATATCTGAGGGATGTACTTACTTTTGTGAGATAGCGTACATGTGAATAGAAAGTGAAGAGATTTGGGTACTTGGACCTGCAGTGTAAATCCAGCCTTGAATGAACGGCCGTGGTACCTCAGCTTTCCTACGAAGTTATCACCACCTCTTGACAAATCTGTGGCGTCAATGGAGATGAGATAATTGGAGGTTGCGCTTTTCTTTCTCTTCCTGCCAGCCAACAGGAACGTCTACAAAGAATTGTAAAGTATAAGTCGTCGTAATTGGATCCTTCACACTTTTACCAATTCAAAAATTGCATAACATTCTCAAACTTTTTAGGTCCAGGAACCCCTTACAGAGGAGCATTTTTTTCAAGTACCTCTTCATAATTAAACATAAAAAAAACCCCAAAAAAGTCATTCCGTGCCAAAAACGTTTTTATATCTTATATGTCTTTTCACAGTCCAGCCATTCAATCCCAGGAATTTATTTATATTTTTTTCATACGTTAGGGTAAAAGAGGGTTTGAAAATATCTGGCAGTTATTAATAAATAAATAAACAAATAAATAGATAAATGTAAAACAATAAAAGTTGCAATGTTATGGAAAAAAAAATACTACGAAACTGTTGAAGTGAGTTGAAGAGCCTCATTTTGACAAAATGAGTGCTATGTCGCCATATTGTGGCGCCTATTTTTGGTGGCTGCCCTGGGCCAAATTGGAACCCACTTTGTATGCCACTGGTGATAGATATGTTCTTTAATGTCGCTTTAATAAAGGACTCAAAACTCCAACAGACCTTCTTGTCGTTGTCAAGATGAAAGTAGTAGAGAGGATACATGCTCTTATCCATCCCCCGCTGGTCTCGAGTCACTCTGCATTTGACGGTCGCGCCTTGAGGCGCCGGCTCCATCACAAACTTTTCCAAGTTGTCAAACTCAATCTCAGGTGATGGCGCTCTCTCCTGCTCACAAAGGGATTCAATGTTGTGGGCAACAGGCCGAAGCCAAAAAGGACATTCAAGGCTCCCTGAGGATGTGTTCAAACTTGTCAAGTGTGCTTCAATAAACTCTGGGACCATTGCTTTAAGTCAAGTGCGATCACGACATGAAATTTGGTGGGCACGTCTGTCATAACAGCACGAGTGGAAAACTATCAAGGATCCATACCAGAAATTGACCAGACAGACACTCATTTTGGTTTGGAGCGGCTATTTGGAGTGAATCCTCTCAGCTGTGCCCCATGGAAAATCTTTTTTTCACCAAACCACACAAATTGGGTGGACAACAGGAAGCATGAAAAATTCTTGAGGGTCCATGCCCGAAATTGAACTGGAAGTCAGAAATTTTGGTTGAAAACAGCTACTTAGGGTGAATTCTAGGGTTCATTCTTAGACATCCAAATCCCAGTTGGAAGCGGGTTTCTTAAATTGACAAAGTCAAAGACCGTCGGATGACTTTCCGGCTTGTCAGAAATACGATCTCATAACATTTAAGATGAGTTACTGGAAGGACTTTTTCCATCACTCGACAGTGGGAAGTTTCCTTTGAGTTTTTGGAACAGAGAAAGACATTGTTTTTAGTCTTGGCATTCCGAGTCCACAGAAGGCAGAAACATTTTCTTTTTCTTGATTTGTTTTGACAGTTGGCGACATTTTGACAGCACTAGTGACATCTACAGCACTTCAGCGGAACAGCAACAATACAAAGGTACGGTGTGAACACTTCGATCATTAGCAGGTGATTCATTGGTACGGTGTGAGTTGGAATTTAAAAGTAAGACTTTTAAAGATTTTAGATGCATTCCAAACTGCACTAAATGTGCACTATCGTGTGTGTCTTTGTTAAATTTAAGTCCCAAGCAGAGTATCAAACCCCAAGTGTCAACACAACCTTAAGCGAAGTACGCACATACCGATTGTCAGGCAAAATTTGAGCTTTTTTCCCCATCTTCCAATTGTCTCGTGTTGAAAAGATTTTCCCATGATGTGTGGCGTGTTAAGTGATCTTTCCTCCTCAATATACTCAGGGCCGACAATCGTAAATGTTAAACATGTTCAATATTCATGATCGCAAATCCTAATGCGTGCATTAACACCGACTCCGTATTGTGCCGTGAGAAAAAACTCATTTAAGATGTTGAAAATCGGTACGTGTGTACCCAACTTTAGCATCTTGCTGATACCTTCTTCTTTTTTCCTTTGCCCTTCTTCTTTTTGGATTTTTCTTCTTTTTCTGACTCAGAATCATTGCTCTCTTCTACCTTTGCTGAAACAAAAACAACACATTTTTGAGTTAGTGCTAGTGTTTGAAAAGGTGGAGCAAGCATGAGGTAACCTTGCCTTTTTTCTTTATTTTCTTTTCTTTGTCTTTGTCTCCTGACGTTTGGAACAAAGACGACGTGGAGCTTGCGGCAGACTTCTTTTTGGACTTTGTCGACTTGGCTTCCTCCTCGCTGTCGTCACTTTCCGATTTGGCGGCTGCTTTGGTTGGGTGTAATTAAGAACACAAATTAGGGTAATTAACTTCTTGATGCGTGTTGACTTCAAATTTATTCCAGCAAACTGAATCACTGTGATAATGAAAGGTGAGCTGTCAGTCACAGGAAAACACCGGGCGTGTTTTGGTAATCACTTTTTTAATCACCTTTTTTCTTGCTCTTTGAGTCTTTGTCGTTGCTTATCTGGAACAGGGACGCTGCTTCCTTCTTTTTGTCTTTCTCTTTTGACTTTGACTTTTTCTCTTTTCCATCAGAATCCTTGTCCTCTGAGCAAACAAAGGAAAAGAACAATTAGGCGATGTTCAATCAACAAGGGTGGCAATAATGCACATGTTCTTTTTTTTCCACAAGCTTTTATTTTGATTGGCATAAGTGAAAACACAACTGAAAAAAAAATCCTTCTCTCAATTCTTTCTCTTCAAGGCACATTGGGCCCAAAAATCACGTTCTAACAGAATACGATAATTTTTATTGTAAATGAACACTGATTTACTTTTAATTACATTTTTCAAAATGTAGAAAATGAGAACAGGAAATTTAGTTGGCTCTTTGATTTCACACTTTGGGTGGGCAGGCACTCCAGAGATCCACCTATTTGTATACAAACTTAAAAAGTCAATTTTCCATAAATGTCCCCTTTGAACCGATTTATGCTGTATTCTCATGTGTGTGTGTGTGTGTGTTTTTAGAGGAGTATAAAACGCTGACTGAGGGTTTTAAACTCTTTTATGATTTTGAACAGTATCGGTTAACAAAGATGAGGACAGATTTGGAGCACGACTAACATTCGAGCATGTGATCCTGCTTTCTTTCCAGGTGTTTTTCTTTTTTTTTGGTAAGAGCGCTTCAGCAGGAGTCACTCACATCTGTCAAATGAGTTAACGTCGGGTCCTTTCCACCTCCAGCTAAAACGTTTAAGAGGCCGAGGCATAAAAAGAGCTGACGGAGCGCTTTGGCAACGTCTGGTATGACTTGCAGATATTTGCTGGTGGCGAGCAGATGTTTCGCGAGGTAAAAGCACGATGACACGTTTCACTTTTGGGACTCACAAATGAATGCCACCGTGAGGTATTAGTACAATATTGGAGGGAAAAGTGTTGACAGAGGAATGCAGCTTGCTTGCATATCGCTGTTCTTAGCTTCTAAATCTCGGTACTACAACACACCCAACAAATCCAGTCACAAGCTGTCAGTTGGTAGATTTTTTTTTTTTGCTTTGTAGGTGCGAGCCAAAGTTTGGGAACAAGCTTCAGATATGACATCGCTCAAGTGTAGTTAAAAAAAAAAAAAGGAGCAACTAAAGAAAGCACTGTAATGCCCTTGCATGTGGGGCAAGGAGAGCCAAAGTCAGGATGCACTTTTCCAGCCATTTATTGAATTCCGGCTGAACAGTAAAACACATAAACACATTGAATGTGCATGTAAATGCTGCTGTCAGCCACTACTGACGCCCAGGCACTCACACACTTTTTGTGTACAAATATGTTTACAATATATTTTAAAAGTGTGCTTTAAAAAGTTTACATATGTTTAAAGCATGTGGGAGGGCTAAAACAGTTCATCACAACCTAGTCGACTCCAGCTCCTGTTGTCCCTCAGTAGGCCACACCCCTTAAATGCACACTGACATACCACACCAACAACAGCACTATGGTCATTACACTTTATACAACCAGTGTACTTCATTATTTTCTCTTATTACGTTTTTGTATAATAGGGTGGTATTTTTCAAAATTGTAAACTGGGGGGCTGGAACACATTAGACAGAAACTTGCAAATCAAGGTAAACTGTATACACACACAAAAGATTTGATAATACTGGGCCCTGAATTATGAACCACAATTTAGAACTTGCCAGTTAGAAAACTGCGGTTGTTTGTTTTTACGGTCAAACTTCAGCTTGCAGGCATCACGAGTGACGTCACGCACGCCCTGGTACTGGTCAGTGGAGATTTCGATCATCTTCCTCTCACCAATAACCTGGATGCCAAATGCTCATGTGAAGGCAGATCTTCATGTGTACTTAAATGACAAATGAATATTTACTTTTCTTCTTCCTATTATTATTATTATTACTATTATTGTTATATTCATAATGTTTTATTTTTGATCTTATGTTATCTTATTTTGTTATCGCTGTGGCAAATTTTTAAAGTGCTCGATCAATAAAGTTGAGTTGACTTGAATTGAGCAGAGGGGAACACAATTTCCAATTTTTGGGGTATTTTGACAAAATAATGTCAAGGATTAGTAAAACACTTAGGAAAGGTTATAAATTGTGAAAAAAAAAATGCATGCTCTGTCTTCTTTAAGGGAAATGTTTTTTTCTTGTTTTGAACTGTTCCGCTTCATTTGTAATGTTAAAGTCTGTCTCCGCGGCAGTTTTCAGCTCTAGACATTCTACTGAATTACACAGATTGCTGTCGCAACTTGACTGTGAAAATATTTCCACTCTATTCTCCACAGTCGGGCCATGTCAGCGTGATATTCATGTTTCCTCGTCCCACCTATCGCCGTTGCACAATCAAATCATGTGCGGTAATCCTATTAACAACACGTCAGCTGTGAGGTCACGTTAAGAAGTCTTTCTATGGATACCTTTCGATTTGGATTTCTTTTCTTTGGTGGCACTGGGGGATGGTGAGCTGTCTTTGGTTGTCTTCTTCTTGGTTTTCTTTTTAGGAGTGTCTTCCTCCTCCTCTTCCTCGTCGTCGTCTGTGACTGAACCTGATGATTTTCATCAAAGAAATAGGCAATTTCTTGAGTTGTAAAGCACATTCAAAGCTAGGACTGCCTCACCTTTCTTCTTTTTGGGGGCACTTTTGGCTTTCTTTTTTGTCTCTTTGTCTTTTTCCTTTTCTTTGTCCAGTTCTTTATTTTTGTCCAGCTTCTTTTTCTTCACCTTTTTGTCATCTGCAATGACGTCAGAAATGAAAGGTTCAGACTGATTAAAAGTCATCACCGTTGTCTCCAACACCCCCACCCCACCACATTTTTTTCCTTTACTTTGCAAGACCTGTCTCTCCTCAGAAGCCTCCTCATTCTTTTTGATTTTGATTTTTTTTATCTTGGCTTCGCTGCCGTTCAGCTTGGCCTCACTTGTGCTGTTGGCCTCCTCCTTCTTCTTCTTGGGCTTCTTTTTATTGGATTTGCCTGTCATACATTTACAAAAAAAAATTGTCAAAAACAAGAGGTCCCAGATAACACAGCCCTCATAGAAAACAATTAGTAATAAATAGGAACCAGTAAAAACTACAAATGGAAGAGTAAAAACAGATCCACACTGCATATACTACAGTACTGCAACTAATAGTAATGACTGAGTGAAATTTGGATTTTCCTTATGGGATTAAAATGTATATAGTAAAAAATAACCAAATACAACTAAACAAGAGTACAAATAAATGCAGATATAAAAAATAATAAAAACATGACCAAGCATTAGTGTCATCTGTGTCATCTCCCACACCGCTTAACCTGTACAGGGTCACGGGGAGGTGCTGGAGCCTATCCCAGCTGATTATGGGCGAAAGGCAAACTACACCCTGAACTGGTCGCCAGCCAGTCGCAGGGCATACACACAGACACAGTCACTTAGTGGGAACCAATCCCACGCTGCCCGCACACAACTCAGGCGAGTGTACCACTACACCATCAGCGACCCACACCAAGCATTAGTTTATAAGTGAAAATAATGTGACTGACATGAGCAAATTTAATGATAAGTGAAAATGAAATGTTTCTTCTGGGATTAAAATAATTTAAATGATTTTTAAAATATGATTGAATTAAAGTGAAAGTCAAGTCAAATTTATTTTTTACAATAACATGTTCTATGAGCCCCCACTAGTCTAAACCTAAACACAGTATTCCGATTAATACTGGAATATGAATTAAGCGGCAAAATCCACCCATTTTACCCATCCCAGGGCGCGGCCAATTTGACACTTGTTGTCAACTGAAAATGACATCAGAGTGCCTAAGTGATCAGTTTTCCAAAGTTACATGACCCAGAAAACAGGTGCGCCACGGTCGTTACCTGAGCCTTTAGGCACGGTTATGTCATTTTCAGTCTACAGAAGTGACAAAATGGCAGCACCCTGAGATTTTGCTGCTTAATTCTTATTCCACAAATGCAGTATTAATCAGAATGCCGTGTTTAGACTATTGGGGGCACATAGAACATAATATTATTGTAAAGAAAAGTTTTGACTTGACTCCACCATTTAAAAATTGCATACTGTAAATAGATACATAATTAATAGCAATACTAACTATAACAACAACAATAATAATAACAATAATACAATCAATGTAATTTAATTTACAATGTGCATGGTAAACAAAATTTAAAAACAAATGAATACACAAAATAATAACAGTTATAACCATGATAACAAATATAAAAAAGTAACACATATCCATCTGTATTTGTGACATTAACTCACCAATAAAAGAACCAGATCGGGAATGCAAGGGAGAAAAACAAAAGAGTTACATCACTGCAAGTCATACTATTGTCATTATACGGTCAAACACCAGCACCAATACTGTCCTCAAATATGAGCATGGAAATGGAATTATGCTGGAATGACTTGAACTAGCTTTACACTCAATCACAATGCCTGTAAATCATTGGCCGTTTCACATGCTACACATTCCAGAACATGATGTGACTTTGAGACATGTGAACGAATGAAAATGATGAAGAAAAGATCTTCACGGTGAGAAATGACACATCACGGGAAAGGAGGTCAGTGGATGTAATCCTGTTAGATTAAGAGACATCCTGCATAGACCTGCCACCAGGTTTATGCAAGACCTCACGCAACCCAACACTCGACCGCATTACGACAGAGGCCCTGACCAGGTGTCATGATCTGTTTTTCTTGATGTAACTAAATTCAAAGGTAAACACTCCACTTTCATAATCAATAAATGAGAATATCATGTAAAACGTAAATTACTGTATTTCAGTAGTGCAATTCAAAGGCTATAAAAAGTCTGCATACCCCGGTTCAAATGTCAGACTGTATTATGAATTGTATTATGAAATTCAAGTTAAATGGGAGTCAGCACACACCTGCCACCAGTTGAAGTGCCTCTGAGTAACCTCAAATAAAGTTCAGCTGTTCTTGTAGGCTTTTCATGACATTTTGTTTTACTTCCGTTCTCAAGTAGTTCTCATTTTTTTTAATTGGTTTATACAGACAGGTCACATTAATGGTAGAAAAACGTTTAAAATAATCTAGACATTTTATCTAGTGTACAGGGTGTCCACAGTGACTGTACTATATCAAAGCAAGTATTACAAAAGCAAATAATATGATATGGTAATCACAAACTCCTTCGTTACCAATGTTTATAATCACACATTGCATTTGTGAACATTTCAGTTAGCCTGTTGGGGAAATAGATTCTTTTTCTGATTGATTGCAGTCAGAGTGAAAACTGAGACTTTATGGTGACCCTGTAGGCTATTATGTAGATTCACAACAAATATTTCCTGGTTTTTTTGTTTACATAAAATTTGATTATTATAGGTTACAGTAGGCTAAAGCTAATAAAAACTCGCAAATCACAGGAAAGGGTAACAAAACACGAGAAAAGCAATTGGCCTACTTTGAAGTATTTTCCTGTATTGAATGAATCTGTATAACACAAGATTTACTTTCTGAATTTATCATTTAAAATGAAAAAACGTTCTACCATATTTTAATTTACTGAGATCGATCCACCTGCACAAAAGTTATCACTTTTGAAATATATGTTCAAATCAAATCATAACATGCTACACAGCCGTTTCACCCTTTTTTGAGAAGGCCTGTCGTCCTAAATAGAATGATGTCAAGGCTTGGAAATAAAATTGATCAGAAATTATTCTGATTTTAGACAGTTTCTTACTAAGAAACACTCCGAATCCATTCCTAAAAACATTTTAGTACACGCAGCTATGATCTTAGCTGTACTGTAGTCGGCCACCAAATCTAATCAAGTGGAGTACTTCCCATCCAGGTATGTGGCGAGGTTAGCATTCAGCATGACAGCCAGAAAGGCATTTAAGTAATCGTAATCTCAATCTTCTATGGATGGATTTGCAGTCTTAAACATCCCTTTACCTTTTCTGCAGACATGTTGTGGCGACCTCTGACGGTTTCTTGGCAGACGTTAGAAAATACAACAACAAAAAACACAGGCCCCTGAGAGCAGATAATGAAAGAGCGAGAAAGCGCTCTGTGTTCAGCGCGTCTCCATGTGCAGAAAGTTGTTAATAGGATTTATGTGTAAAGCCATCTGCTGTGTAGAAACACGTCAACGGGTAAGACCAAACAGGCCCGACAGCGGGGAGGACAGAGGGAGGGAGGAGACCGCTTTGTTTATCACGGGCAGCACAGTGACCACGTGGTTAGCACGTCTACCTCACAGTTCAGAGGTTTTGGGGTTCAATCTGTGTTCTCCACCTTCCTCCCACCATCCAAAAACATGCATGAAGACTCTAAATTGTCCATACGTGTAAATGTGAGTGTGAATGGTTGTTTGTATGTGCCCTGCGACTGACTGGTGAGTGGTAAGGGGTGTACCCCCAGAGGCGTACCCAGAAATGTATCATTGGGGGGGCCAGGACAACACAAAATCTCATTGAGGGGTGGCCAGAATAACGCTCATGTGTGCACGCAATTCTAAACATTGCTTATTTTGATCAACACACACAATCATAATCCAAGCAGCATCAAGTCGCAGCGTATTATGAATGTGTTGGGCAAGATTGGTAAAAGTGTGCAAGTTGTTTCATGAAAACCTGACTGTGGATGTATGATAAACAATGACACTCCAGCTCACCCTAATGAGAACAAGCACAATAAAAAAATAAATGGATGTGTGCTTGTTTGTCTATGTGCGCAATGATTGGCTGGCCACCAATTATGGGTAAGCCAGTACTGTGCTGGGGATGCGACACAATTTTCTTCCTCCAGATCGCTATTGTGTGGATGGATTACAAAGAGAGGTTTGTGTAAAAACAAGAGGTATGACTCACTTTTATTTCAATTGGCAAATACATAATGTAAGAATAATAATGTATTTTATTATTCATGTGTTGGATTCTTGTGGACAAGGCCTGTTAGCTTTCTTAGCTTGTGGGTTTAGCTTTAGCTTTTTCCAAATCTACGCCCAACTTGCTTGATGTGCTTTGCTTCCAAATATGTATGCTAATGGCTCACACACACACACAAGCACCCCCCCCCCCCCCCACACACACATACACATAGACAAAACAAGTTCATAGTGTTCCAGCTGCTTTCGCTCCCCTTTCTCTTAGAGCTGGAACACCTTTGTAATCAGGGACTCCGAAGAAAATAAAGAGAGGAGACGCGGGAGCCGGGCAGAGGGTTTTAGGAACTGTAATCGTACACTTCCCTGCGCTCCCCTTGCAAGTAAAAAGACAATATTGTTGTAGAGTGTCTTCTCTCCTCATTGTGTACATTGTTTACTAATGTCTCACTTGGTGTGAACCTGACACATCATTAAATACATTTTGCATTGATTAAATTGTGAAATACAATCTTAAATAATTACAATTATTTTGAACTATAAAATAATATTTTTTACATCAGATTTTATATATTTCAGTTATTTATTCTTTTTAATTATTTAAAAGGACAATGTGTAGAATTCAGTGTCATCTAGTGGTCAACTAATAGAATGCAACGACCAAGATGGAAGCGCATGCATTAATAATGGTATTTTTATTTCTAAAATTATTGAATGGCCTTTAAAATTATATAATAAAGACTTGTGTTTATTTAATAGCCCTTCAAGCCATTTTTATAGAAATTGTGAAAAATAAGGAAGGAATCAGTCTATTTCAAAGAGGTGATGTAATCAACAAGTTCTGCCTTGGCCGCTGCACCAACGAACTGTGACCCTACTACTTCACCGTTTCACAATGTCAAAATCAACAAATTTCATTTTTTGAGGTCATTTTGTACACAAAAATGTCTCATGGTCTGTGGCCTCCCAATGACCAGGTCAGCGCGTGAATTTGGAGCAGATTATGTAAGTCGGTTTGCGTGGCAGTGACAGGAAGAGATTTCCCTTTGACGCTTATTGGTTTAACACCACTTGGCTAGTTCTGTTGGAAAGTGGTACAGTGTAATTATCATTGAGTGGGAATTTAAAAAATAAAGTAGGATGGAGTAAGATTGGATGGGCTCATAAAATAAAAATGTACAGTGTGGGAAATAATTATTTGATCCCATGCTGAATATGCAACTTTGTAGTGTGTTACCAACTTTTTTCTTCGGCCACCTCTAGACAGGCCGATTCACAGTCATGTTGTGTGTGTTCTGCTTAGGAATAATGGCATCAATAGTTTCACTTTATGCCAAGTCGGATAGAGATCGCAAAGTCAGAAGTTGTTCCTGGTCCCTAAAAAGAGGTATGCGAGAGCAAGACTATCGATAATTGGTTGATTGTGCATGACTGTGTGCTACATGGCCACCAGCCAATCTGTGGGATTTGAGTTGTAAGAGATTAAATATTGCGTTCTTTTTTAGGCCTTGATATTATGGCTATTATCAAATTCAATAAACAATAACATTTAAGACTTTTAATTTCTTTGAGAGTGAGGATACAATGTTTTTTAGGGGATCGAATAATATTTCCCCAACTGTATGCAAAGATATATGAGTGTGACGCTGGACCGACATGGCCGATGTGTAAGGAGCCAAAATGCACACCAGTAAGAGGCTCCACTATAAGCATTCAAAGGGGAGTCACATGACCTGGCCTTTAAGTGCATCATCCCCCGCACTGCCTCCCACCCGCCATTCGATCCCCCCTGGCCCTTCAGTCTGGATTAAGTTAATCAGTCCCTCGCCATCTGAGAGCATTAGTAGCATTCGCAAAATGGAAGGACAACAAAATAAAATTGTTGTTGTTGGGAGGATTTTCTGCTGCATGGAGAGCAACTGAGACAGCAGGGAGCGCTGTTGAGACACTTAACCCCTGCTACTGTACTTGGATGCAGTAAACTGGGGCCCAGCACTGCGGCCAAAAACGCAAAAACCATGAGTAATTGATGCCACAAACTATGATGCCAAAACAATGTAATTATCCTCTTACATAAACTCACTTGACAACAATACTTTTACAAATGGCTAACAGGTGAATTGGTTTTGAAAAATTACACCAGAAGTGCGCATGTGCTGTACATGTACTTTGTACTTGCACATGCGTCAAAAACTCTCCGCAACAACCCAGGCTAAACTCAGCCCCTCCACCGCAAAGCTTGTCTCTTATTCAAGATGAATCACTCCAACATACCTGTACATCCTTGCAAGATTTACAGTAGTACCTATACCTTCGTATTTAGACAAGGGTTCACCAGTTGGCATTTTGGCCTATAGGCATGGTAGTATGTTTTTTAAAATTATTATTATAATTATGGCCAAAAACTATGTACTTATTTATAGAAAATATGTAAACTCTGCTCAAATAAGCCCCAAGCCTGCTGGAAATCTAACCTGCCACCCACCAAGACATTCATTTGCTGCTGTGTCTGTTGTCTTAAGTGTAAAACAAACATAGCACTTCTCTGATTCAGAGAAAAAGAAAATGTGTAATTGACTCATTTGTCCACTAGATGCTACTGTAGCCCAATAGCCAAGATTTTTAAACAAGAAAAACTAGACAGGAAGTAGCTGAGAGAAAGTGAGGGTGCATAGAGGTAGTGAGAGAGAGTGCGTGTGTGCGGGTGTGTGTGAGCGAGAGAGAGAGAGAGAGAGAGAGGGAGAGAGAGAGGGAAATTTAGGGATTTATACACACAGTATACAGTATACACATATGTTTGTGTGTGTGTGTGTCGGGGGGCTGGGGGTCACGCACGTGTGTACAGAAAAATCTATTATGGCTTTGTACAAAAGACAACAAAGAAGGCTGGGCCAGGCCCCTGAGATCTACGGGTAAGAAACCACACATCAGCTGTTTTAGTTAGAAATTAGGCCAAATGGCAGCAAAAAGGATTTATGGTAATTAGGTCACATAGTCAATACTGTTGTGATAATCACTAGACGCCCACGGGTCAAAAGACACTTTGGCGAGTACATTACCTGGCTTGCTCTGTAAGTTTGTAGTGAATCATCAACTTACAGGCAGTGAAAACAAACAATAAACATGCAACAGGAAGTATCAATGTTTGCTGTATCGAAAGTATACCCAAAGACGCTTGTTTGAATGGGAAACGTGCCCGGACAGCAGAGAGGTGCGAGACAAGACTCGACAAGAAAATGCAACAAGGCCTTCTGGCTGCTAAATGTCAAATAATATACTGTAATTACTGACAAACCCGACAAAAAAAGAGAAAGTTGTGTTATTTTTTAAATTTTGTGGCAATATACTGTGAGCAGAATATATGATATGGACAGTATTGTAGAGTCTCTTTAAAGGGGGAGTCAACGCAAACATATTTTTTTTCAAGAATATATTCTATGCAAGCCCACTAGTTGAAACAGGGCATTCTGATAAATATTGCGTTTGTGGAAGTGTTAATCCACTCATTTTTAGCTACTTCTGGGGGCGGCCATTTTGTCTTCTGTCGACTGAAAATGACATCACAACTGCTCACTACGACCAATCACAGCTCAGATTCAGAGAACAGGTCAGCCGTGATTGGTCGTTGTGAGCAGTTGTGATGTCATTTTCGGTCAACAAAAGACAAAATGGCCGCCCCCAGAGGTGGCTAAAAACGAGTGCATTTTGCTGCTTAATTTATATTCCACAAACACAAAATTAATCAGAATGCCGTGTTTCAACTAGTGGGCCTGCTGGGTACATATTCTTGAAAAAAATATGTTTGGGTTGACTTCTGCTTTAAGTAAGACAACAAATAATTTGTGTTCGCAGTAAAACTAGTGAAAGGCAGAAGGTTGTTTTGTGCCTAGGTGAAAATTCCATCTATACACGCTGCGGCTGCTTTGGCTCGCAATAGTTTTGCCAAAGTAGGACTAAACATGGCATCAAAACCAGAGGAATCCAGAACAACAGCTCAGTGGAACATCGCTAAACTTACGAGCGCCACTTTGTGTTGTCACTGCTTAGATCCAGTGGTTTTGTATCACAAAACACCCAAACCAAGGCCTGAAACACCGTAACAATACACCAGAGTGTATATTGAATTTTCCCTTGACGGATTATAATCAGTAAAACACGTCCTTTCGTTTACATAGCGATTGTCTTCATTAGGCTCACAGGTGAGCGACAGCCTATCCCAGCTGGCTTTGGGCAAGAGGAAGTCAGGTCACCGACAAATCGCAGGGCACATATAGATGAACAAACATTCACATTCACATCTATGGACAACTTAGTCATATGAATACTGTGGAAGGAAGCCATCCATCCATCCATTATCGATACCGCTTATCCTCACAAGGGTCGCAGGGCGTGCTGGAGCCTATCCCAGCTGTCTTCGGGCAGTACGCGGGGGACACCCTGAATTGGCTGCCAGCCAATCGCAGGGCACACAGAGACAAACAAACAACCGCACTCACAATCACACCAAGGGGCAATTTAGAGAGTCCAATCAACTTACCATGCATGTTTTTGGAATGTGGAGGGAAACCGGAGTACCCGGAGAAAACCCACGCAGGCACGGGGAGAACATGAAAACTCCACACAGGGAGGCCGGGGCCGAGATCGAACCCACGACTCTGAACTGTGAGGCGGACGTGCTAACCAGTCGACCACCGTGCCGCCCGGAAGGAAGCCAGAGTACCATAAAATCAAACAAAGAACCTCTGAACTATGAGGCGGACGAATGAAAAGCTTATAAAGAACTGCAAGAAGATCTCCACTTGTGGATGATGTAGAGTTGGCCACTGTGAAGTGGGCACTTGGAGATTGCCTTCAACCCCTGCATCATGCACGGCCCCGGCCCCCACTTTCATTGGATAGTTTGGCTTACTCCCATATTGCAAAAACATGAATGCTATGTCGAAGACTCCGAATTATCCATAAAGTAAAATGTGTTGATGGTTGTTTATCTATTTGTGTCCAGCAATTTGCTGTCGACCAGTCCAGGGTGAAAATAGCTTCTCGGGCCCAAAATCAGCTGGGATAGAGTCCAGCTCATCAAATAATATCAAAGCAACCCAGAGCGCCTCAATTTCTGTATGTCTCATACATCCTGTTGACTCTCTAATATACTCACACATGATAAACGCCACCCTCATATATTCTCACTTGGGGAGTTCCTGGCTCTGCACATATAAGGTTGTTTTTGTGCCGCTGTGCCAGATGTGCGCTCATGTTTGTTTCATCTGGTCTTCAGTGGACCATCAGGGTTGACTTGGCAAACCAAAAAGTTCCCCTTTGAGGCTCGAGCGAAAACTGTGTGTGCCAAATGGACAAAACCAGCCTCTGCATGTTAGCGACGGCTGTTTCTTGTTTTTGAAACAATAGCGATAGCGTTCTGTAGTAATAAAACACATAACATGCTTACTTGCCCTTACTGACCTGTTTTTGTGGAGAACAAAAGATTTGGATCTCCTGTGACTGCTGCAGGCTTCGATTCTAAACAGACTCCAGCGGCGTCAGATTACTTTTGTCCAGTATTTCTGTTTGTAAGAGATGCTTTTAGAGGAAGCCAACCCAAACATAATTTTTTCAAGAATATGTTCTATGCAAGCTCACTAGTTGAAACAAGGCATTCAGATAAATAGTGCCTTTTTTTGTGGAATAAGAGTTAATCCACCTGTTTTTAGCCATCTCTGGGGGTGGCCATTTTGTCACTTCTGTCGGCTGAAAATGACATCACAACTGTTCCCGGCTCAGGTGACGACCAATCACGGCTGACCTTTTCTGAAGCTGAGCCACGATTGGTCGCTACCTGAGCCCTGAGCAGTTGTGATGTCATTTTCAGTTGACAGAAGTGAGAAAATGGCTGCCCCCTGAGATGGCTAAAAAGGGGTGGATTTTGCTGCTTAAATCATATTTAAGATATTTAATCATATATCACACCACAAACGCAATATTAAAGATGGATGGCCATGTTTTCACTAATAAGTAAATTTTATATATTTTTTGATCAGGAAAATGAAAAGAGTTGTCATGTCATGTCATGTCATGTCATCTTCCAAACCGCTTATCCTATATAGGGTCGCGGGGAGTTGCTGGAGCCTATCCCAGCCGTCAATGGGCGAAGGCAGACTACACCCTGAACTGGTCGCCAGCCAGTCGCAGTGAAAAGAGTTGTCATTTTCTATTTTATCAATTCATTTTGGAGAAATTAGGAAATAAGTGACTCCATGACTAACGCCTCTTTTTAATGAGGAAAATGGCCACGCCCCCTACTGTTCTATCCCTGTTCGGTCGGAGTCACTGGAGGGGCCGATTACAAACTTTCCATTGGAAATCATTGTACTTTCATTGCTGATAACGTCCGAAAACGGTGATCAATTGTCACCAACATTTATGTGGACATCCCTACTAATGCCCACTTCAACATATCAAAAGGATTAACCTCTCCGTGTCTGATTTATATGAGGATGAGGAAATGTGGAAGTGAGCAGAGTTGCATAGATTTATGCTGGGACGAGCGCACGCTGCTTCTTTGCTTGAAAAAAAAACAAAAAACACTGCGGTTAGGTTAGGAAGGGCAAGGCATTAAACAATTAAACACCAGTCAGGATATTTACAGAGACTGAAGTGGGAATGACTAGACGTGCACATTTATTTGGATGAGGAATGGCCCCAGTTTTTCGACCAACAACACGCCGTCCAATTTGGAACGTAACAGCCGAAATGGTGCATTCCAATGCGGCCACACTCGGCTGTGGAGTCTGCCTCTTCGCTGGAACTTTTTGTACGCTGAACCTTGACGCTCCCGAAGCGGCCCCAACTGAAAGCACGTGCCGCTCCTCAAGACAGCCCCGTTGTTCGATGAGGTATTTTTCTGAAATTGACGCCCACTCACTCTCATGCCGAAGCTGGCGGCTGCAAGCAGTGTAGGACAACGCATGCGACTGCTTGGGAGGCAACCCTGCGACATGAAGACGCAGGCTGGGTGGACAGTAAGGAGCTAATGTTGTGCTAACGCCTTTTGTTTTAACGGCCTGACGCTATTTGTTGCTATTAGCCGTGCCGCTATCCTACTGTTAACCGGAGAGGGAAGGGGGTTTAATGTCAATAAATCCAAACTATTGTGCAGAACACTTTTATACTTTTACAGGTTGAAGTGGACAAGAGGAGTAATAGTAAAGTGCATGTGCATTTTGGTGGCGATCGGTCGCCGTTTTAGACAACAGAACTGACAAAGCGCGCAATATTACCATGCTTGCCTCCCTCCTGTGACGTAGACCGAAAAAATAACAAGCCGAGCCCCAAAAGGGGGCGGGCCAATTTGTCGTAAATCTAATCACAAAAAAAGCCCTTAAATCACTACAGAGTCTTTTGGGGGGGGGGGGGGCATTTAGAACTGATGTCATGTTTACATGCAAACCTTTTATATAAGTGCCAATGTTAAGCTTATCCGAGTGTCTCTTTAATCAGAATGCCGTGTTTCTAGTGGGTCTGCTGGGAACATGTTCTTGCAAAAAATATATTTGGGTTGATTTCCCCTTTAAGGAGGCATGCGGTGCTGTTACTTGTTTTGTTTGGTCATGTTGCTACTTCACACTGTATTTTTGTTTGTTGGAGGGAGGTAGTTGTGTTTAGCAAAGACCTGCTTCATTAATTGACAAGGACACTCCTGATACAGTTTGGTGGGAATCCACAACCAAAGATCTGTTGTTACCAATTGTCCATGAGTATGTTTTTAAGGTGCAGTTCACACGAACGCACTCGCATTTGCAATGTTGTTCTGTTCAAAAACTTTTGGTTGTGCTAATTTGCGAAACACTGAGGGATGGGGGGAGCTGGATTCTATCCTAGCTGATTTCAGGTCAAAAAGACAGACTACCCTGGATTGGTCACTTGTCAATCATAAGGTTCATTGAGGCAGAAAACCATTCCCACTCACATTCAAATTGTCACTGAGTGGGAACTGAACCCACGTGGCCTGCGAATTCCATGCTGGTGGTACCAAACACAAAATTGTGTTGGCCAACGTGTCCACTGCATGCGTCACATGCACGTGTCTGTTGTTGTTTTCATTTGAGATTTTTTCTTTATTTGGCGGCGTGTCTGCTTGTGCGGCGCCTGAACTGCTCCAGCTGATATACATGGACATGGCAGAGCTGCATACTGTTTTTGTGTACTATTCATGGCTTCTATATTTTTGCAGCTTGACAATAGTGGTATTTAGAGGTGGATTAGGTCGGGTGAGTCCCCAGGTACAAAATGCATGACCCACCACTGCCCAGTACCCTGCAGCTATAACACAGTTTTTCATTTGCAGCTGCAAAATTGAAGGCCGGGCAGCCCGGAAACGAGGCCCGAGACGAGACGCAAAGCTGACGCCCGCCAGGAAGCTGAGCTCGTAGTGTGTACTTCCTTTTACCGCCGCCACTTCGTCACAAAGTCCCGAGAGTGAGAAGTCACTTCCCGGCGTCCCCAAGAGAGAAAAAAAAGGAGCACTGGAGAGCAAGCGAGAGAGAGAGCTGCCTCGTCACCCCTGTTTCTCCTAAATAAGCAGTGATCTGTTGAACCGCTGCCAGCGGAGGCTGGCTCAAACCCTCGCAGTGCAACGTTTACAAGCCGAGCCTTCCAGCAGGAAGGCAAAAAGACACAGAGCCCAGACTTGTGAGAGAGGGGAGCTTTTGCTCCTCTACTTTCTTTCTTTTTGCCATAAAAAAAAAAAAAATAATAAAATAATTGTTTGAGGACGGAGGGAGGATTTTTTTTATGCTGACGTCACAGAGGAAGCTGTCTTGGATATCGCCTGAGGAAAGATGAGTGACACATGGTGGACACACTTCCAATAAAAAGAGTCCTCAAAGGTTTGTTTTTTTAATGCTCCTATTTGCATTGCTCTTACTTCTTCGCTATACGATCTTGGACACCTTGTTGACTGTAAATGGTGGAGTAAAAGGTTCACCATTGTCCTCGATTGACTCTGCTGGCAGGAAATCTCGGACCAAAAAAGCACCCAGGCAGGTGCGGGACGACTAAAGAGACGAGCAGCCAAGAATGGGATCTGCCAGGCATGGACTACCTGGGAAGGATGCCAAGTGCTGACAAAAGGCTCAGCGAGGAACAAGTCGTTTGCAGCGAAACGCGTCGGGAAGCCGTTTGGACGGCTTCATCCGGAACGCCGTCAAACCTCGTTGGCGTCGCTTCAAGTCCGCCTGTAAGTACTCACTTTGGATTCTTTTAAGATGCCTTTCCCCGTCCTGCTCAATCCTGTAATCCCGCAAACAAATGAGACGTCTTTGTGAGGACACCACGGCCCTAAACCGAGACTCCTTTTGAAGTCGCTCAGTCGCTCGGGGATAGCATCCGCTATGAGGGCACAACACAAGCCGTGTTGTAATACTTTGCGACTTCTTCCCTCCTGGTACAACCTGGCAGGAAAAGAGAGGAAGAAGGGCATGGCTTCCACCACTCAGCCTCTTTTATCATTTTAAAGCCAAGAAGCGTGAAAGCGTTCCTTCCCGCATGTTTTAAGTTCTGTGACATTGTATCCTCATTTTTCTAGTATGGTCACACGCAAGTACAGTATATTTTTCCTTTTATCTGCATTTCAACATTTCTGTTGTCGCATTTTTTAATCGCAGTGCTTAGGTTGCACCACAAACAATGCGCGCAACCCCCCCCCATAGTAATGGCTACACTCTTGTTTCCGACAAGCTGGGACTTTGTCCTGCATGATGTTTTGAGAGGGGGAAAAAGTTTAATTATTTGTAGATAGGCTTGCTCATCTTGGGAAATGCACTAAAGCACACGATCGTAGATGAAACGATGTCTTAGATCGCATTATTTACATGAAAACTCATTCGATGACGTTTTGGTAGTAAATATGCGTGATTTATCAGGGCTGCTAACTTGTGGTGCATTAGGCTGGATTTACAACCTGCCCAATTCAGATTTAATGCCTGTATTATATGATATAACTATATATTATCTTATACTATAAACCATTTCAAGTGACACATATCCCAGAAGGCTGTCTTTACATTTGCAGAATGCATGAAAGAACCCGCATGAGCAGATGCCCAAATGGAATCTAATAGTTTTCCTCCATTGATTTAAATGAGAGCAACTTCCACGTTAGTCCACTGGCCACCATCAGCAACAACTTTTAGTTGATCTAATAATAGAAACACTTCTAATGTAGCATATTTAATTGTCTCTGCTTTTGCTGCAGTTACGATATAGAGCAGTTTTTTTTTTAACATATTTGTGCAGATGATATGAGTTTTATGTCAAGTTGTCATTGATGGTATGTTCCATCTGTGCATTTACCCTGCACCCACATTGGCAAATATGCAAGATGTATCAGATTTGAAGCTACATTTGAAAGAGGCTGGATTTCAATCTAGATATGTTTTCTATTTACACTTTATATTTTATATATTATTGATATCTATCATTATAAAAATCCATTACAATACACAGTCAGTGGAGTGAGCTACTTTAGCTCCATAGTTCATAACGTATTGACGTAGTCCAACACAAATGCATCCACAATGAGTCAAACAATTATCTTTTTACCAGCTTACAGTATCAATTACAAAGGGACAACGCACAATATATAATAGTGATAGTAATGATAATAATTCTGAGCTACTGGTTTCGATAGGAGGCGACATACTGACTTTTTTCATGAAATTGAATTCTTTGCTATAGTGATTATTATACTATAGTAAACTTTCATTAAAAATGTATTTGCAAAATGTGATGTATTAGTTGAGCTATTTAAACTGTTTTTTTTTTGTTACTTCATTGCAAACTGCTGTAGGTTGGTAATCTTTTGAAATCTTAGGTTTGTAAAAAGTGTCACACATAATACTATCTTATATATCAGGAAATAAAAAGAATACGTGACATTAAAGGACATTTTTGTCATACAAATATTGTCAAATAACTAGCTATAGCCCCATAAATTATCTGATATTTTCATATCCATTTTTTGTTGTTGTGTTGGGCTGTTTAAATTGTTCTTTATGGTTGGTTCACTGCAAACTACTTCATATGCACTGTATGTATATTTGTAATCTTAATGCCTCACACACAATACTAGGGGTATACACAAGAAGCAAGTAAAAACGCAGCTTTGAGAGGTTATTAAAATCTGAATTAACTTAATGTTAACTGCAAATAGCAGTGTGCAATGCAGTAGTTGCGCCAAACCCACATGAACCCGTTCCAGATAGAACCAGAAACCCTTGTTTGCTGCATGAAGGGGCTTGCAATGCAATGTAAGATTGGAGCAGCTTGTGTGTGTCTAAACCACACTCACACACTCAAACACGCACGCAAACACACAAAACAAGTACATATGTGCAGATGTAGGCATTTTACTAAATTTTTCCTGGTTCGTTATTCGTCATCCGTCAGCGGCCAGGGTACCCGTTCGTCATACGTCAGTACGTCTTTTTTCGTGACGAACTGAATTGTAATTGTTAGTCCGTCAATCAGTCCGTCATTAGTAGTCACCGCCAAATCGTCAGCAAAACGGGCGTCCGCCAGTGACGGACTGTTGGAACGTCACTGACGGACGCCGCTGTTGACAATTACACTGACGGAAGAAAACACACTTCCGTCATTCATCAGTCCGTCAATTTCAAAAGGTGTCCCATCATTCGTCAATCTGACGAAATGCACACCTCTGCATATGTGTGAGCGTTATTGTTTGTTGTCGATAGTGTAACAGTCGATATGTTAAGGATGGTCGATTCTCTTCTCCTAACGTAAACCCAACGCTTCCCACGTGACCAAACTGTCTGGATCAAAGTCTCATTTTTGGGTTTTTATCAGAAGATACACACATCTGCATATACACACACACTGCTCTTCCTGTTTGTTAGCGCCGCTGTGCTACGGCCTGTAAACAGCATTTGATCAGCCCTCTCAGACTCGAGCGACCCCGTTGACCACTTTAAACAGTTGCAGCAATGAGCAACCAATTACCAAATGTAGAAAGTGGGGGGAAATGACATTCTCAGTTTGCACTGTGCGTTGTGTGTGCGTGTGTGCTAGCCATGTGAAATCAATCTTGGGATTAACATCTGGATGGTCCAGATGTCTTGTTAATGTCTGCACATTTGTCTTAACTTCAGCAGGTTTCCTGTGAGTCTAACCTCACAAGATCGTTTACAAAATTAAATATTGTAAAACACAGACACTTTTTGTTCTTTTTTTCCTGTATATTCTTCTTCGGAAATGTATTTGAATAACATAAAAAAACAAAACAATATTACCAAAAGGAGAAACACAAGACGGTACTCAAAGGGGGCAGGTAGAAGTTCATGAACTTGTAACAGTCCTACCCCTTGTTGTACACAGAACAATATCACATTTTGTGTACTAGTTTATGGTTGTACAGTACAAGAATAACAGAAACAAAGTCATAACTTACTCTTGTATGGTGGTACAATATAAGGATAACTGAGAACAATATCACATTTATAGTCGTATAATTTAAGGATATTGAAAACAAAAGTCATGATGGCATGTCATGAGAAAAATGGCAAAAATAGATTACTCGTTTAAAAATGAGCAGCACAGTTTGAGTTGTTTCTAACTGTATAAAATAAACACAATTGAACGAAGTAGCGAATTCTCTGCGCTTTTAAAGCTAGTTCTACAGTGACGTGAAGTACATTTCTTTTTTTTTTTTCTGGAGACTGATCGGTGTCTATCTGAAATTCAAACCACAACCTTACGTAATTGTTGAAGTTGACTGGTTAAAGTCAAGACAATTTTCTTCAGCATCATTTTCTTCCTCGCTTGCAAGATGGACACAAACTTCCCTAAGGTAGGCAAAACTTTCACATTATGGTATTTGATGGAAAAAAATGCCTCTTAAGTTGGGTTCCCCTTGAATTTTCAATTTCATATTGTTTAAAACAGATAGGTCAATAGTATTTTGTGTGACGTGGTCACATGTGCTACACGACCAATCGGGCGCTTTAGCACGGTATTTAACATGTTTGGTTGAAGCATGTGTACGGCATCTAGAGTGACAAGCTGCACGTGACTTTTTTTTTGGACTGATGAGTACCGCAGCTGACTCCATTCAATCAGTGAGCGTCATTTGTCGGCTGCTTGATAAACACTATTTCTATTCTCCGAAATGTAACACATACATAAGATATGAAAAGTCAAGTGCCCTTGAAGGAATTTGATTGCACTGAAGTGTTTGTGGAATTGTCACTCTCTACCCCGATCTTTAAAAGAAGGCCTCACCACCTTATGTGAGTATTGATTTGCGAAAGAAAAAAAAAAAATGTTTTAAATTAAAAATGAAAAAAAACTGTAGGCTTTACTCATGTGACTATGTTGGCCAACGGACTATGTAATGGACTTGAGTATGAAATGTTAATTGTTTTGTGCCTTTATTCTTCTGTCTGTTTTTCTGCCATTTAATTTTGTAGGTGGCCCCAATACTCTGCCAGCCAGTTGCCAAAGTTTCAAAATGAAGGGAACATTCATTCACAAAGAGATGCTACACCATCCAGACAAGGTGTCTTGTCAAATATGTAATGTCTATTATCGCCGCTACCTCCATGGAACTGAATGCCAGACTGAAGTGCTTTTACGTGTGGGTACTGAAAATGAATTCCCTATTTTCAGGAAAAGTGTTACAGTAATATCTTCACGACGATAAGACATTTGTTTTGACCACAAATGTTACAGTATTACTATGGGTTTTGACGATTACCTGAATTCATTTAGAATTGAGGAGGATTTGTTCACTGTTATTGGTGTGTCTGAACTGATTTTATTATTGGCATCATTGACAGTTTTCACATGAAAATTATGAGAGAACATACATTGTGCCCAACTGCTGTTTTATATGAGCTCTCTGAAATGGATTTAATAAAACAGAAGTGTTTTGAATTGAAATGTTGCAATGTGTTTAATTTAAGGGAGGGGGGATATGGGGCATTTTTTCCACACTGTATAGTGTTGGCATGAACTCTCAGTGTTAAACTAAACACTCAATAGTGTTAATATTACTGCACTGTTGACACTTTGTTTTGTTGATTGCAACATACCATTGGATGTTGAACATTTAACAGTTTAGTAAATGTTACTATAACACCAGGTGGTGGTGGATGTATATAGACACTCTGCCAGTGTTAAAATTAACACCCTATGGAGTTGAATTAACACCAACAGATTTGCAGTGTAGTTTCTGGTTCACAGAGGACTAGGCTACAATTCTGCTTTAATGGTCAAGTAAATTCCTCTCCAAAGTAATGAATGCTGTTTTTTCCATACACTAGTTTGCAATCAAGCTACTACTCAATCTACTTCATGGAAAATGGCTTCATACATTTGGATAGACTTGACTCTAACATTTACATTCTGGCATGGGAGGCACAGTTCTATCCTAACTCAAAAAGACAACGTACATTTCTCTCTCAACAGGTTACTTCCTAGTTCATGGTGAATAACATTGGCATGATTGAATGGGACTGTACCATTTATATTGTAGGTCAGGGAACAGTTCCATTGCAATTAAACAATCACCCCCCACAAAACTAAATTTCTCCAGAAAAGGGGAAAATGTTGCAAATCTTGTGTCTGTTTGTCCATAATCATGTTATTTAGGAGGGTATTTTCAAGTTCAAGGAGAATGGCATGAAACATAGGTGATTAAACGGAATGGACTGTACCATTTGGCATTTGTATTCCGGGGTAGAACCTGGAGGAAGGAGGTAGTAAGAGGGGAAAAAAGTAATGTTTTCTTGGTTCTCTTGAGGTCGTTTGGTGCCAAGAAACCGGGCCGTTGTCCGCATGCATAGCTGCATGCCAATGAGGCAAAATAAAGGGCTGGAAGAAAGGGTAAAAAAAGGGGAACGCCGCACAATAAGGCTGCCAGATGCTCCTCGTAATGTCTGAAGTTGACACTTGTCAGAGGAAAGCCCACACAATGGACAGTCACTTTAGTCCTCATCTGGTCTGCAGGAGTTTATATCCATCCAAGAAGAAGAAACTATCTTTTTCAGAGTGACGGGGGTACGCAAGGCATCAACTGGGAGGTTTGATGCCTTGCTCAAAAGCACTGTAGTAGTCTTTCCACATCTTTCCAGCAATCTGTCCAGCCTCCACACTCCTAAGTCCTGAAAGCAATTTCACTGTCACAAGGAATTTTTTTTTTTCATTTTTTGTCTCATTAATTGCCAGCAATTTTCTCTATTGCCAGCTGTTTAACAAAATTTGGACTGATCTCTCAAGGCCCAAAGAATATTGTGTTCTACGACAACAGGGGCACCGAACCCAACCAAAGAAAGAGTATACTCTCTTTACTAGAAAAAAAAAGCTTTTTTTTTCCAGCTTTTCAAATCATCAGTAATGATAAGTACCACTCACCTTGACCCTAATGAGGACAAGTGCAATAAGAAATGGATGAAGGGATGATTGTTTGTCTATATGTGCCCTATGACTGACTTGACAACAAAGTGTACCCCACCTCTCACCCAAAGACTCCAGCTCACCCGTCACCCTATTGAGATCTACAAAAAAATGGATGGATGGATATCACGAGCCAAAGCAACTTCGTTTGTTTGTAAAGTCAATCATCCAGCTTTTGTTTATACCTTCTAATTAATTCAACATCTCAGTTGTGGAGCCCCACTCTCTCATGACCTCGTGCCGTTACGTTCTCAGCCCCTGCGGCCCCCCCAGCAACGTGCACATCCTGCCGCGGCCAAAACATTTCAATCACTGTCACCACGAATTGGGCCAAAGAGGAATCGGGGACGATAATGAACAGCCCAGACGCTATTCAGCCACTGCTGTTCACATGCTAATTTATGCAAAGAGTCCAACGCCCTTCACGCTGGTTCATCACAGCCCAACTTTACCGACATCTAAATAGTCTATAGAAGAATACTCTGTTTATGCGGTTAGTATAGTATATAAAAGTATTGCTTGCTTCAGCACCATCTTGTGGAATTTTGGTGCCAAGGCACTATGTTGAAGTGAGTTGAGGACCTTCATTTTGACAATATTGTTTTGTCCCCTTCTTGTGGCAACTTGGTATCAAGAAACTGCGTTAGTGACTTTATGAGCTTCATTTAAACAAAAGTAGTGCTTTGCTGCCATCTTGTTGCCAAGGAACAATGTTGAAGTGAGTTGAGGAGCTTCATTTACACAAATGTAGTGCTTTGACACCATCGCCATCTACAGGCGGTTAGAAACATTAGGTGCACACTTTGTCAAACCCTGATATATTTTGCCACATTATTTCACTAGCAACCACCATCAAATTAATTAATTGTGCTATTTTCTTGTGTTATAGATGAACAGATGACGTGATCTTCTGCCTTTCCTTTCTTCTGTCCTTTCGGCTGAGGTAGTAGATTGAATAGTTGTAGGGTTTGTGTCCCCTCTGAGATAACTATACAATCTACTGTCTTTGCCCGTGAGACAGCTTGCTCACCGAGCAGGTGGATAAAATTACCGCAAACGGAGCCCATCCTCTCTTCGCATTAAACTTAATGGTGAGTGGAGCCTAGCGAGGTGAGGTAGTAGGTTGTATAGTTTGTGGGATGCTGCCTGTCCCTCAAAGAGGTGCTAACTATACAGTCTATTACCTTCCTTGAGGGGCACAAAGTGAAGCTCATATCATTGCACACTGCCATCGTTGGGAACAAACTGTGTTTTTTGTGGGGCCTTTATGATCATCATCTGCATTATTTTTATAATATTGCTGCTCAACCTTGTGAGACTGATAACAGTTGGCTATCAGGTTTCAAAAGTGCATTTCCCCCCCCAAAAAAAAAAAAAAACGGAAAAAAAAAAACGTTGTGTATGTGGTTTCGATTTGTTTGTCAGCAATCGTAACAGGGCCAAAAACAAGAGGAAGTTACATAACAAATATGCAAAACTTTGCTTCTTCCGTTCGCCTCACAGCACTGTGACAAAACAACAGCACTACAGCACTTAACCAAAATAATTTTTGCATGTTTCCCTAATGGTTAACACAGCGTGTAGGCGCTATTGAACCCAAATTATATTTTCAATGCAAAAATATCCTTATGAATTTTCAAATGTACATTTAAAAAAACAAAAATAAAATAAAAAAATATAAAACCCATACTTTCTGGATTAATGTGTCAATATGTTGTTTACTTGCTTCCCTGAACAGAAAAAAAAACTTTTGTGATCAAATCTTAGTGTTAAAAAAAGTAATGTGAATTTGTTTCCTGGTATAGTGCTATACAAATTGAGATTGACCGGAAATAGTAGTAGAAGAAGAAGAAACCGTAGCAACTTCCGTGTCAACAAAACATCGCTCCGTCCGTTTTTACTTAAAACATTAGCATTATTGTGAAGGCGAAGGTCTACACTGTCACTACACTGCTCTGCTGCGTTCGCATGACAAAGGAAGTGAGAGCGAAAGAGAGAGGTTGGGTGTGTGTGTGTGGATGGGAGAACATATCACGGCATTATTTTCACACGTTTAATCGTGCAGCTTTTCTAAAAGATCGTTTCAACAGTGACTTCAGTAAACTGTTTAAAAAATAAAGATTAAGAACTTTCCAAAGGGCACTTTTTCGAGAGCGGGCAGAGGGGCAAGTGCTTCAGCACCACCTGAGCTCTATCTGTGCACGCTACTGATACGAAGTAGGCCCTTGTCTGGGACATCTCAAGAGTGTAAAAATCTCTCCAAACCGTCATTCATGCTCATGCCAGCGCCGCCGTACACTTAAAGCTAGCTATGACCCAGCAGTGGAAATCTTTCATTCTCCTCCTAAAATAACATTGCGTTATTTTGCAATATTATATTTTATTACGGAATAACACGATAAAGCCTGAAAATGTATTGCGTTATAAGATGAAAGTTTTGCAATAAAATGCAATCGTATTGCATTATAACACAATCTTTAACTGTTGTCCCCTGACAGGCTCCGTAGTCTGGTGATCGACGGTGGTTATGTTGGCAGCTAAATGCTATCTTGGTTGACACTTAAACAGTTGTAAACAATTCAATCCACTCACGATACTCCCAGCCGGTAAGTGGATGTGAATAGGGAATTAGCCAGCTAATGAGCTTTAGACAATGAATTATTCATGAATTATGAAACCTCTGCCGTTATGAAACCTCATCTCTCCCACGGCGTCATGCAGGGCCGCTTTTTCGGGGGGGGGGGGGGGGGTGCGGGGGGGATTGTGGAAATATATGGACTGAAGCGTTTTTAAAGGACGGGACGGATGGGGACCGACGGAGGACGATTATTTTATGAATAAGGATGGAGGGCCGAAGGGTGCCCAGGTTGTGGATGGACCGGCAAAATAGTTAAAGTGCCCAGTCACAGCACTACCATCCTAATGGGTATATCCTTCCATTATCTATACCGCTTATCCTCACAAGGGTCGCGGGCATGCTGGAGCCTGTCCCAGCTGTCATCAGGCAGTAGGCGGGGTACACTGAACTGGTTGCCAGCAAATCGCAGGGCACACAGAGACAAACAAACATCGAACCCACAACCTCTGAACTGTGAGGCGGATGTGCTAACCAATCGACTATGGTGCCGCCTCTAATGAGTATATTAGACCCAAATTCCAAACCACTGCCTGTGTTGAATTGAGTGGGATGCATCAGGAAAGGCATCCTGTGTCAAAACTATGCCAAACATATAATGTGGTGACATTGCAAGACGTGCCCCTGTGGAAAAACTCACTGACTGCAGTGTAAACTTTCCACCAAAAGAGGGTGCTAATAGATAAGAAAAATGGCCCTATTATGTGGCCTATAAATGTCTGCGTGAATGGAGTAATGTACAATAAAGTCAGAAATGCCTCGGGGCAAAAAAAATAAAAAATGTGTCGACTATCTTTTGAAGTCGGCTTGGTCGACTTTTTCAGTCATCAGTAGTACTGTGTGAGTAATAGTGAAAGTAAATGCAGAGGCATTTGGTGCCCTCAATGGAGAAGTGTAACTGGAAGAGAAGCCATCATGAGATGTGAGAGTTGACACTTTAACACGTGGAAGTTGAGGTTTCTTTTTCTTTTTGTCTGTGTTTGCGAAATCGGCCCAGACACATGGGACACATATATATGTGTTTTCCTAAAATTAGATCAAACATCACTAGTACTTTATGCCTTGTGTGGACAAAAGTCTTTAGACACATCACCTTTACATCTGCAGAAGTGGGGGGAGGGTGGGCGGACTTAATCTCCTTTGCGAGGACTTCTACAAGATGTCTTCCGGTCATGCTAAAGAAAAAAGGGGCCTTCCTCAAACGGTTCCTAACAAGTTGGAAACATACAATTGTCCAAAATGTAGAAAAGAGATAAAGAATTAAGCAGCTCAAATCCTTATGTGTGTGGTTAATACTAAATTCAGCCTTCCACGGACACCAGACTAAATATTGACACCCCTATGAAAAACAAATGTTGATAATTTCATATTCACGTTCCTGTAGTGTGAAAGTAATTGTCTTCTAAATTTGTAACAACCTTGTTAAATTTGCACGATTAAAAAAACAGTAATCACTAAACCGGCATAGTGGTCGACTGGTTAGCACGTCTGCCTCACAGTTCACAGGTCGTGGGTTCGATCCCGGCTCCGGCCTCCCTGTGTGGAGTTTGCATGTTCTCCCCGGGTTTTCTCCGGGTCCTCCGGTTTCCTCCCACATTCCAAAAACATGCATGGTAAGTTGATTGGACTCTCTAAATTGCCTAGGTGTGATTGTGAGTGCGCATGTTTGTCTCTGTGCGCCCTGCGATTGGCTGGTAACCAATTCAGGGTGTCACCCGCCCACTGCCCTAAGACTGCTGGGATAGGCTCCAGCACACCCGAGAACCTTGTGAGAATAAGCGGTATAGATAATGGATGGATGGAGGGATGGATAATCACTAAACGTATGAAATGAGGCTTAAAATGAAAATCCATCCCTTTTCTCCGCTCGATCACTGTGGGCGTGTCCAGATGGATGCTACTTCGTGTAGCATCTTTCTTAGGCCTACACATCCCTGCAACCAATGTTTCAGCTGCAAATATTCATCCAACAGCTGATGGTATAGATCCCACCAGGTCATGGTGGTGCTTTACACGGCACAACGAGAGGCGCTAACCACCAACTAGCTTGTGAGCTGACGGACTTGATAATAATAACTAAGTAACACAATTGTGCCAGATAACTACTGACACAAAGGAAACTGCTCAAGTTCTCGTACAGTAGAGGAGAGAGGGACAGTTTAATCTCCACAAGTGAGTGCTACAAAGTCGTAAGTCTTTGCAAGAATTTTCAAACAGAAGAGACAAATCTCCGAATTCACTTAAAAGGTCATTAACTGTGTTTCTGAATATTTCTGGTGTGATATATTTCCCATCCCTTGGTTATGGCAATTCATCTGAGCACTGATTCACTTTTGCATCGTGGCATTCATTTGCTCATGCACAGCACTAATTCAAAGGAACAAACTAAAGTGAGGGCCTCTTCCTGACGCTGCACATTCACTAGTGTCAAAGTGTGTCACTTTTAACAGGAATAGAAAGAAGCACACTTGACTTCCTCTAACAATTCAAGCCAGAGATGAACATCAAAGTGTCACTGCGCCGCATGGTGAGCCACAGAGGAGACGTGATGCACGCGGACGAGGTGGTCTATGCCTCGTTGGAGGTGCTCATAGCCATCGGCTGCATCCTGGGAAACACTCTGGTCATCGTCGCTGTGCGGACCACCAAAAGCGTCGGGCAGCCCACCTTCTGTCTGATTGCGTCACTGGCGGTGGCTGACTGCGCGGTCGGCCTGGTAGCCATCCCGCTAGCCGTGCTGGTGGATGGCAGGGTGAGCACGTCCTTTCGCGCCTGCCTCTTCATCAGCTGCGTGGTCATCCTGTTGACCCTGGTGTCCATTCTGTCCCTCATGGCCATCTCGCTGGACCGCTTTCTCCGTGTGTACATCCCTCTCAGGTAAACTTTTGTTTTTAATGATTTCTCGCAGGATTTCTGAACAATATTTGTATCTCCGTAAAGTTCAAGGTATGGTGTCACAAAAGCTCTACTTAAAATCCTACCTGGACATCGTTGAGGAAGTATTAGTTTTACAATAGTGAGTGTTTAGTATTGTGCTAGTGCTGTGCCCTGGTGTACAACTGCAGTATACTGCATCATACTGACAGTTTTATCTAATACTTCCGTTGGCTCTTTTATCCAAATACAGGAAAACTATAAGTACATTAAAAATAGAAAAAAATGGGAGCCCTTTAGGAACCACTTTTATAACTATAGAGGGTGGTCAAAATGGATCTTGCTGAGGCTGATTTTTGGGGGTTGGAATTTAAAAATGACATCATTCAAATTTACATAATGTCATACAAATAATAATAATAAGCGGATTGAATAATGGATAATAATAATAATAATAATAAAAATTGTATATGACGTATACATGAGGCGCCATGTCTCAGATCAGTGATAGAGTGGTCATTTCCCACAGGTTGTGAGTTTGATCCCTGGCTGTTGCAACCATGTCGAAGTGTCCTTGAGCAAGTTATGTTAAATGTACCACAGTAATTTGAATTTGAATATTGGACTAACCCACCAGAACCAGCAAAATGGACTACCAAACCAAATTAACAGTTTTTGATTATCTATGGAGATATTGTTCCCAATCCTTTGGTACATCATAACATGCATGCATTTGCTCGTTCAAAATTTAATTTCTGTCACTGCACTTTCACAAGAGTAGATGGAGACATCAGCTTTTTTTTAATTATAATTTTATTTTATCATAGTTTTCATTTTTGGTTCGTGAAATAATCATGTTGCTTTGTTTATAACTAAAACATTTGAAATATTTCAATAAAAACAATTGTGTGATTTTGTTTGATTGAGGATAAGATGTTCGAAAAATGGATGGATTGATGATAGCGAGTCTTATCAGCAACAGCCAATCAAGGCCTTACTGAAAATAATGTTAGGCATGCGGGCTGAGCTCAGCTCAGTCTGAGATGCGACTGAAGGACCAGAATTTCATCGAAGCTGTCCGGAAATTATTCTCGCCGAACTCCTCCCATATTCCGCTTGGCCAACCGCTAACCATGAGCGGCGGCGGAAGACGGGGACCTTGGCGGTCCGATCCCCGGCAGCAAAAACTAGCTCTTGGGACATGGAATGTCACCTCTCTGGCAGGGAAGGAGCCTGAGCTGGTGTGTGAGGCTGAGAGGTTCCGATTAGATATAGTCGGGCTCACCTCCGCGCACAGCTTGGGTTCTGGTCCCAGTCCTCTCGAGAGGGGTTGGACGCTCTTCCACTCTGGAGTTGCCCAGGGTGAGAGGCGCCGAGCAGGTGTGGGCATACTTATTGCCCCCCGGCTTGGCGCCTGTACATTGGGGTTTACCCCGGTGGACGAGAGGGTAGCCTCCCTCCGCCTGAGGGTGGGGGGACGGGTCCTGACTGTTGTTTGTGCTTATGCACCAAACGGCAGCGCAGAGTACCCACCCTTTTTGGAGTCCTTGGAGGGTGTGCTGGAGGGCGCTCCACCTGGGGACTCCATCGTTCTGCTGGGGGACTTCAATGCTCACGTGGGCAATGACAGTGAGACCTGGAGAGGTGTGATTGGGAGGAACGGCCCCCCCGATCTGAACCCGAGCGGTGTTCGGTTACTGGACTTCTGTGCTCATCACGGATTGTCCATAACGAACACCATGTTCAAGCATAAGGGTGTCCATATGTGCACTTGGCACCAGGATACCCTAGGCCGCAGTTCGATGATCGACTTTGTAGTCGTATCATCGGACTTGCGGCCGCATGTTTTGGACACTCGGGTGAAGAGAGGGGCGGAGCTGTCAACTGATCACCATCTGGTGGTGAGTTGGCTCCGATGGTGGGGGAAGATGCCGGTCCGACCTGGCAGACCCAAACGTATTGTGAGGGTTTGCTGGGAACGTCTGGCAGAATCCCCTGTCAGAAGGAGTTTCAACTCCCACCTCCGGCAGAACTTTTCCCACGTCCCGGGGGAGGCGGGGGACATCGAGTCCGAGTGGACCATGTTTCGTGCCTCCATTGTTGAGGCGGCCGATCGGAGCTGCGGCCGCAAGGTGGTCGGTGCCTGTCGTGGCGGCAATCCCCGAACCCGCTGGTGGACACCAGCGGTAAGGGATGCTGTCCAGCTGAAGAAGGAGTCCTATCGGGCCTTTTTGGCCTGCGGGACCCCGGAGGCAGCTGACGGGTACCGGCAGGCCAAGCGGAATGCGGCTCTGGCGGTTGCTGAGGCAAAAACCCGGGTGTGGGAGGAGTTCGGGGAGGCCATGGAAAATGACTTCCGGACGGCTTCGAGGAAATTCTGGTCCACCATCCGGCGTCTCAGGAGGGGGAAGCAGTGCACCATTAACACTGTTTATAGTGGAGATGGGGTGCTGCTGACCTCAACTCGGGACGTTGTGGGTCGGTGGGGAGAGTACTTCGAAGACCTCCTCAATTCCACCGACACGCCTTCCACTGAGGAAGCAGAGCCTGGAGACTCTGAGGTGGGCTCTCCTATCTCTGGGGTTGAAGTCACCGAGGTAGTCAAAAAGCTCCTCGGTGGCAGAGCCCCGGGGGTGGATGAGATCCGCCCGGAGTTCATAAAGGCTCTGGATGTTGAGGGGCTGTCATGGTTGACACGTCTCTTCAACATCGCGTGGACATCGGGGACAGTGCCTCTGGATTGGCAGACCGGGGTGGTGGTCCCCCTTTTTAAGAAGGGGGACCGGAGGGTGTGCTCCAATTACAGAGGGATCACACTCCTCAGCCTCCCCGGCAAGGTCTATTCAGGGGTGCTGGAGAGGAGGGTCCGTCGGAAGGTCGAATCCCGGATTCAGGAGGAGCAATGTGGTTTTCGTCCTGGCCGTGGAACAGTGGACCAGCTCTACACCCTCAGCAGGGTCCTCGAGGGTGCACGGGAGTTTGCCCAACCGGTCTACATGTGTTTTGTGGACTTGGAGAAGGCGTTCGACCGTGTCCCTCGGGGAGTTCTGTGGGGGGTGCTTCGGGAGTACGGGGTACCGAGCCCCCTGATAAGGGCTGTCCGGTCCCTGTACCACCGATGCCAGAGTTTGGTCCGAATTGCCGGCAGTAAGTCGGATTCGTTTCCTGTGGGCGTTGGACTCCGCCAAGGCTGCCCTTTGTCACCGATTCTGTTCATAACCTTTATGGACAGAATTTCTAGGCGCAGCCGAGGTGTCGAGGGGGTCCGGTTTGGTGGCCTCAGTATTGCATCTCTGCTTTTTGCAGATGATGTAGTACTGTTGGCTTCTTCAAGCCGCGATCTCCAACTCTCGCTGGAGCGGTTCGCAGCCGAGTGTGAAACGGTCGGAATGAAGATCAGCACCTCCAAATCTGAGACCATGGTCCTCAGTCGGAAAAGGGTGGCGTGCCCTCTCCAGGTCGGGGATGAGATTCTGCCCCAAGTGGAGGAGTTCAAGTATCTTGGGGTCTTGTTCACGAGTGAGGGTAAGATGGAACGGGAGATCGACAGGCGGATCGGTGCAGCGTCTGCTGTGATGCGGACCCTGTATCGGTCTGTCGTGGTGAAGAAGGAGCTTAGCCGAAAGGCGAGGCTCTCAATTTACCGGTCGATCTACGTTCCTACTCTCACCTATGGTCATGAGCTGTGGGTCATGACCGAAAGAACAAGATCTCGGATACAAGCGGCCGAAATGGGTTTCCTTCGCAGGGTGTCTGGGCTCTCCCTCAGAGATAGGGTGAGAAGTTCGGCCATCCGGGAGGGACTCAGAGTCGAGCCGCTGCTCCTCCGCGTCGAGAGGAGCCAGTTGAGGTGGCTCGGGCATCTGATTAGGATGCCTCCTGGACGCCTCCCTGGTGAGGTGTTCCGGGCATGTCCCACCGGCAGGAGACCCCGAGGACGACCCAGAACACGCTGGAGAGACTATGTCTCCCGGCTTGCCTGGGAACGCCTTGGGATCCTTCCGGAAGAGCTGGAGGATGTTGCTGGGGAGAGGGAAGTCTGGGCTTCCCTGCTGAAGCTGCTGCCTCCGCGACCCGACTTCGGATAAGCGGGAGATAATGGATGGATGGATGGATAACCATGAGCTGCCTCTGGCCTTAAGACACTTAAAGCGAGCTAATGAAACATCCGTCTTGTCTTGTTTCCAGGTACAAAAGGACGGTCACACAAAGACATTCATGGTTCGCGGTTGCTGCGTGTTGGCTTGTCGCTCTGCCTCTGAGTTTTGCGCCCATGCTCGGCTGGCACAACGAAGACGCCACCTCCCCCAACTCCACGTTCACCTGCCAGTTCATTGCCGTGATACCCATGTCCTACCTGGTCTACTTCAACTTCTTCCTCTGCAGCCTGACACCGCTGCTAGTCATGTCGGCGCTGTATGGCTATGTTTTCTCCGTCATTCGCGGCAACCTCCGAGAAAAGCCGGGCAACGGATCCCAGGCCAAATCTCACATCTACCTGAAGAAAGAGAGGCAGCTAGCAAGCTCTCTTGCCCTGGTCTTGACCCTCTTCGCCCTCTCCTGGATCCCGCTGCATGTGCTGAACAGCATTACCTATTTTGAAATGGCCGCTGTGCCGGTGAGCGCGTTCCATGCGGGCATCCTGTTGTCTCACGCCAACTCTGCCGTGAATCCGGTGGTGTACGCCTTTAAGATACACAAGATCAGGACAGCATACCTGAAGATCTGGAGGAGATTCCTCACATGCCGGGACGAGCTCCAAGGCTCCCAGTCCAGCCAGACCACAGACAACAACCAAAGTAGCAACAGTATGGACAATGTGCCATTACATGTTTGAAGCAACACTGTCATATGTCAGTTTTTGTTGATTATGGCTGCGCCATGTGGACAAAAGCGGTAGTGTTTTGACAAACGTCAACCACATTTCCCATGCGCGCCATCGCGTGGTGTTGTGAAATCCTGAACTCTCGCTGGCCTGCAAATTGGACTGAATAACATTTCTATTTCCAGTGGCTGTGTGAAAGATGATGAGCGATGAGATGATTAATCAAATTTCTTTTCAAACAATACTTTAGTTTTTTTTGGTTGTTTTGGGGCTTCTGCCATGACACCAGAAATAGCGCGTAGACGTTCGAATCGATTTCTGTCCTTATAGTGAAAGGAGGAAGTGAGTATGCCGTAAAGCAGGGGTGCCCATTACGTCGATCGCGATCGACCGGTCGATCGCAAAGGCATCGTGGGTAGATCACCATCCTATCATCCATCCTCACTACTGTATTGCTACGTGCACACCAAATGCGTTGGGAGCGTTTCTGGCAGTGCGTATCAATTGGAGTCAATGTAGTTCGCGCGGGCGGGCGCGGTTGCGTGCCGCGAATAATACGTTTGGAGCGGTGGGATGCGGAGCGAAGCACCGGAAATCCGCCCAGTCGCTCCATTCGGCGCGTATAAAACAAGTCAACTTTTTTGCCATTTTACCTCAGCCAATCAGCATCGGGCATACTACGTCACACACAGCCACACAGTGTCCTGTTCACTCGGCTGCTTTTTTTTTTTTTTTTTTTTTTTTTTAACAAATCTTGAACTTTACCAAGACAGCAATATCGATAGCATTAGCATAGTGTGCAAAAAAGTTGACTTGTTTTATACCCACCGAATGGAGTGAATGGGCGGATTGTTGTTGCTGCAAATCTGCTTGAGGCTGGCTATCAGCAGCTTCTGTCCGGACTACGCATCCCTGGCTGATTCCATTCAGTGCTAGTCATGAGAGTAAGGTAATCACAAAACATTTTTTGTTTTATTGTGCTATATAGGTTGATGCAGTCATGCAAGGTACACCAGCATATAAGGTACATATAAAAATAATTGTCAATATATTCATAAATAATATGTTTTGCATTCTTAGTAGGTGGTAGATCATTTTAACTCGGTCATATCATAAGTAGCTCTCAGGCTGAAAAAGTGTGGGCACCCCTGCCGTAAAGCAATTCAGGGCATTTGTAGTTTTTTTTTTTTTTGTGTGCCAGAGTTGCTCCCATCCTCCTCAAAGTTCCTTAGTGCCAGAAAAAACAATACAAACCCCCCAGGGCATGACAAAAGTAACATTCAACTACTTGTAAGTCAAGTTTCATCAAAAGAGTTGTGGAAAGGTTTTATTAAGGTCGAATTCTTGCCCAGTGCTGCTTTAAGGTGGTTATCTTATAGAATTGATTTTTTAAATACTTGTAAACAGATAGTTGGTTTTCTGGAGTGCCTGTACACCTATCAAGTGTAAATAAAAAATATATATACATATTTTGTTATCCGCCTATTTCCGAAAACATGTCAGAGTGGGATGATCTGCACTTCGGCCCCACTGATATGTCATGGTGTGGCTAATTTACATACACTTGTGGTGACCTGGCACATCCAAGCACTGCATACGCACGGTGGTGTGTGTGAAGTGCTGCCTCCATGAGTGAAAATTGCTTTTTTTTTTGTCTTTTTCCCCACACTCTGGACTATGTTCCCGCAAGGAAAAGCAAAAAAAAAAAAAATGCACAATATGTCTCTTTTATTATTAATCACCAAATAGTGACCAACATACAGTAGTTTTATTGACTTCATTAACGACAATTGTTAGAGTGTAGCTATACTGGGGACAACAGGTTTGAATAAATTATAGGGAATGGTTTGTGTTAATACAAGGTGCTGTATCTTAAATGAGCATCTTACCGCCCCCTGGTGGTTATTTAGAGTGTATAATATTGCAATTCAGTTATGGCCCAAAAAATAATTGTCACAGCTATACTAAATAACAATAATGATAATAACTGACGATGATGATAATAATAATGACCAGATTATAAGGAATCATTTCAGATTATGTTAGATAGAAAATTTGTTATGTGAGCATATAAAGCACGAGTGGGCTATAGTCTCTATTCTTTTAGTTGTTTGACCAAGCATTTAGTTTATTCAAGAGTCCTGCAATATTTGCTGCGTTAATTTAGCAGGGTTTTTTTTTTCATTCTAAAATTGGTTAACTAATATGTATTCATTCATTTTTGGATTGAAATAGTTGTTCTTTTAATAAATACTGTAATGAAATATTAGTCAAATGAAAAATATCTACGCTGTTTATGTTTTTATTATTTTTAAATCAATTAGAAATAATCCACTTTAAACAGAGGTGGCACGGTGGACAACTGGCTAACCCTAATCCTAACCCAGCTTTCTTGTGTGGAGTTGCATGTTCTCCCCGTGCCTGTGTGGGTTTTCTCCGGGTACGCCGTTTTCCTCACACATTCCAAAAACATGCATGGTAAGTTAATTCGTAGTGTGTATGTTTGTTTGTCTCTGTGTGCCCTGCGATTGGCTGGCAACCAGTTCAGGGTGTACCCCGCCTACTGCCAGATGACAGCTGGGATAGGCTCCAGCATGCCTAATGTATAATAAGATCTGTAAAATAATAGAAAGTAAAACAACTCACCCTTAGAAGCTGCATGAACAGGACAGTATTTGCAGAATGATGCTGTCACCTGTTACTGCCCACGGTGTTCAGTGGCCGTTAGATTGTGCATGCGGGAGCTCTCCCCCCTTCTCTCCTGGTTGGTGGCCTTAGTCTCCATTTCAACCAGCCAATCAGCGTGGGGTTAGAGTGACTGATTTGTTTCAGGTGTGCCACCATCAATTAGTTTAAGAGGGACTTGCTTGCTGGTAGACCAGGCTGGTTTTGTGTTGTGTAGTCCAGTCTTTTGGCAGACTGGCTTTGTATTGTCTTGTGTGTTTCAGTCAGTCACTATGCTTTCTGCGTTTTGTACCACTGTCTTTTGTTTAGTGTACATCGTACCTTCTTTGCCATAAATTTCATCCGTCCCTTCGTTTAGCCAATATATCCATTCGTTTTCGCTGTAACATCTTCAATTCAATGAGCAGTCAGTCCATTTGTGTGTGGACTTAGTCGGGATTCAGGAGTGTAGGACTCCATTGTTGTGGTATAGTGTGTCTCTGTGTACACTTATCTGTCCCTATGAAAAGAGTAAAGTAGTTTGACAAACCTCAGCACAGTGGTGTCTTTCCTGTATTAGTGTTGTAAAAAAAAGTGCAGATTAACATGCAGCTAATTGTGGCTCGGTGGCACAAGTGACGAGGCACTAATCAGGATTATGATGGAGTACCACAACAAATTCAACACGACGCTGGATTCATTAAAAAAAAATCGAGAAATGAAAGAAATATAGTGGCACCTTGCAATACAAGTTTAATTCATTCCATTTACTCGCTTCATTAAACGTACTAGAAAAAGCCATTGATCTGTTCCAACCCCAGGAAAAAAAAAGTAACAAACATTTGGGGAATGTGTTTTTAAATAAGAAAAAATAGCACTCTACAGTATTGTATTTTATAAAAATGTACAGTAATAATAAAAACAAATACAATGTATACAATTAAAAGAGTACGTGCACCATAATTTCATGCTTCAATACCAAGTGACATTGTGCTCCTTCTGGTGTGCGCACCTTGGCCAAGGATAAAGAAAAGTTCCACAACTATGTGACTCGGTAAGCTGTAATAATAGTAATTTTTCATAGCAGATAAACACTATATGACCTGTGAGTATTGTTATATTGCCAGTCTACATGTGTCGCTGCACTATTTGTGTTTTAATATCCGTCGTTTGAACGTTTATAAATATGACAAAATTAATGCTAGTTCTGTTAGTCTGTCTGTAGTGTTTTGCATTGTGTGTTATCATTAAGATAGCGGATTTTGACATGTAGCTATCTGGTTTATGTTTAAACTTCAACTTAGAATGTTATAACTATAACTCTCATCAGCATTGATAATCAAGCAATCGACTTTAAATAAAGTGCTTCTTATTGTTGTTATGGGATTTTCCCGACATTTTTGTACTGACACGGATTAGTGTTTGTTGCCAATATTGGTGGAAAAAGCTTTTGAAATTATTATCTTGGTCTCAACTTTATTTGATCACATTTTCCGTTGACAGAAGTGACAAAATGGCTGCCCCCTGAGATAGACAAACCGGGTGAACATTACTGCTCAATTCATATTCCACAAACACATTAATCAGAATGCCATGTTTTGACTAGTGGGCCTTTATAAAACATTCTTGTAAAGAATTTTTTTCGGTTGACGTCCACTTTAACTCAGACACGTACTGTCGCTTAGGTTGAGCTGCTAACCGTTAGCAAACTGTTAACTTCCAGCACTACCAATACGAATATTGACCTTTCTCTGCATGCTCTTGAAAAGTTTAACATCCATTGATCAATGTATCACTTAGTCAAAAATATATATTTTTTGAAGATGACAATAAATTTCTTGACATTGCCTCGCTTGCATGTATGCGCGCAGCAATCAACGCTAATGCATCCATCTCCAATTAAAGTTATATTCAAAAAGCCTTGCCAAAAAGCATCCTTCCTGTAATTACACTGAGACCACATCCTTCGAGACCACTCACGCACACACGCACGCACGCACGCACACCCACTTCTAACTACTACTGCAGAAAACAACGTCCCTCCCCTCAATCACTGGCCTGCATTCACAGACTAGAGAGAGAGAGAGAGAGAGAGAGAGAGAGCGTGATACTCTCCAGAATCTGTGCAGCCTTCATTCGGCATTTCCAATTTAACTACACGATGGATGGTAGAAAAGTGGAAGCCAGAAGTTTAACCCATTCGGATCCATAGGGGTGAACCATGTCTTCCTCTCCTGGGGTGAAGGTACGGGAGCACGTGGACACAGTGTACGTCTCGGTGGAGGCGGCCATTGCCCTGGCATCGGTGGTGGGCAACGTCCTGGTGGTGGTGGTGGTGTGTGTGAACCGGGCCCTCCGGAACACCACCTTCTGTTTCATCGTGTCCCTGGCGGTGGCCGATATCGCGGTGGGCATCCTGGTGATCCCGCTGGCCGTCACCATCAGCCTGGGTATCAGCACGCGGTTCTACACCTGCCTGTTCCTGTCCTGCCTGCTGGTGGTCATCACTCAGGGTTCCATCTTGTCGCTGCTCGCCATCGCCATCGATCGCTACCTGAGGGTGAAGATACCCACCAGGTGAAGGGAGAGAAGAAAAAAAAAAAGCAGCCTACATGTTTTGCTCCTCTCACCATGATTTGGGTTTTCTTTTAAGTTCCCCGTACACCTGAAAGTTTTTCAGTTACTGCTGAGGCGTCGTTGAAGTAACTAGAAAGAGCTGAACTGTAACCCTAATTTATAACCCTAAGCCTGGCTTTAAACGTTAACTTGAAACCCTAAACTTTGTGTGAAACCCTGACCCAGTCTTAAAACTGTCATTACAAATCATGCCTTGAAACCTTAATTAAAAATCCTAACCTAGGCTTAAAGCCCCAACATGAAACACAAAAAATTGTTTTGAACTTTAATTTGAAACCATAACATTAAACCATAATCCTAGTTAAAACCAAACTCTAGTTTGAAACCGTAATTTGTAGGGATGTCAAAATATCCAAATGTCACGATACAATATCACAATATGAAACTCGCGATGCAATAATGATCATGAAATTGTGGGGAGGTTGGCGATCACGATAGATCACGATACTGTATAAAAGTTCACAATATTGTAAAAAAAAACAAAAAAAACCCATCATAATATTCTGTTTTTGTCCATAACAGCATTCACATAGAAATAGGCTTGGCCAATCATAGCTCCTATTGGCGATTAGCGTGGGTTTTAAACATCGGTGGCATCAAATTAAACTGCACTAATAAAATAACCACTAGAGAGCGCTAAAACTGCACAAATGGAACACAACTTTGGTTTTTAAACAGATTTGCTGCTATTAATATTGTTAGTTACTTTTGTTTTCTGTGCTTTGCTTTTGAATGTTGTTAACTGTTGTGTTTATAAATGCTTGTAAATGTTGTTTTTGATTGTGTTAAGCACATTGAGTTGCCTTGTGTATGAAATGTGATATATAAAACTGCTTTGCCTTGCCCATTAATATCGTGACATGATGACTGATATATTGTGGCAATTTTCATATTGCGATATCACGATATTGCGACTTTCCTACTAATTTACCTTCACCTACCGTAACTCTTGTGAGAAACCCTGACGCAGGCTTGAAAGTGTCTTGAAACCCTAATTTGAAACCCAAACCACAGTTTTAAACCCTAATTCAACACCCAATCCCCAATTTGAAATCCCAATTTAAAATCCTAGCCCTGGCTTCAAACACTAATTTGAAACCCAAATCTTGACTTGAAAGTCTAATGTGAAACCCAAACCATGACTTGAAACATACATTTGAATCCTTAATCTTTGCTTGAAACACTAATCCAGGTTTGAAAACATAGTTTGAAACTATAACCCTGTCTTGAAAGCCTCATTTGAAACCTGAATCCTATTTTAAATCCCTAACCTTGGATTCCAATCCTAATTTGAAAACCTAACCCTTGATTGAAACCTTAACCCAGGCTTGAAGCCCTAATTTATAAACCTAAATTTGGCTTCCAACCCTAATTTGAAGCCATAATTCTTGTGTCCTAATTTCAAAACCCTGTCTTGTAAGAATATTTCAAAATTCTAATTCTAGTTTGAAACCCTAATTTGAAACTCCAACTTCAAACCCTAACCCAGGGGTAGGCAATTCTGGTCCTCAAGGGCCGGTATCCTGGATGTTTTATACAAAGTATGATCACCTTATCAGCAAGATCTGCAAATGGATAATGATCCTGATCCTTTGAATCAGGTATGTTGGAGCAGGAAGACACATAAAACATTCAGGATACCGGAGGACCGGCGTTGCACACCCCTGCCCTAACCCAATCTTGAAACCCTAATTTGCAACCCTACCCTTTCTTTATACAACAATATGAAACACTAACCCAGGTTGGAGACGATAACAAAAAAAAATCCAACCATGGCTTGTTGCTCTTTTTGTTTAGTTTCCATCAATGGTTGTCCAGTTGCTTGTTATTTTCATTCCAAACCAAAGTGGCCGTACTCATTTCATCTGCTTCGGTGAAACATTTGACATAACCTTCATTTCTAAAATCTTAGAAAAACTACTCACACTCAACTCCACTTTCATTTAACGCACAAAAGCCTTTTCAGTTCGGTTCTCATCCCCTTCAAAGCACTGAAACAGCCCTACTAAAAATGACCTCTGATGTCCTCGTTGCAGCTCTAGTTCACTTTCCATTCTCATCCTCCTTGACCTGAGTGCGGCCTTTATCACCATCTCACACAGCGTCCTCCTCAACCTGCTCCTCTACCGGCATCGCTCACACCGCTCTCGACTGGGTTCATTCATACCTCAAAGACCGCACTCAGTTCATCCGGCTAAAGTCCATTTCAATGAACCCCCACCCAGTTACTCCAGGTGTGCCCCAGGGCTCTATCTTGGTCCCTCTTCTTTTCATTATCAACCTCCTCTCTCCTGGCACCCATCCATCCATCCATTATCTGTACCGCTTATCCTCACAAGGGTCGCGGGGCGTGCTGGAGGCTATCCCAGCTGTCTTTGGGCAGTAGGCGGGGGACACCCTGAATTGGTTGCCAGTCAATCGCAGGGCACACAGAGACAAACATCCGCACTCACAATCACACCTAAGGGCAATTTAGAGTGTCCAATCAACTTACCATGCATGTTTTTGGAATGTGGGAGGAAACCGGAGTACCCGGAGAAAACCCACACAGGCACGGGGAGAACATGCAAACTCCACACAGGGAGGCCGGAGCCGGGATCGAACCCACGACCTCTGAACTGTGAGGTGGACGTGCTAACCAGTCGACCACCGTGTCTCCTGGCACCATTTTCTGTAAATTGAATAGCCTCTTACACCAATCTCTACGTCTTCTGCAAACCCGGCACTTTACTTCCTCCCTGCTTCCTAACCTCCTGATTATCAGAAATCACCACCTGGTTCATCTCTAACTTCATGAAACTAAACAGTCACAAAACAGAAGTTCTTCTTATTGGTTCTACATTATCCAAAGTTGGCAGTTTCTCCCTCTCGGTTGACCACTCCCTAGTTTCCCCTTTCCCTGAGGGTAAGTGTGTGGGTGTCAGCCTTGACAACGCAATTCTATAAGCATATCAATGACAAAACCCTGTCAACTTACTTCCATCTATCAAAGAACTCCGCCCATCCCTCTCCCCTCCTAGACTGCTTCTACCTTTATCCACAGCCTTTCCCCTAGTGTTTATTATTATTGAGTACTGCAATTCTCTCCTCTTCGGCCTCCCTCACAAGTCCCTCCATAACTGGTCCGGAACTCTGCTCCACGTGTCATCACAGTAACCCGCTCCTTCCACCACATTTCCCTTCAGCTGCTCTGCTCCCCAGCTCCGAAAGTCGTTGCTACCTGACCACCGCAAGTCAGTCTCTCGTATCACTTTCAAATTCAAACTCAAAACACACATGTTTAATATTGCCTAATCACTGTAAACGCACTGCAATGTATTTTATTTTATTTTTTCTGTCTAGTTCTGTTTTTAAAGCGGAAGTCAACCCAAACATATTTTTTTCAAGAGTATGTTCCCAGCGGGCCCACTAGTTGAAACATGACATTCTGATTAATTTTGTGTTTGTGGAATATAAATTAATCAGCAAAATGCACTCCTTTTTTGCCATCTCTGGCGGCGGCCATTTTGTCTGAAAATAACATCACAACTGTCCACAACGACCAATCACGGCTGACCAGTTCTCTGAATCTGAGCTGTGGTTGGTCGTTGTGATCAGTTGTGATGTCATTTTCAGTCGACAGAAGACAAAATGGCTGCCCCCGGAGATGGCTAAAAACGAGTGGATTAACGCTTATTCCACAAACGCAAAATTAATCAGAATGCCGTGTTTCAACTAGTGGGCCTGCTGGGAACATATTCTTGGAAAAATATGTTTGGGTTGACTTCTGCTTTAAGTGTTTTACTGATGTACAGTGTCCTTGAGGGTGTATTGAGAGATTATCATCATCAAAAGAGCAAACATCAGGTCGTTTTGCCAATATGTTCAAACAAGTGGCGGTCGACTCCTGTTGTTTACGCCTTCCATAGCACCATATATCCTTTGGCCGATCAATGCACTGTACATCGCAGGCTTTCAGCAAAATTAAAACGTCTGCCCAAATAACTGACACAGGCGGGAGTCTGTTAAAATGTAGCAGCTGTCTTTTTTACATTCCCCCATATCTCACTTTATGGTGTTATTGGTTGCGGACTGTGATTTCAAAAGGTACAGCACCATCGTGACGCAGAGGCGTGCGTACATGGCCGTGTGCCTGTGCTGGGTGGTCTCCTTCCTCACGGGCCTGGTGCCCATGGTGGGCTGGAACAACCGGCATGTCCTGGGCAACCTGAGCGGCTCCGACTACATGGTGTGCGAGTTCACCGCTGTCATGCGGATGGACTACATGGTCTACTTCAACTTCTTCGGCTGGGTGGTGGTGCCCCTGGCCGTCATGATCGCGCTGTATGCCGAGATCTTCCGCGTCATCCGCCAGCAGCTCAACCGGCGGGCCGAGGCCACGTCGGATGGCGAGCGCTACTACCGGAAGGAGATGAAGCTAGCCAAGTCCCTGGCGTTGGTGGTGTTGCTCTTCGCCGTGTGCTGGTTGCCGCTTCACATCGTCAACTGCCTTGACTTCTTCCACCCGGGCCACGCCGCGCCCAAGGTGGCCGTGTACGCAGGCATCTTCATGTCGCACGTCAACTCGGCGCTCAACCCGCTCGTGTATGCCTTCCGGATCAAGCGCTTCCGGGTCACGCTGTTGGAGGTGGCGCGGGGCTGCCTGACGTGCCGCGGCGGCGTGGGGGCAAGCCCGTATCCGGCCAGCACGCCGGCACTCACGGCGAAAGTGGATGCAAGGTCTGCAGAGTGAAGATGACGCTAAGTGAGGCGCTCGTAGTTTTGAATGCGGGCCTGTTCAGTGACAGTTTTAAAGCAGCGGTTCTCAAACGGAGGTCCCAGGACTTCCAGGGGTCTGCGAGCAGTAGTTTGGGGGTGGGCCTGAATAATACGTTGAATTCAAGATGACATCGTAATGCAGCAGAATGCAATCCTTAAATTGCAATGGCTGCAATTTGGAAAAAAAACTAAATAAATCAAAACACTGTTTTTTTGAATGTATTTATTTATATAATTATTTACGCTCAATAAATTATATGCTTAAGAAGTGCAGTCAACATGTTTACATATCATGGATTCATGACATGAAATGCTGTGGTGCTAAGATTTTTTTGGGAATTATTATTGTAGTCTGACTTATGATTTACTGATTTACAGTATGTTCAGGCCACATTTGTTTGATCGAATTTTGTGAAGTTGTCATAGTGAATGTTTGAAAGACTGCAAGCCAAAAGTGCTTGGTTAAGTTTCCAACTCTAACTGTAAGGTAGTTACTGTTTTTCATATCAATTGATAGCTCATTTGCTCATATTTTAGCAAATGCCTAAACTATAAGACCAAAACTTGTATGTATAATAAATCATACTGTTTATTGTAATACAGATTCATTTGCTCGTTTTTTTTTTTAAATACATGTGAAGAGGACCTTGAAAAAAATAATCACACATCAACTCGTAATCGCAAAATTGAAGACATGTTGACCACTCATCCACTGTTTCCATCACCTGTATGGTTATTGTTTTGAAATAATTGATTTTCCACTTGATTCACATTGAACTGCAATACACACAACACATGCACATCTTTTGAGAGCCAAATCATAGCTCATAAGGCTGGTGCAGGTGTACCTAATGAAGTGTCCAGTAAGTGTACTTGTACAGACGAGAAACTTTACCCGAATAAAGAAACCGTTGTTCTACCATCACTGTTGTATGCTTGATTGTCAGAAGCGTAACTACTATACAAAAGCACATTAAAGGGAATGTTATTTTAACCATAAAGCAATCTTAGAAACCTGATCTTTGCTTCAAACTGTAATTTGAAATCTCAACCCTTATTTATAAATATAAAATTAACTTGAAACACTCATCTAAAACCTTAACACTAATTTAGACAGTCTTGCAGATATAATATTAAACCACAACCCCAACTTGAAACCCTAATTCAAATCTATGAGTTTAGCTTTTAACCCCGACCCTCGTTTGAAACCCTAACCCAGGCATGAAAAACTCATTTGAAACCATAACACTGGCTTCAAATCTTACATCTGAGGCCCTAACCTGAGCTTCAAACACTAATTTTAAACCCTGATCCAAGTTTAAAACCGCAATTTGAAGCCCCAACCTTGGCTTCAACCTCTACTTAGACATCCTAATCTTATTATGAAACCCTGATCATTGCTTGCAATGCCAACTCAGGCTTAAATCCCTAACTTGGGCTTCAAATACTAAAAAGCCTAGCCATTGTTTAAAACCCTAAACAAGTCTTGAACCCTGAATTTAAAAGCCTAAACCAGGTTTGAAATGCCAATTTAAAACCCTAAACGTGGCTGAAAATATTACTTAGAAAGCCTAACCCTTGTTTGAATCATTAACTTAGGCCCCAATTTCAAACTCCAACCTTGATTTCAATTATTGTTTAGAAACCTTAACCCTTGTTTAAAACCCTAATATAAGCTTGAAATGTCAATTTTAAACCATAATGCAGGCTTGAAAGCCTAACATTGGCTTCAAGTAATAGGAGACCGTAACTATTGTTTAAAAACCAAACCCTAGCTTGAAACCCCACTTTGATATCATAGCACTTATTTGCAACGCTAACCTTGTCTTAAAACACAAATTTGAAGCCATCATTTCAAACTCCAAACCTTATTGAACACTTAACCTTATCTTGAAATCCTGCTTTGAAACCTGGCCTCCAATTGCAACTGTATCATAGATGACATCATGTTGGCATGCAGTCTATTAGTGGCAATTCAGTTGATTACAGGATGCAGTGACTGGCTCACGTCCTACTAGAGCGGCTGCGGTCGGCAGCTAAAAAGGCTCCAACGCATTTGAGTGAAGCCACAGCAGCGTCAAGTCACTGTGATTCATGCCCTGCCTCCCTGTGGAGCTGTGTCAGCTCTGCTTTGCTTGGCTTTGACGTGGGCTCTGGTTCAGATGCAAGTTTTCCACCGGCAGCACAAAACTTGTTTGATGAGCTGATGTGCCGGCCGCAATATTACTAATGTGCATCACAGGCTTTCAATACCTCTGGTGAAAGCCATACAGGGGATAACGGCTTGGAATCCTATTTTGAAATCCAAATCCGAAGATCTAACTTTTGCTAAACATCCATTTTGAATCCTTAAAGCCTTGTTTAAAGTTCTGACGCTGGCTTGGAACCCAATTTAGAAATTCTAGCCGTGGTTTAAAACCCAATTTTTGAAGCCCTAATCCTGGCTCAAAACCCTACTTTGGAAACTCCATCCCTTCTCTGAATCCCTAATCCTACCTGAACTTAGTTTCTTCTTTTATATGAAATAAAAAGGTTCATAAAAACATTTGTGAACTGAACTTTGAATTAGTTCGTGTAGAAAATGAACTTTGCCAACACTGACCGCTACAATCTATTTTTTTTGTATACTGTGCAAACTATATATATATATTACACCAAATTCAGAATCACAGTAGCGCTTTTGCCTGCTAAAACATGTAATTTGAGTAAAGCTGGTTTGTTAAGAATGGATCGCAAGGAACTGTAATATAGCTGTAATCACAAGAACAGTTCTGAGTCTTCATCTTTAAACACAGACTACAGATTTAGATTTTTTTTAAAAATCAAACAAACAAACAGAATCAAGAAAAAAAAAAAAAAAAACATACACACCGGTGATGGCCGTGCTGTTTAATGCCAAGTCATGCAGCAAAGGCTTGGTGCATGATGCTCTTAAAGTGACAGTAACCAGACCAATATTGGTTTATTTGAGGAGTCTCTTATCAGTTCAGTTTTGTTAAGACCGATGAATGTGCTGTAATTTCTTTTCCCAAGTATCAGTCTCATAGTTATCGTGCATCCCTAATTTCAAACCCTAATTTGAAACTGTAAGCCCTATCTTAAACCCTTACTCATTCCCTAACCTTTGCTTCAAAGACTAATTTGGCCACCCTCGTCTCTCTCCGGCCACCCCAATACTTGAATTTTCTGAATTGATTTATACCTGTGATTCTTCTTCCATTTTCACATGAGACCTACCCTGCGCTTCAAACACTAATTTTGAACCCTGATCCAAGTTTAAAACGAATTAGGAGCCCCAACCTTGGCTACAACCCCTAATTACAAATCCTAATCATGACACCCTGATCCTTGCTTAAAATGCCAACTCAGGCTTAAATCCCTAACTTGGGCTTCAAATACTGAAAAGCCTAGCCATTGTTTAAAACCCTAACACTGGCTTCAACACTAAATTTAAAAAGCTTAACCCAGGTTTGAAACCCAAATTTAAAACACTCGTCTGAAATCTTAAGATTTCAAGCCTAAACCATCAGAAAACCTGGCTTCAAACCTTAATTTGAACTCGAACATGAATTAAGATAAAAAAATTCATTTTAAACGCTAAAATTTACTATAAACCATAATTTGAAACACTCACCCAGGCTAGAACCCCTAATTTGAACCCTAAGATTTGCTTCAAAGTCTAATTTGAAAGCCTAACTTAAACAGGAGTCCAGAATCCAGTCTTAAAATCAAAATAAAAGCATTATTTAGGCTTGAAACCCTAACCCTTGTTTGAAACCGTTATTTGAAGCCCAAACTTCATTCACTGGCAGCCCGAATTTGAAACCATAACCCAAATATGTTGGACGGCGCTCTTGCCAACCCTTTTCATACGATTGAATATTATCACTATGACCATTACCCTCGCAATGACACTGCTGCTTATACAGTATCACCATCTGCCAGCTTCATCCTTGATGAGGGATTTCAAAAGTGCTGAGTGTGTTCTAATCCCCAGCCTTCATCTTAGTGAGGCCAGGTGTCTTACATTTATTACTTCTGCAAGGGGCTCCTGAACCCACTCAGTACAAAAGTGGCCAAAGCTGGTTTTATCTTCACTTCCTTTCGTCTTCCAGGGTAATCTAATTAGGTCCTTTGTATGAAATTCCAAGGGACTTTTTTTTTTTTCCTAACAACTAACTTTCATTGTGGTTATCAGATAAGAAGGTTCATCATTCAAGATCTGCACAATGACTGACACGCACGGAGCCGGTGGAAGCCAAGATGCGGAGGCTCCCGAGTCGGACGTGGACGAAGCTGAAATGGCCTTGCTGCACTTCGGCAAATACAACGAAGTCCGGCAGGCGCGTCCGTGGGAGCAGTGGAGCTCCAGAGAGAAGGCCAATTACTACATCGACCGCTTCTTCTTCGGCTTCTTGGTCGTCTTCCTGCTTGTGCTGTTGGCCGAGTGCGCGTACAAAATGTGGTACGTGACCAACGTGAGGACAATTGTGGAGTTTGCGTCCGACGCTGTGGTCTTCCTTTTTGACCGGCTCCTCGCTCAGGAGGGAGGCGAGGAGATGGCTGAACTCTGAAGTAGACCTAGGTTCTTTTTTGACAGTGTTTTAGGCATGAAAAATATCAAATAACTTACTAAACAATTTTCAACACACAACTGTGGTGTAAATATAACTTTAATCTCTGCTTGTCATTTCAGGCAAATAAATAAGTACTCCACAAACTGGGTCAATCTGTACTTTCATAACTTAGTCACAAAAATCTGTGGTGGGAAATAAAGTACAAGTTCTTTCATACTAGTGGTTTAAAAAGTGTTTTTTTTTCTGCTGTCTGTTTTTTACTTGAGCATTCGTTTTTCTGATGACTTTTTACTTTTACTCCCTACATTTGAATACATTTCTACTTTCTATGCCTTACTTTGGAAAAATAGATTCGTTACATTTTTTTAACCTCTGCAGATGATACAAAAAAGACAAATAGAGGCAGGAAAGGTTAAGCACGCTTTAGATCTTGAATGATGAACATGAAGCAGTGAGTAGTATTAACGATGACAGCGACCGATTTGGTGAAGCAAATGGCCACATTTCACAGAATTGTTGATTGGTGTTATTGTAAATGTCGAGCCAGCTTGTCAGTTAGCTCTCAGTTTAAAACAGATTTATTTCCTTCCTCTCAGTGCAAGCTCTATGTTAAAGGGGGAAACTATTATTTTGTGTGCAGTTTTATGTCAAATGCGACATTATTAAAATGGGTATTGTATGTAATTGACAGTTTAAAAAAAACCTACAACGTCAAGCCTACAACAACTTTGATAGTCAAATTCAAACTTCTATACACAATGACAGTAGGGCTGCAGCTATCAAATATTTTGGTATTCGGATATCCGACTGAAACGTTTATTCAATAATTGGATATTCGGTTAAAATAAAGAATATATATACCGTTTTTTGCTGGTTAAAGAGCAATTATAAATACAGAAGACAAATAAAACAAACATTTATACTCAATAATGAACGATCAACTGATTTTCATGTATAGATGATAAACATCCATCCATTTTATACTCAAATGTAAACTGTAGCAGCACACTATTTTCCTCTCTAGAAAAATTTGTGAGATTTTAGACAAATGTCTCCCATAGATTTTTCTATATGAGACTTAGTGACGTCAGAACCACAGATGCAACTTTGCCGGCTAAAACAACGCACTCGAGTAAGCCTGGTTTGTTAAAAAAGTGATCATATGGAATGGCAACTGTGTCAGGCCGTCAGCATCAAAGTGTGCAGTCATTAACATCTATTAAGCTGCCTCTGAAAAGTAATCCGACGGGTCTTGCCAGCCTATATGGGCACTTGAGCGCTGCTAGCCGCTAGCGCTGGAGCCGCCGCTAAACGCTGGCAACAGTGGTCGCACAATAGAGTGTCAGCGTAGTTAAGTTGTTGTTTTTTTTTAGCACCCTTAAGTATTGATTGAATGTTATTTCAGGACGACATTGTGTTGTTGACAGTAGATGATGAAATTGTGTTGTTGACGTTGGAAGACGAAATTGTGTTGTTGACGGTGGATGATGTGTCAAGTCAGCCATTACACGGCAAAACGCTGCTGGGAACATCTTGAAAATAAAAGCGTACCAAAGTCATTGATGTCATTATTTGGTAAGGTTCATTTTGAAGTTGGCCTTCTCACCGTTTTGAAGGAGTGTTACTGTCATGCATAGCTTGAACAATTGCTGCTGCGGTTTGCTTGACTACTTCTTCCTGACAGTGTATTTGTAAATAAGCAGGTGCAAGAGTGGCTGTGATGTCAAACAACTTAGTTGTCTACACCCATGATTAAACAAGAGGTCCATTCTCATAATTCTTGAGCAAACATGCCACAGTGTATATTTGATTAATGCTGCCAACAAGCCATGGCGGAATCTCAGACTCAAATAACGTGTGCTCCTTTACTCGGCGAATACTACGCTCCACATGCATCCTGAGATGTTCTATTGCCTGGGTCTCCCTAACATCAATTGCTGACATTTGAGAGTTTCCAGATAGAAAGGTTGGTCTATAAATCTTGCACGGTACAATGCCATCTATGAGAAAATCTTTATCAACCATGACAGCCATCTCAGGTTTTAACAGCGATATGAGACCAGACTCATGCATAATTTGTTTGTCACTGATCGATTCTGCGTACAATGCAGAGACGAATGTGACTGCCCCGTGCGGAGCTAGTCCAATGGGTCGTTTCAGAGTGTAGTGGGACTTGTAGTGTGAAAAAGCCTCACTCTGGAGTAGAGGGGAACCTGGGCTTTGACACCTCAATGTAGTACAGTCAAGGATGACCGTAGTGTCAGAGTAGTCCTCAAAAGCAGCTGGCATATGCTTCTGGATCTGCTCATGAGGTATCCAAATCCTCACTGAACCTAGTATTGTACACAAAAAGTTGCTCCATGAAATGATGACCCAGCTGACGGTTGCCTGGTGGACTCTGAAACGCTCAGCAAGGTCTCGCTGATTTGATCCCAGGGCCAGGTAGTTCAGGAACATAAAGCACTCATCAATGGGCTGCAAGGCATGGCCGCCAGAATATTCCTCAGTCAAAGGGTCTCTAGCTAGCCTAAAATTTGTCATAGATGAGAGACGCCCAGAAGCGCATCAGTAGATTACACGAGGCAAACCTAAAAAAAAGAAGAGATATTGAATATAAACCAGTTTTTCATTGGTCGATATTAGACTCAGAAAAAGTTGATTTCAAATTGGACTGATGCAGGGGTTACCAACCTTTTTGAGTGCCAGTCAGTGCCAATTCAAGGGTACTGATGAATGCAAAAGGCTAACAGTTTGATACACACTTGTGGAATAAATGACCACAAGTTACCTTTGGTTGTCAATAACACGACATTTAAATATTCATGTATTTTAAGACACTGATCATGGTCATTTTGCACAACGATTATCGGCAAGGTTTTAAGAACCTAGGAAATGGATGCATATAAATATGCAGCACTTTAATGGACGTGGAAGTCAGGAACCCAACTCTATGTATCCATATTCAATACACAGTCAAGCAACTTTAAAGTACCATTAAATACATTAAACGTACGCATGTTACTTTGCTTGTGTTGCCTGGAATTGGCTTCCCTGGTGAAGAACCTTATGTCTTTATCCGAGGACGCAAATCTGTGAATGCCAAATCTTTGATTTAAAGTCGCATTCTCGACCTGTTGTCTACTCTGCTGATGAATTTCCTCCCGCAGAGTTTTGTTTTCGTTGAGCACCAGATCAACAACAGGACGCACCGCGTAGTCATGGTCAGTTAGGACATTGTCTTGGTCTTGTGTGTCTGCACTACTGTCTGTCTCTTCCTCGGGAGGTCTTGGTTTTCTCTCCCAAAAACTTGGTCTTGAAGGGGCGACAGAGTAATTGTTCCACTCAAACAACACAGAGACAGATCCTCTCTTTAACAAACGCCATCCTGTCTTTGATGGTGGCTCCTGTATGTCCCCTTTTAAAAAATATCGGCTACACACCCCAGTGTTGTGTGCAATTTCAAAGTTGTCTCTGCAGATGGCGACTCCCCACCGATGTTGAGTCTCGTCATCTGAGGGACATCCCAAAAAAAAAACAATTACTAGGGGTGGAACGGTTCACAAAATCCATGGTTCGGTTCTTGGGTTTGCGCTCACGGTTTTTATGCACGCATTCATGCTTAGAAAAATCAATTACTGTATGTCTTATAGTTAAAAGTGAAAGTGTATATTCACAGCGCTTTAGTTAGCGTTATTATTATTATTGTATTTTTTAAATCAATATTATTGTTTTTCTATCTATGCCAGTGGCATATAGTGTCAAGCATAACAAATAGCTTCTATTCACTTGGATGGCCAAAGATACAACCAACCTGTGTATCATCCCTCTGCTTCCTTGTAAATACATCAGTTTTGTGTTCAACTATACTGTACAAGCCTAAATTTCACACTGAGTACCGGTAAGTACATTTGTGACAAAACTGAGACAAAAATCATTATTTCGGTGTGCATACTTTTTGTTATTTTTGTTTGGTGGTTTACCATGAGGGTTTTCTTATGCAAAATACATGCTTTGGCTCCATATGTAAGAAAACACAGATCAAATAATTACTCACCTTAATAAAAGCTCAAATTGTGAAGTCTTATATAATGCACATAGACTAAGATGTCATCATTCATATTTAATATGGATAGAGTATGATTATGTGTATTATTACTCTCTCCCTAATGATAATTATGTGTGATTGAGCTCAGCTCACTCATGAATCACGTTCACGTCTTCAACTCTTCGATCATGCATGGGCCCTAAACACACACAAATGTCATCTTGTTGACACTAAACACCACCGCACTGGGTTTCAAATGAAACGAACAAGATGCACTTTAATATCAAACCTTCATCTTTAATTTGAGCATGTTTACGGTACACCCATATCAAGTAACCGCTGTAGAAATTATAACAGTTAGTTGGCCTACAGTATATGCCTCCCAGTGTTTTACGACTTGGGACGGCAAGCTGCATGCTAGCATCAAATATCCTCTGGTTAAACCACGTTTCCGTGAGAAACAAAACACCCGAGTCATGAACATAGCGATTTCCAGTCAGTTGTAATTCCAACATTCGTTTTATGTACCAGAGATCTTGCGTTGGATATATAAAGACTTTGTAGCGATGGCTGACTATGCTGACGCTAGCATCATTATGAATACAACCGGAGTAGCCTCAGAGGGGAAAAAATATATATATAAAAAAAAGCAGCCTCCATATATTTTAGACTATGAAATAAAATCCCGGTGTGCGGCACCATCCCTGGACAGACGTCATGACGGACTGTCATAAATATGGATGCTGCTGTGACCATGCACAACGCCATCTTGGGTTAGCGCTCATGACGGGAGAAAAAAAAAGGACCAAAAAAAAGGACCGATTGGAATAACTCGGACCCAACCGAAATGGTTGAACCTATAACCTATATTTTGACAGTATCAAAAAACTTTCCTCCTATACTAATTACACTATAGAATTTTGCAGAAGCCTGACAAAGGCAACCAGCAATGCTGACCATAGGTGCTCATTGTCCGCTGATACCTAAATTTCTTCATTTTTTTCCCCTGTGGCGTTGATAATCTGATTTGTTGTCATGTGTACAACTCTCAAGCTATGGCGCAACAGTATTCCGGAAAAAGGGGTGCCTCATTAATTTTTGGGGACGGAAGTCCTGCTGCTTCTGTGGCATATAAATCCTTCCTGATGACGTCAGTTTGCCCACACTGGTTGGTTTTCGGCCGCCATTTTCAAGGGCATGCATGCAAAAGGAAAACACGAAGCAAAGCCTTATCCATTGTTAGCATTATTGGTCAATAGTCTCCTACTCTCTTTATGTATAGTTTTGTGAAAAAGGTCCTTATTAGGACATCTGTCCATTACATTGACACATTGGAACCTGTCGTTCGAAGTGGATATGCATTGTATAATGAAGTTGGTTGGAGGGAAAGATCCCTATAAACTTTCAGACTGGTCAAATAAAGTCAGTTTGATCCCCAAAGTGAGCTATCACAACATCGTGAATTACTTAATTGTAAAGAGGAGTGCCTACACTTGGAAGGACTTTGATGCTGTCAAGAGCCTGGAGTCTTATAATTACTTTGAGTCACTCTGGATGGGTGAAGGATATTTGCTGCTTTCAACACAACAATCTTTTGTCTCGTAAAGGTATGTTTCTTTTGGTTGACACAGTACATTGATCACAACATGAATGATGTAAAACGTTATTCATTGAATCGTTTATGTCTAGATAAACTTGCTGTACGTCGAAGGCTTTCAAGCTAGTTTAGCTTGCTAGCTGCTAACGAGATGCGCTTGTTTTCAACATCACTCAGCAGACATCAAATCTGAGTTTAAAGTGTTGGGATTATCGTATGAAAATGTGTGCAATATCAATGAAAAATGTACTATGATGTTCCATCAATGTATATAATTTGTAATTAAACAGAAGTAGATAGATTAGAGGTATGATTAGTGAATTGTGACACATTTTCAATATTCCATTATTGGGTACATGAGTTATGGTGTCAATTTGCTCAAAATCACTTGTCCCACAGTATTTTTAATTTTTGAGTTAACTTTTGTTCAAACTTGCTTGAATACATATCCCAAAAATGTATGATTGTTTCTTTCAAGATAATTATGCAGCAAAATATACTTCTCATGAAAATATTTAGGCAAGGATCACACCGCAGGTTTTAATGCTCAATTTGGATTTTTTTTTTTAATCCGAGTTTTTTGTGTAAGCGTTCATATTACATTATAAATGCGACCTCGGTCTTGTCTGCTGTATGAACACATGCGTCGTCAAAGTGGCCCGCATGCGCAGAAGAAGAGTCACACCCGACGTTGTGTTTGCGGAAGTAAATGTGGTCCAGCGTGTCGGGGGCATTGATACAGTGAAGGGATTAGGTAGGAGGTAGAAATACAGTATTTCGTTTTTCCCCCTGGTTTACAATCACTGCCGGAATCAAAAAAAATATTTCTTATCTCTAGAAGAACGATTAACGCAACCAGAAACAGCACAGGTGTTCACCATTTTTCTGATCACAAAACTAATTATTTTGGCTCTGTTATCTCCCCCACTCAACCTTGCCCTCAAAAATGGAAGCCTTTGCGCACGGCGCATAAATGTGACTTCACGGGGCAAGTGTCTATTGCTGCATTCGAGGAAGATAGGAAATCGGATATCCCACTCAGATTGTCCGGGTCCAGGAGAGCACTGTTATGAATTCGACTCCAGGTTTCCGAATTACGTCATAGCGCGACGACGAGTTTGCTGTCGTATCTTGCGGACTTTACCTGCAAAATATTAGATTAATAGTAAAATGAAAAAGATGCATATACTAATTGTTTTTTTGTGAAGGATCACTGATGATGTTTTCACTGATTTTGGAACTGCCCATTCTCCAATAATGTATGGAAAGATGTTTATAATTGTATTTCTGTTTGTGTGTAACGACACTTTTCCTTTTGATTTGAATATACATTTCTTGGCCTCGTGTACCCTCCGCTTGAAACAAAAAAAACGTTTTATTACATTTTTGATGATTTTTTTTTGTGTGTGTTTAACATTATTAAAGTCTTGAGCGTGAAATTCGAACGTCTTCTTGTAACCCGTCAACTACGTTTTTCCGACTTTCCAAAAGTGAGTTCCTGTGCACGTTGTCGGAGGACGAAAACTTCCGACTTCCCACCTTTCACGAATGCAGCATAACACTAAAGTAGTGACGTAATTACTGACGTCTAAACAGACCAATTGTGTCGCAGCCTTCTAATCTTACATATTTTAGGAACGCCCCTTCTTCCCTCTCTCTTTCGGATTTCCGAGCGTGACCGACGTTTCGTGTCTGTTCAGACTTAAAGTAAGTCAAAGCCACCGTTATTTGTCTTATGTACGCTGGGTTAGGTGAACGTTAATAGTTTTAGGGAAGCATATACCCCATGCCTGCATCTCATGGTCGACAAATAAGGTTTAAGCCGTGGCGGAATGCCGGCTTGTTATGTCTCATAAACGGAGGACGCGGAAGACAGTTCACCGCCATGCTGCCATTCTTACCGCTTACATGTTGTCGTATTTCTCTTGCTTCTACAACGATGTTTATGGCGTATACTCCATACACGGAATAAGGTCTACTTACAACGTCTTCTTTTTAATGATGCCTAGAATAGTCAGTCGGAGACGACACCTAACATTAGTCAGGCCAGACTAGTTTGGATAAGACAGAAGGTCCTGGGGCGTGGGTAGCTCGAACCACTGGTCCTCTAAGGACCACCTGGGGTGGTCAACGGGCCCTCGGTCAGGATTCAAGGAGTTGTCTGTGTAGATTCTCAGTTATCCAGGTCATGGTAATTCACCTACAGTGTCTGCATTCTGGATAGGCAGAGCGTTTGGTTTGAAAGAGGTGTAAAAGATGCCATCTATATTTCACTTAATAAGTTCTCCAAAGAGAGGAGGAGGTTTGAGACACCACTCATCATCAGCTTCTAACAATAGCCAGGTTTACATGGAGACTTTTTTTGCCATTCGGAATGAAATCATTCCGACTGAAGAAGCTCTCTGGTCACCTGTTTACTTGTGACGTGATCTATTCCGATTGCTGATCTAATGGAGACAGTCAACGGCTCCACCTTGTTAATCAGATCAGCGATGTTAACATCACGTCTATCACGTATCAAGATGGAGTTCATTCATTTATTTAGAACAGTATTCGTGGTTGTTTTAACACTTTTATTAAAGCAGCATCTTCATAAAGTCAAGATAGCAGTACTTTAAAACAGGTTCTCGCGTTGCGGACGGCCTATGGTAAGACAAATGTGGTAAGCCATTTTAAAGTGCGTATACGACAACGTATGGACTTTTACACACGTAGATATGTCCTTATACACACACTGCCATTTTTGCCATAGTGGCAGAAAATAATGAGAAAATGTCGTAAAGGAATCATTGTATTCAATTTAGACTCATTATGGCAAGGATGCTGTGCACACGAGCACTTCCTGTACTACAAAGACCAAGATTCCAGTGGCATTCCATCCATTAGCGATACCGCTTATCCTCACAAGGGTCGCGGGGCGTGCTATCCCAGCTGTCTTTGGGCAGTAGGCGGGGGACACCCTGAATTGGTTGCCAATCACAGGGCCACACAGAGACAAACATCCGCACTCACAATCACACCTAGGGGCAATTTAGAGTGTCCAATCAACTTACCATGCATGTTTTTTTGGAATGTGGGAGGAAACTGAAGTACCCGGAGAAAACCCACGCAGGCACGGGGAGAACATGCAAACTCCACACAGGGAGGCCGGAAAGCTAGCCGATTACAGCTAGCTTTCAGAAACAACTGTTCCAATGTCAGAAATGAAATCGGGCATTTGCTTCTTTTTGAGATCCACGTTTATCGCCGCCATGCTGCTATGAATGGGAGCTTTACATCGTATTAATACATTTTGTGAAATGTGCCTGGACTTTCAGACTCTGTTGCTTAAACTAACTTGGGTATGACATGACACCATTACCCACAATGCTTCTGTTTACGTTGTGTTAGTAATCTAATTTTGGCAGCTCTAGTGTCAAGTAATTTACGCAGAGACGTGAGAGAGCGGCTATGGTTAACATGGCGTTGTGAATCCATTCTTTTAAATTTTTTTTACATCAATGCATATTTTGAGCAGTTTCAGTCTTTTTTTGATGAATTGTTACATCTATTTTTCATCAAAGTAATACATTCTAAAATAATGCAGCCCTACTCACTACTCCTCCGCTAACATGCTGCCTTAGAGTGGGGCATTTGGGCGGCATATTAAGGCGATACGGAAAGCATGTGAAATTGCAATGAGATGTTTTCTACTGAGAAAATAGCAAGTAGGTGAGTTAGCGAATTGGTGAGGGTTTATACTGTTCCTTGAAATTGGTCAAAATAAGTAACTTTGAAGACCTAGATGTGACTTATGATTGGTATATAAATATTCTGTTGAATGTTTAATTTGAAGGAATATGTCAGCTAAATTGGAATGTGTGTGTGTGCTGTTGACAGAATGCGTTACGTGGCCGCTTACCTGTTGGCTGTGCTCGGTGGGAACACCAGCCCCGCGGCCAAGGACATCAAGGCCATTTTGAGCAGTGTAGGGATCGAGGCTGATGATGAACGCTTAAACAAGGTATGCAGTTAGTTTTGTAGTAGTCATTACCACTAAGAACTTCAGGATATACGTAGTAACCCAACCACCCTGGTTCCTGACTCCTCTATAATAAAAATCTGTGCAATATTCAGTAAATACCTTATTCAAAGAATCTCTAGACATGTTTTCAAAGCATGTATGGCACTGGTTTTTAAAGGTCTATAAACACACTTTGGAAAAAAAATATAAACAAGGGGTGTTCTGATCAGGGTTTTATACTGCCTACACAGATCATGCAGGAGTGTGATGAGCTGATACCAATAACATGGATTAGTTGCCCATTTTAGAGCTGTTCACTATTATTTTAATAATTGATAAATCCGATTTTTTTTTTTTAATTAAAAAAAAAATTGTGAATTCCACTACATTTTAACCATTACTAACCATTACAGGTGAACTTAATTTGACCTCTAAACTTGCACATCCAACATAAAACGTGCTTTTGTCAAACAAGCAACATTGGACTTTTAGATGTGCACTCGTATTTTTTTTTCTAGTTCAAATTAAGTTCAACTGTAAAGATTGAAGTACATTTAAGGTTTAAGTTAACATTTTTGAAGTAGTAATTGCTGCAAACCTTTTTAATTCATTCACTGTCATTGACAAATTTACTTGTCTTTTCACAGTCCAGCTACATTTTTTTTTTTCAAATTTGTTCAAACGAGGGTCTGGAAATGTCTGTCAGTGATTGCGTTAAAGTGGAAATCAACCGAAACATATTTTTTTCAAGAATATGTTCCCAGCAAGCCCACTAGTTGAAATATGGCATTCTGATTAATATTGTGTGTTTGGAATATGAGTTAAGCAGCAAAATCCACCTCTTTTTAGCCATCTCACAGGGCAGCCATTTTGTCACTTCTGTCGACTGACAATGACACCACAACTGCTCAGGGCTCAGATAACGACCAATCACGGCTCAGCTTCAGAAAACAGATGAGCCGTGATTGGTCATTACCTGAGCCATGAGACACTGTGATGTCATTTTCAGTTGACAGAAGTGACAAAATGGCCGCCCCCCAGAGATGGCTAAAAACGGGTGGATTATTCTTAATCTACAAACACAATATTTATCAGAATGCGTAGTTTTAACTAGTGAGCATGCATAGAACATATTCTTGAAAAAAAAAATGTTTGGGTTGATTTCCACTTTAACTCATGTATTTCTGTGCAGGTCATTAGTGAGCTGGAAGGGAAAAACATCAATGAAGTCATGAATTCAGGTAAATGTTTTATAATAACACGATTTTAAGTTGTTGCATCAGGAAATGCAAAATTGTCCTGTTTCCCTTGCAGGCCTCTCTAAGTTAGCCTCCGTACCAGCGGGTGGCGCTGTGGCGGCTCCTGCCGCTGCAGGTGGGGCCGCTAGCGCTGGGGCTGCACCTGCTGTTGGTATGTATACCTTAGTGATTGACTTTTGCTTAGTTTGAATTCTGGACGCACACAGATATAAACTATCCTCTCTGAAACAATTGTGTTTTTCAGCGGAAGAGAAAAAGGAGGAGAAGAAAGAAGAATCAGAAGAGTCAGATGAAGACATGGGTTTTGGACTCTTTGATTAATCTGCCTTCTAAAAAGCAATAAAGTAAAAGGTTTACACTGAATAGTTGTGAAGCCCCCTTTTTATTTTTTTTTTCTTAATTTATTTTATTGGAATTTTTTAACTCACTCCTCCCAAATAATTTAATACATTTGCAAATGTGAGGCTCACTAATTAGTCTTGACGCAAGAACATGACAAACTCCTTTTACACCCTTAAACACACATTAGCAGGGAATACACATTCTGTTTTTAACATAACTGATTCCGTTTTTTGTGTCTTTTTTTTTTTTTTTTTTAATGTTAGAGACCCCACACATGACAAGGAAATAAAATCACACAGTACATTGCTTGACCAAAGATGGCGCACAAGAATTTGCTATTGTAGATATTGAACAGTTTTAACATTTATGATTGTTGGCCTTTTCTGTTTTCTACGGAAGTGTGGAACTACCAATGAGGAGTAAGCATTTTTGACTGGGAAACATCGATCGAACGTACTGCAAAGTCGATAGAACGGCATAGCCCAGTCAAAAATGTTTATTCCACATTGGCAGTTCCACGCTTCTGAAGTTTTCTGAGCGGATTGGTGAGGGGCAAAATGACTGTTAAAGCCGCCTACTGCCCATAGACAGCTGGAATAGGCTCCAAGCACGCCTGCGACCCTCGTGAGGACAAATGATTTGGATAATGAATGGATTGATGGAAAGCTGCTTACATGACTAGCTGAGCACACCTGCCAAAACCTGTCTGTTGTAGTACCGAGACAGACCTGTGGGAGGCAGTAGAGTGCCACTTGTGAGATGCTGTACTTCCCACCAGAGCTGGGCATTCCGTCCCGGGGATACACAAGAATAGATAAAGTATTGCCATAACATCAACCTGTATTATCCTTTGAGAAAGAACACACCAGATGAATTACGATTTTTTTTTTTTTTAAAGAATAGTTTATTATATATTTTTAAAGAATAATAAAGCCCCGTGACAGGATTTAATTCAGATTCATTCAAAGACCTAGAAAACTGTCAAAAAGACCTCACTGTGTGTGTCAAGGCTAACGACATAATCAAGTGCTTTAGAATATAAGAAAATGTTGCAGTAGCTGATGTAAAATTAAAATGTCTTCCATGCCCTCAATAATCAATTAATGATCGTATCATTTGTTAGATAACCCTTTTTTTCCCCACAGGACGTTGCGCCATGCCGCATACCTCCAACCACACACTGATGTCACAGTGGTAATGTTATTTTCCTCTTCCACTTCAGCACTTCCTGTTTCATTCAGCTCTTACAAGAAACTGACTGTGCTGGAATTGCAATGTTAAACCTATGACAGCACAAAATACATATTTAACATATAAGACATCGCTGTCAGTCTGAGCCTTTACTTACTGGAAGTGTACTAGTACGCCATACTATACTGGCAAGCAACAAGAACAAAAAATGTTTACAATTTTCCCTGGTTTTCAACACTGTCAAGTAAAAGCACGTATTGTACAATTTGGAGATTTTTTTCCACTGTTTGTCAGAAGAAAAAAAAAGAAAACACAATGATAAATTTGTTTAAAAACTGTGAATGGGAATGAAACCCTAAAAATCAATAAAAAAAAAATTACAAAAAAAACATATTTTTCAATTCTACAAACGTAATCCTCCTCATCGCCACCTAGTCCGTCAATAATCCCTCTGCATCACTGATGTTGCTACTTCTTATAACAATTATCGTAATTGATTGCGTTCTTTATATACAAAGGTGATCCATCTAAGAAAGGCCCGGAATAAATAACACACACATCCTCCTTGAAGGCTTTCTTATCTCAGAGTATTTGTTAGGACTACAGTATAACAATTTTATCATTGATTGAAGTGTTACCGAATAATTTACGGAAGAAATGCATGGCCTGCTGAATCTAATATTTGCTATTTTTCCATGGTGCCTATCTGTCGTGCTGCTGGATCATGCCTCGTGTATCTTAGATCAGTCCCCCACTCACAGAAAACATCTGACTGCTTTGCACATTTAGTTGCACTTTATGCTAACAGTTGTCATTTTCCCTCATCTTTCTTTGTTCTGCGCCATGAAGACGTTTCATGTTTTGGGAGTTACAACCGCCCCCCCAACACACACGCACACAGACACCCACACACCCACACACCCCCACACACACACACACCCACACACCCACCCACACACACGCACACACAAGTTAAGCAAAAATAAGCAGGCGCCGCAAACAAAGAAAAAATATCAAAAACAAGAGACATACACAGCGTGGTGATCGGTGATATAAAAACAATATGGGCCACATGTCATTTTCGTTTGTGGGACCGCAAGGTACACAACTCTGTTTTATTTTTTTCCTTACTCGGCCGCGTGTCAGGAGTGCGTCACCTGCGTCTGACGTGGTTCAGGTTAAATCCGGTTTTGACGTACTTTGGCTGACTCTGACCCATTAGGACCACGTGGGTCGATTAAATATGCAGATGGTAAATAGGCGATGCCCAGCTCTGCAAGTATACTACCACTACCAGTCAGAGGTTTGGAGCTACTTCTCTATTCAATCGCACGAGAAAGAGTTTAACAGTGTTTAACTTATATTATCACAAGCAACTTTGCAATTATGCAGACTTTGAACATTAACACTGCACATAAATATATTACTGTACAGTGTGTAATTCTCAACATCTCCATTGTTTTCCATGCAGTATTTCATTAGAATCTGCCAATCAGTTTCCACCCCATTGTGAGTAAAGCTGTTTCCGAGTAGGAAGTAGCATCTCGTGTGACAGGACGTCGTTAAGGTTTTCCTTGTTCTAACCTGCCTGCGGGGTCAACCTGCTAGTCAGGTGAGAGCCATCAGCGTTACGCTCCAGCCTCATGCTGACAGACTGCCACATTCCATCTCTTAATTACACGCTAGCGTTGAGCCAAGATAGGGTGCAGCAAGGCTCTGTGTTATATAATTCAACGCCAACATTTTCTAAAGGTCTCGACACAATGGAATTTCCGTACCGTATTTTGCATGCTTCCATGCTGTACACAGTTGTTTCTACTAGTCAGGAGGTATGTAGGTTGACAAAAGGTGTGGTTCTTGTTTGACTTTCCCCCATTGGCTTACTGCGCTTTTAGTACGTTTAGGCTAACACAGCGCATGCTAATCTGCTCCTCCTTTGTCCTACAATCCTAAAACGACAGGACATCTTTTCTTGATTCAACTTTTTTATTTTCAAAATGAATGCCTGCATTCACATTAAAACAACATCTGACATTTGGTTTGCTTCTAATAAATTAGACACATAATCAACCAACACTTTCTTAGTTGTGAAATTGTGGGATTGTAAACAATATTGCACAGGGTTGTTTCTCAACAAAATTAATAAAACATCACATTTATTACACAATGACTGGATTTACACTGCGGGTCCAAGTGCCCGATTACAATGTAATGCTTAAATATAGTTATATATTTTTTAACTGCAGTTCAGGTGAAATGTCAAACTTGAGGCGCGAGATACGGTTCCCTGCAAGTAAATAGCTCTAGGATTATCATAGAAGTAAACAATAATACATAAAAACTACAAATATTTAATAATTGCGTAGCTTTTAGTTGGTATGGACTGACTCCTCCTCCCATTGATTTAAATCAGTGTCTACATATCCTGTACTCCACTGGCCGATGTCCACAAATATTTAGCTTATCTAATGATGTACACACCTCTGTCTGATGTAGCATATTTAGACCAGATTTTTTTTTTCATTTACGCTGCCATCCCAATTGTGGGAGCCCAAAAAAAAAAGTCCCGCTAGAACCCTGCAGTGTGCCTCCACCCAAATAGCAGATCAAGCAGCTATGGTGAAGTTCCATTTGGAATGTCCTCAAAGCTTCTGTGTCAACAAATGATGTTCTTCCAGCATACTTAAACACAAATGAAACTAATCAAACTGGAATCTTGCGCCACATCCTCAGCTTAACTTCACTCCCGGAAATGTTTCCATCGTTTGCGTAGCCGTCTCCTCCTTCAGCAGGGATGGTCCGAACATGCCTGGAAGAGACCGCAGATCGATTAAAAAAAATAATAAAATCACAAAATATGCAATCATCGAGAAGAGTGATTTCCAACAACTGTGCCGTCAGAGATCAAGTGTGTTACACAAAATTACCCAATTTTATTTCATTGGTAGAAAAATTCTTTGTTTACTAAAAACAATTGTATACATACATTGTAGCTTTGTATATCTAGCCCCATTATGGCATATACTAAGAGGCAAAATAAAATAATTGCACTTCCACTAGATGGCGGAAGGTACAGTGCATACTGTACTTAGTTGTGTATCCACGTGTTGCCAATACTGTAATACAGCAAAATAACAGCTTTGAGTTCAATTAAACTGGCACAGATTTCAGTAGACAGTGTTACTCATGTTTCCTAAAAAGTTTATAATTTCCCTTCGATGCCACAAGATTGCAGTAAATTACTACTTTTCTCTTAGACAGGCCTTTGGCCCATGAATAATGGAGTATAGATTTTCACAAATAGGGGAATTTGCAAATATATGCAGGAACAGTGTATTTTCTTTGAGTGATATTTTTGTTTCGTGGTTTGCTGTGAGATTTTTTCCAGTGTAAAACACATGCCTTGGCTCAATAAAGGTTTGGAAACTGATCAAGAAAATGATTGCAATGTCTTACTTGTTTATATTCAAATCGGTCTCGCAGGTAGCGGTTGCCCAGGCCGGTGACGTGCCCAACATTTTGGCAGGAGAGGCCGGCAACGCGAGCCGTGAAGTCCAATGTGAAGGCCAGCTTGACCAGCTCGGGCGCCGTGGCCAGAACGGTGGGCTGGGTACGTTTGGGTGATGCCTCCTTCTCCAAGTAGGCGTCAGCCAGCCTCTGGAAGGACGAATATGACATCCCCTGGAAGAAGTTGCTCAGGGTGCGATTGTCTTTAATCTGCATGGAAAACCAGAAAGACAGAAAGTTAAAATGTTGGTCAAGAAAATCCTTCATGTTGTTGAGTTCTAATAAAACTGCTGGTACATTAGCCTTCATGCTACTAATCTCTTTGGGGGTGGCCATTGTTTACAAGCTTCAAAGTCAACAGCGGGCAGTGATGCATGACGTAGGACTAAATAAAAGCACACGCATGTATGTTGAAGCTTGGACTTTGACTACCACGACTACTTATCACTTCATTTGTGATACAGCTGGTAAACCACAATAATGTTTGACCCATTTAACAACCTATATCAATTTAGCTTACCTACCTCTGTAACTTATCCATCTAACCTACCTAAAAATTTTAATACCTACGTACCTTCAAACCTACCATCTTGCCCATGTAAGATACCTACCAACCATTATAATCACCCATATATCTTTTTGTCACCTATCCATCTAAACTACCTAACTAACCTACTCATTTAACCTCCCTATCTAATATATCTACCCATCTAACATACCTTCTTACCTACACACTTAGCCTAGCTACCTACTATACCCATCTGACCTACCTACCTGCCTGCCTGCCTACCTACTGATGTAACTCTCCATTCAAGAACCCCATGTACCTAATCTACTCAAGTAATTTACCCAAACAAACTACATACTCATCAAACATACCTTCCTAACTAACAAGGCAATATGATTAATATGAAATATGAGTTAAGCAGCAAAATCCACCAGTTTTTAATCATCTCTGGGGGTGGCCATTTTGTCACTTCTGTCGACTGAAAATGACATCACAGACGCGAAGAGCTCAGATAACGACCAATCACGGCTCACCTGTTTTCTAAAGCTGAGCTATGATTGGTCATTATCTGAGCCCTGAGGGTGTGTGATGTCATTTTCAGTTGACAGTAGTGGCAAAATGGCAGCCTCCGGAAATGGATAAAAACGGGTGGATTTTGTTGCTTAAAAAGAATATGTTTGGGTTGACTTCTACTTTAGATTTAATATTTTTCCACACACATATATATATATATATATATATATATATGGGCGGCACGGTGGTCGACTGGTTAGCACGTCCGCCTCACAGTTCAGAGGTCGTGGGTTCGATCCCGGCTCCGGCCTCCCTGTGTGGAGTTTGCATGTTCTCCCCGTGCCTGCGTGGGTTTTCTCCGGGCACTCCGGTTTCCTCCCACATTCCAAAAACATGCATGGTAAGTTGATTGGACTGTCTAAATTGCCCCTAGGTGTGATTGTGAGTGCGGATGTTTGTCTCTGTGTGCCCTGCGATTGGCTGGCAACCAGTTCAGGGTGTCCCCCGCCTACTGCCCAAAGACAGCTGGGATAGGCTCCAGCACGCCCCGCGACCCTTGTGAGGAGAAGCGGTACAGATAATGGATGGATGGATGGATATATATATATATATATATATATATATATATATATATATATATATATATATATATATAATGTTGGTCGGTCTACATGTGTGTGTGTTATTTTTTACAAATTATTGAGCAATCTAAAGTGTTGATAATGGCTTGCTCTCCTTGACGAAAACTTAAAGACTGAACAAACATTCCGCCCGACGCCAGCGTTATGTAACCAACTCACCTGCTTAGGATTTGACGTGATTGATGATGAATCATGAATCATTGAGTAATATGTGAAATCAAGAGTAGATTTGTTAGGTTTATGGGTGATGGCCATTGACTGACCTTGCCGTCGATAGCGTCTCCCTGCTCCTTTGTCAAAGCAATGATCTGGTTGATGACTTCCTCTGGGGGGCAGGAAAATTAACAAGAGGTTGAGTTTGTCTGCCTGACACCAGCCGCTATCATCCATCCATTTACAGACCAACCTACCTACGTAACTTTCTACCTACCCATCTAACCTACCTACTTATTCACTTTTTTTCCCATCTAACATATCTTTATTTTTATTATGAAGGCAGTGGTGATCTATTTCATGGAATGACCCAATCAGGTTCAGCACCATGTTTGACTTGTATTTGACACTGAAACTATCTTTTGAATAGCTTTTTTCCCCCCTAAGATCACCTCTCATCCCTTATGTATACTGTAAAACAAAACAAAAAAAAAAGGTGAATTCAAAATTTCAAAGCAACAAACTTGGATTCCAACATTTAGTTGGGCAATCAAACAAAAAAAATTAAAGTTTTGCTGTTATGAAAACAGGCTTTACCGCATTTCACAGCAAAAAAAAAGGAAAAAATAGAGTTTGCAGAACTATATGTCCCTTGCACTATCCTTTACTTAAAGATACTAGAAAAAGAACAACTCAGCAAATTGTTTTGGATCAAACTACTTGTGCTAACAAACATTGTTGCCATTTATGTCAATACTTTATATTTTGAAGTTGATCCGACTTAAATTACAGGTTTAGAAAAAATACAAGTTGTGTTTTTTTACAGTGTACCCATCTAGCCTACCTTCCTATCTAATCTACCCACATACCTAACCTACCCACAGACCCGCTTGACCAGCTCTCTAAACTATCCACTGACCCATCTAACCACAAATGTAACCTACCTACAGCACCTACCAACCCATTTAACCAATCTATCCATCAAAGCATCCATCTATTGACTGACGACGAACCTACCCACCTATCTACCTACCTTAACTAACTAGACCCAGAACAGGTCACACCTCTTGGTTGGGTTGTCTGGTATGTGAACCACTATACTACCATGGGCCCCCAAACAGCTAGCAACATTATGAAAACAATACACGGTGTCCTTACCATCTGTCATAGTCACCACTTCATCCTTTTCCTTGACCTCGTGGAGAATCTTCTCCAGTTCCTCGGATACCTTCTCATAATAGGAGATGGTCGGTTCCACGCTCACCACGGCTGAAAATCAACAACAGGACATGATTAGTCAAGGCACTGCACACCTTCTAACCAACCAGAGTCCCACCCAGTGTGCAGACAGGAAATTATCCTATTAATTTGTCTGAAAATCATATTTTTTTTACTCCAAATAACGTGTCTCTCTCCATCCATCTATGCCAGTGAAGTATAATAACAGGCAGAACAATTAGGTGCTCGTCCACTAGATGTGGTTGTGAAATCATAGCCTCTATACCGGTGATGTTTTCCGGGTTGAACTCCTCTCTCTTGTTGATTTTAATGAGGGAGAGACGCCTCTTGGAGAACGTTCTTTTCAAACCCATTCTCTTTGAGGACTTCCTCTTCGTCATGGAGGCCAGAGGCGAGGCGGGCAGGCACACGGCGGTGTAGTCCGCATCGTCATCGTCGCACGCCTCTTGAACGTCTGACGGACACTCCTGCTCCTCGTCTTTCTCTTCAGTGCTCCTCCGCGAGAACAGACCCAGGAAGTTCTTCCACAAGGAGGGCTTTTTGTTCTTCTTGGACTTCTTGCTGACCTTGTCGTCCGGTAATATGTCCAGCGGAGTTTCGGCGGGAGCGAGCGACTGGAAAGAAGCATCGTCCAAGCCCTCGGCCAAGTGAATGGACGGGTCGCTGGAATGTCTCCGGTGTCTTTTGGAGATGGTCACCCACTTGAGTTTGCGCTCAGGATGTTTGATTTCCAGCGACTTGTCGTTGAGGCTGAGGCTGCGTTTGACGTAGACTTCCAGAAGACGGCACGTGTCGTTGGGTGCCACTGAAATCACAGGATTGTTGTTGGGCCATCGCTGGGTTGTCTCAGCTTCCATGGCGTGAAAACTGCAATCACAAGAGAATATGGCACACTTTCTATAGATAATAAAATAATACACTTAAGTTTGTAATTGCATCTGTTTTCTTTATATTTTTACTGGGGGTTTTTTTTGGCTTCAGCTGCGAAATAAAAAATGTATTTTTGCTTCTTTTGTATTTGCTGCTAGTATACTTTTTGTGTTTTTAGATTTGAATTTTTTGTTTTTTCACGTTACTTATTTATTCAAAAAAATATCTTGACTTGATTCAAAGCAGTTCACTACTTGAATTTTACACTAAATGAATTTTAATGTGTATTGTAGCAATAAAGTTTGGACTGATCTATGTCAATAAAAAAAAACAAAAAACTGTTAATCATTTGTTTTAGGAAAGACCTGGATGTAGCCATAAATAATTCCTATACAAACCTTTCTAACTTTTTGTATTTGTGTGTACTGTAAACGAAACACCTTTATAAGAAACAGAATGAGCAATGTCACATATAAGAGGCTTGTTGTTACTCAATAATAAATCTTTTTGTCACATTGTTCATCAACAAGTGACATATGACTCAGACAAAAGGAAACACTGCTCTTGCACTAAAGACATTTAATACATACATATAACATATAATAATAGTTTTTATTATTTGCATTATCATTAGAATTATTAATATTTATTATTTTTCAGTTTTTTTTTACATTGCTACACTTTCTTGACTTGGACAAAACACATTTGAATGGATTTCGTTTTTTAAATAGTATTTTTTTATTTCAGACATTATGCCCCTTTTACCTTTATGATTTTTTTGTTTTTGCTACAATTTTGCTTAATTCGTTGCTTTAATTTAAATATTTATACTGTCAGTGCACTTTCTTGGCTGAATTTATTTTTCCATATATATTTTTGTTAAGTATATACTGTGTTTTTTTTTTTTTTTTTGCCTCAGTTGGGTAATTTATTATGCTGCAAGTACTTCGCTGACTGGACTCAACCATTTTGGTTTGCATTCTACATACTGTATAACTTAATCTATATCGAGCGCTAATAACTTGCTCCAATCCAATTATTTTGCATTAGGTCAATAAAAAATGTTGCAATATTCCTTTAAAAGTGTATCGATAGTCAAATAAGTGATGCACTCTGCAGAAGAAGCAAGCAGCTCTTGCATTATAAGAGAAAGTTACACAATAATGTTGATTTATCTATTATTAAAAGACAGCTAATCAGCTAAAATTATCAACATTAAGTGTGATATATGGTAACCACCACAGCATTCATCTTAACAACAACAGAGAATATACACAGTATTAACATTGTTGTGTATTGATGTTGCTTTAAAAAGATCAAATGAGAAGACTCACGTAGTTTAGTACGATGAGATGACGGTCAACTGTCTAAAATTGACAGCCGATGTTTCTCTGTGTGCGCTTTCAAAAGAGGAACTTGACTCTTTGGCTGCTTCTTCTTGTTTTATGGCCGCTCCTGTGCAACACTTCCTCACCTGAGCTCATGTGACACCCCCCCTCCTACGTCAGGCCAGGGGGCGGGGACTCCCCCCTCACCTGCACCAACAAGCTTCATGACTGTATTAGGCAACCTTTCCATGATTGGCCCTGGCTGACTCTGTGCACGCAACCCCTGCATGACCCACTTACTGTTCTTTCTATTCATTCAATTACTTCTCTCCATGACATTAATAATAGGACATACAGATATAGTCATTCATTTTTGACTGGTAAAGCTGTTATTTTTTTGGAATGAATTAAGGATGCTTTAAACTTTAAAGCAACACTGGGCAAGTATTCGACCATATTAAAAACATTTCACAACTCTTTTGATGAAACATTGACTTACAATGAATGAGACTTTTGTCATTCCCTGAGGGGGTCTGTATCGTTTTTACTGGCACTAAGGAACTTTGAGGAGGGAGGGAGTAACCCTGGCACACAAAAAAAAAATACAAACGTTCTGAATTGCTTTACGGCATATGTCACTTCCTCCTTTCGCTATGAGGAAGGAAGTTCATTTGAACATCGACACGCTATTACTGGTGTCATGTCAGAAGCCCCAAAACAAACAAAAAAACAAAAGTATTGTTGAAACCAAAATAGATTCATTACCTCATCGCTATTTATCTTTCACACAGCCACTGGAAATAGAAACGTGATTCAGTCCAATTTGCAGGCCGGCGAGAGCTCAGGATTTTACGACACAAGCACGGGCGCTCATGCTAAATGAGGTTGACTTTCATCAAAACACACCCGCTTTTGTCCACATGGCGCCGCCATAATCAACAAAAACTGACTGTTGATTTAAATAACGTTAGATTTTTTGCTAAACCCTTCAAATTCCGGTTTGTTTGCACAAAGCATGGATTGGAAGAAAAACATCTCTAAAATGAAAATCTTACGTACAACATTTGGTTTTGATGCTGAAACACAACCAAGAGTGTCGCGACTGACCTAACATAATATACACATTTTTTCCGCACAGGATAAAGAATATATGCCTGTGAGTAATGGTGTATGTTCTGTCTACATGTTTGTGTTAAAATATTTGTGTTTGAAAGGTTTATAAGCAGGGGTGAACATAAACATTTTGGCGTGTTCTCAAATGAGCACCTTTAATGTAACTGAATAAACTATTCTGATTTTTAATGTTTTTCCTTCAGTTTTCAGTTTTTATGTCCGATTTACAACAACACACACCAGGGCTGCACAATGGCAGCTTTTTAAAACAATACAATTTACTGTTTTATAAAAAGAAATTACATTTATTTTTAACACACCTGAGTTGCATGGCAGTTTTGAAAAATATTTGATAAGCTTCACTGACGTCTCTACGGCAGCCATCCGGTGTCCACTGTTTTTTTGCACGGCATTTTTATACGGGCATATTTTGATGGACCATCAAAGCTGCGGTTTTCAGTGTTATGGAGATAACATGGGTGGACCTCCTGCCACCTTCTCACCCAGTTAGAGGAGAGCCAACCTTGTTTAGATAGCCACTACAGAGGTTGCTCATAGGCTATACTATATGCAACGCATCACTAGGGTGAACTATAAAAGTAATACTGTTACATGGATATCAATGCCTTACTTAGCTTTTATTTTGAAGTTGACCCTCTGAAGCAATTGTGGCAGATGACTTCGAATTGAGGCTGACCTAATCTTATTTGCAAACTTCTGTGAGACAATTGAACTGGAGTGCAATTTTCAATTTCCAGCCCTCATGCGCACCAGCACACCGCTATGTGCAACCCTGTTTCAAACTACTGTGATATCAATTCTCGTTTCGTTAGCCTGACTCACTTTGGCTCTGCTCCCTGGTCGTCATCTTAACAAATGTCACATTTGCATGAGACTGAACTGCGGCCCAAAACCAGAGTAATTTCACCCAATGTGTGACAAGTGTGCTCATGTTCCAAAAATCCTTTGTGTATTTTTTTTGGAAGAAATTCAGAGAACATTTATTAAAACACTGGGGAACTGTTTTATTTTTTTTTAAGTGTCACAGTATGTCTCCAAAAGCCCTGTTTGCTTGACATGCCCTTCTAAGGCTAATTTCCAGGAAGAGCATCCACTTCTCTCAAAGTTGCCGCCCATTTCTATTTACAACGAGCTCATCTGACTGAGTCAGCGGTTGTTGTTTATACATTACATGCAGGAAACCAACAGACAATTTGCTAAGTTACATATATGCGCAGCAGAATGCCCTTTTTGGTGTACAGTATACAAATAACTTTGTTTCAGTTGAACTTGAGATGTGGTTATTAATATAACGGTGTCAATTTATTTACAAATTTAGAAGTGATAAAATTGCGTTTACAAATCCGGACCACCCAAATGGCACAAAGCTTCCCGCATTAAAACGTCATTGTTGTTCTTTAACCAAAGAGCGTTCAGTGCTGTGCCCATTTTGTCCGCAGGGTGGCGCATTCTACTAGGGAAACTGTATTTCTAATGAATAGTGGGACTTTTTCTCAAAATGTGCAAAAGTATTTTAATTGTTTAATCTTCCACATATTCCTTAAACAAGCCGTCTTGGAAATGACTATTTGGATTTGTGTCTTTTGTAGCTTTTAAGCTATTAGTGTCACGTTTGTGGGATAGAAGACCCAAATGCAGGGAGGCAGGGGAAGCAGGTGTACTGAAGAAAATATTTATTAACAAAAACGAGCAAAAATAAATCTTGAAAAGTCCAAAACTCAAAGTAGCAAAGAAACACTGAGAAACAAAACAACATGATCCGACAAGGACTAAACGAAAACTAGGAACTTAAATACAAGCATACTGACAAGACAATGAGAAACACCTGGACGAGACACACAAGGTAGGCGGGAGCTGATTGGCTAACACAAGGGGGTGGAATGCAAACAGGTGGACACAATCATCAACAAGACAGACAAATGCTGAAAATACAAAACTAAAAAAACCCAAACATAACAATTAGTTTTTGTATATCACACTTTTCCATACATGGGGTGAAAAATTTAGCAAGCACTATAGAAATTAAAATGTTAACCCTACAAACCTTTGTTTGGTATACCTACAAACCTGACTGCCAGGTATACATTTACTGTTGAGCCACACATCTAATCCCTACAGTGACGACCACCCTAACAGGGGTCTAGGCAAGACCTGGCCCCCTCAAATTAAATCCCCCAAAATATATTTCACATTTTATCTCATGCCGCTTCACTTCTGTCTTATTATTTGGCTTGAACCTCCACACCAGCACACCCCCCCACATAAAGTATATCAAGTTGCTTCTCGTCTCTTCTCATGCCTGCTGCGCCAATGTTGTCAGTTTGACGTGGCAAGGTTCAGATTCAGAAAACAGGTCAGCCGTGATTGGTCGTTGTGAGTTGTGATGTCATTTTCAGTGGCCACAAGACAAAATGGCCGCCCCCAAACATGGCTAAAAACGAGTGGATTAACACTTATTCCACAACCGCAATATTTATCGGAAGCGTATTGCTGCCACACCAGGAAAAAAACCCACAAACATTATCATGTAAAAACGTGATACTTATCATGTAAAAACGTGATACTTATCCTGTAAAAACGTGAAAATTATCATGTGAAAACGTGAAAATTATCATGCAAAACGTGATAATTATCATGTAATAACATGAAAATTATCATGTAAAAACGTGAAAATTGTCGTTGAAACAACACAGAATGGATCACGCGGATCATTTAAACGATTTGATTAAGTTCTATTTCATGCTTGGGTTGAGACATGGAGAGATTTTACAATTATTAAGAACAGTGGATGGTATTGTAATAAGTATGCGTACTCTCAGATGGAACTTAAAAGTGTACGAGACTGTACAGGAGGAAGAATCAGTTGGACGTGCTGGTGAAGTTCAGAACTTCCTTAGACAACTACAATTATGCCATTCTTAATATTCAAAATTCTGAAAAAACACAACAAAACACAAATTCAAAAATAATTTACCAAAAATTCAAAATTATATATTTTTTCATGAATCTCACTGGGTGGGCAGTCTGTCAGTCAGGGTGGGCCTGTGCACAAAGTTACAGTGCACATAAGTTTTATGAATAAGGGCGGAGGGTCGAGGAAGGGTACCCAGGTCTAGGGCGCAGGGTCGCAAAAAAGAGTCAAGTGCTCAGCTCTGTTCACTTATTTATCATGTTTATGACGGGTGAGTATCATGCACGGGGAACTTTTCTCTTTATTTTTATTATTGTGCTGCTATTTTTGTCAGAATCATAAAGTGATTACAACAATGAAGTCATTCAAGTAGAATCCCACACTGAGCAAAACAGAGTTTGAATTGACATTTTCCAAGTATTTTAAAGAAGTACATATAATTGTGGTCATGTAAGTACAAACCTTTTGGGTTCTGTACAGTAAACCAGTAGTACCACCCATAGTCAGAGGATGGCACTCTAATGACACACTTTTAACACAGTGTTGTAATTAATGCTTAATGTCAAATCAAATGAAAATAAGACCATTTGTAGTAACATTTCTTAATAATATATGATAAAATAAAAAACACAACTTACTTAAACCCACTGCATGTAAATAATGAACATTCAATCTATCAATTAAATTACCTCCCCTCACAATATATAATACGGTATTCCAGTGGTGTTACCAGGATGCCAGGTGTGGGTGGGCATTAGTCTTACCTGGGGGGGCAAAAAAGTGCTACAATGCTCAAGTAGGTCGAAATCCAGCATTGAGCTACTGCACCTTGACATGTTTTGTTTTCTCCTTATTTGAGATAACTGTTGTTGTGATTTGGGCTAAATAAATAATAGTTGATTTGATTTGATTTGACTTAGAAGACATCCATAACTGAACTGTATGCACATGTGTGCTGTAGGACACGGGGGAGTCCACGGCAGCGGCCGTTGACATATATGAATGGGATACCATACGCGGTGCCCAGACTGCCATCAGAACTACATCCAGGTTTCTTTGGGCGGGCAGAGCGTGTCCGTGGGTGGGCACTGCCCCCCTCCCCCACTGGTAACGCCCCCGCAGTATACCTCTTGAAATATTAGAACATATATTTTTAACATCAGTATATTAATTAGAGGCTCAGATATTGTTCGTATTTCTGATTCATAGGTAATGATTAATATTAATATGTTTTTATAATATATAATAGTTGTTACAATATATACAATACAATACAATTTTATTTATATAGGGCATTTCACAACAGCTACAGCTGTAACAAAGCACTTTACATCCAACAACAAGATAGCCATAATGCAACACGTCAATTCAATAATTTAACACAAAACACTACATACAATAGGCACCGGAAAAACAGCCGAAAATTTGTCTCAGGGTCAGATCAAAAGCCAACGAATAGAAATGTATCTTCGGGTTTTAAAAATGGACAGAGAGGGGGCTTGCCTAACATCCAATGGTAGGCCATTCCAAAGGGAAGGACCAGCAACAGAAAAGGCTCGATCCCCTCTGAGGCTCCGCTTAGTCCCTCAGCACCTTGAGCAGCGCCTGGTCCGCAGACCTGAGACACCGGGTTGGTGCGTAGGAGTGGAGGAGCTCAGAGATGGATGCTGGGGCGAGGCCATTTAATGACTTAAAAACAAATAGAAGAATCTTAAATTGAACCCGAAAGTGCACTGGGAGCCAGTGAAGGGATGCCGGAATTGATATTATGTGCTCCATCTTCCAAGCTCCAGCTCCTTGTGGTCCCGAAATTGTAACGAGTTAGGAGACTCAGGAAATGCAATAATATTACAAAAATATTAAGAGTAACAAAATAATATTACAAAAATATTAAGAGTAACTTACATTAATTTGTTACTGCCTAAATGTAATATATTACTGTACCTAGCAATATGTAATATATTACTCTACCGCATTACTTTTGTAACATGTTACACCCAACAGTGACGCTTGTATGTGCTCGTAAAGTGCTTATCGTTGCCAAGGAAGTTATGTAAAGTGCTAATCGGTGCCAAGGAAGTTATGTCGAAGCAATATACCTGAACTATTTAAGATCTAAGATAATTTCAGCCCGTGTTTGTGGAAGTTTACCGAGAGTCTTTGGTGCATATTTATGTTTTTGCTCTGCTGAAATCAAATCATCCGTAAGCCATTTAGTTTTCAGGATAATGAATTTGATTATATTTGATTGTTGATTGACTGCATTGTAAGCCCCCCAAACAGCTGATCTCATGACAGTGCCATCTGCTGTTTATGGTGGCGCACTTCCTCACTTGCCCCTGATGCAAACAACAGTTTGACAGCAGTTTCTCTGACAATTTTGTCTTTTTTTTTTTTAATTGACTCCAAAGACTAATGCAAAACACGTCCTAGTCAGCAAAGTCAGGGCTCTGAATCGACATGCTGGAGTACGTTGCTGATCAATAAGACACGCCGGCTCTAAGCTGCCATGTTATGATCAAGGTCAGACCATCCGTCAGCGCATTCTGGGAACATACTTAACTCAAATGCTGAACTTTGGCGCCTGTTTTACATGCAGCTCCAGAACCGTCTGCTGAGTGAGCAGAAATCCGACACGCTGATTTGTGACTTGCCCACCTTTTGTGCAAGACCCATCCATTGTTTCCAAGGAGCGGGGTGACTTGCACAGTCATGCGACTGCTATTTTTAGACCGTGGTGTAAAACCGCTGCGTAACATAAGTATGTAATGCAATATTAGAAATGTTGAAAATATTACAACAAGAATACAAAATCTATTAAAAATGTAACATATTAAAAAAAAAGGACAAAAATATTACTCAAATTTTTAAAATATTTTATACATATACTGTATATAGAGCTCGGCAGTCCGTCCCAAGGGTGGAACCATCTGTCCCTCCGTCCTGGACGGACGCCCATTTTTGGGGCGGAATACGGGGGTTGACACGGTTGAAAAAAAGGGGCGGACCAAGCAAGAGCGGAGGTAGTTGATATATAGAAGTTTTCTAAAGCAGTACAGTTCGCTGACTTCATTAACATAAAACAAGACATGTACAAGCTGGCATCTCCATCGCATAAATGCTAATATTGCTAATATCGCTAGCAAATGAGTAAAACAAACAGACATATTGGCCACCACTCGCAGAATTAAAAAAATAAAACGCACAAAATAATAACACAATACGAAACATTAGACCCCAAAAAAACCAATAATATGGAATCCAAAAATCTTAGTTTAAAAAAAAAAAAAGAAAAATATTTTCAGAAATATTACCTAAATCTCCCAAAAAAAGGAAATATTTTTAGACTGCGGTGTAAAACTGCCGTGTTACATTTCAGATGACCTTTGCATGGATTCCTTCAGATTTCTTTGGTGTAATACCTGATGAATTATAAATGACAGCAGTCTCACATTAGCATTGACCTTGTGAGAGTCACCTGTGTGTATGTGTGCGCGTGATGCTTGCGATTCAGTCAGTGATCCATCGCCCGCACAAGGACATGTTTGGTCTCAGCAATGGATGCTTTTATAAATTATTCATTCGCTTACTCAGTCGGGCATTAAAAGACGATACAGAAGGAGCGTCCGTCACCAGTACTGCGCTCAAATTTCGCAGTCTTCTGTTAAAAACAAAAATATTAGATGATAAATACTGTTCAAAATATTTGAAAAAAATTACAAAGCATTATGACAAAAAACTATCAATATTATGCTGAATTTAAATCTAACACTACTTATTACATACAAACTGAAAATATTAGATGAAAAATTAAATTAATGTTAGAAAATTTACAAAACATTAACACAAAAATAAGAAAATATTTGAAAAACATCACAAAAATATCCATCAAAAAACAAACGTTTTATGAAAATATACAAAAACAGACAGAAATAAATTGGCTTTATAATAGATAAAGCATAGTAGAGCGAATGTTTCAAAATATTAGACACAAAACTAAAAACTACACAAATATTATAACACAGTATAAAAATATTAGCTAAAATATTAAAGGCACTAGAAAAAAAATTCCATTCAACAGTAGCGCTGACTGTGAGCTGCTAGCAGCTAACTATTGTTTGAACATACAATATTAGCTCTTAGCCAAATGATGAGCGGGAGACTCCACACAGTTAGCATACAGGTTTAATGGAAGGCACTCTTTACACAATAAATTGCATGTCATTCACTCATTAATTCGTTAGAAGTCAGTCACTAAGGTCTAAAGTGGGCCAACTCCATTTTGGTCATTTTCAAGTTAAGTTAAGTGCAGAAATGAATAGAGAAAGTCACATCTTTCAGTTGAAACCTGGGCCAAGTCAAGGTTTGATTCCAATTTTGACATATAGGGGGCAGTCAATTTTTGCACCCAGCACCTTTCATCGCATGGGTGCCCTCTTTTTCACTCTCCTGAAAATGACAAAATGGAGTTACCCCACTCCAGTTCTCATTGGCTCTTCTGTACTCAATAAGAATAAGTGCTTCTTCCTAACATAAAGTGCTGGGTAGCCAAGTCACTAAATGATCGTATTGGCTTCCATATGAATTATTGCTGTGTTCCTAAGGTCAAACAGGGTTCCCCTATGCGCTTGTGGCAACATTATTGCATACAGTACGTTTATTGCAAGATTACATTCTCGGCCTTTACGATAGAAACTCTACTTATATACCTGTCATGAAGTCACATTATCATAATTGAAATGCGGCATGCACGTCTAGCAGTCTCACTTGATTATTACTAGACCATTAAAATCCTTATAATTAGCTACATTCATTACGTCAAACTTTAGTATGAGCCTCATTTCTGCATGCCATGCAGTAGAAATGATACATTGTTTATGTCATTTAAAGTGTGCAAAGGGAACGGTGTCCCCTCCTCCTATTACATTATAAATATAGATCTTACAGCATGTCACATTTGTGGATGTTGATGATAATTGTGCTTTCCTGCACGTATTCAAGAGCCTCACAAAGTGCGTATCTGGAGATTAACATTCAGTGCAATCATTTGACAAGCTCTTTTAATTGTACTTTAAAGGATTTCTATTGCATAAATATGCTCAGTTGGCAAAAACATACTAATTGTAGATTGTATTTATTTTTTGCATGCGAGTTCTATTAGCATTTGATTGATATTTTGCAGCTCATCTGCAACGTGCAAACTACAGTAATATGCCATGTTAGTATAACTACAATCAAAGATGTTTCACACTGTGTGGACACTTCACAGTATATTTGAAAGTCTATTAGATTAGCTGAATATGATCAAGTGGAACGTCATGTGGAAGAAATTATTTTGTTGTTGTTGTTGTTGTTGATGTTGTTGTAATGGAGGAGGGGCCTGGAGGAGAGGTCACAGGTTGTAAGGACACTGCACACTTCATTAAGTACACCGCTAATAATGAACATTATGCTGTTACAAAGAAAATATTGAAAATACTCCAAATGCCCACAATTATTTCATTAAAATGCATTATTTGCATCGCAAATGTTTTTTCTTGCCAAATAGTGAGCCAAATGGTTAATCCATAATTGGATCCTCGAAATGTCAATCCATGCACAAAATACAGAAACACATCCCTTGTAATGTATATTACAGGTGTCCTGACACAGAATGTCACATAAAAGGGGTTCCCAAATATTAAACCCTTATGTGTGTGTCTCTCTCTCTCAATATTTTTTCCTATATTTCTCAATATGTCTTCCTTGTGATTGTTGAAACGTTAAATTTTATCACAGGCGTTTTTATAGTTTGGAGTTATCTCTCAACACACATGTTGCCATTTTGAGGAACAGAAAAACGTGAGTTACATGACTGAGCAGGCATGACATCAAGTTAACTGCTCTCACCAATTAGTATTCAAATAAGCTTTGACTTTCTTCATGTAATTGTAAAGAAGAAAGGATTTACTCGGCAACAGAGTAAATCCCACTCCATCGGGGGTTCCGGGTTTGCGGTCCTGCCGTTTCACAGATTTATTGTTTGGCCAGTTAATAACTTTTTTGTCCTGCTGCTCTTTATTTTGGGTGTAATTTCACTGTCGGCCACACGATGGCAGCACACATTTTGGTTTGAGACTGGGTGAATTTGAAAGAACAACAAAAACTCCTGTTTAGCACAAAATAGTTTTGGTTGAAAATTATTTAAAGACATCTTCTGCAACCCTTTGCCTACAGAAAGCGATGACTCATTTTGTAATGTACATCTGGGGCATGATTATTGACGTATATTGTGAGATAAGAAAAATGGGATTTGTCAACTGCAAACAGAAAAAGGGATTGGTTCTTGGGCTCCACAATATATTGAAAAAATATCAATATCGCGGTATTGGCCCGGTATCGCGAAGACATGCAATAATTATCATATGGAATTGTATGGTTTTACCTGAATTTAACCATTCAGAGGCAAGCGTAAATGTCCAACAGTTGAAAATTACCTAAGGTAATTATAATTAATTAGCTAGAAATACAATAAGCTTTGTTATTTTGCTGCAGGAAAAAAAAATCATGAAATAATAAAAATGTCACTTTGTTAGTTATACGTTAAATATCGCAATAATATCGACATTGCTACATTCAACAACCACATTGCATATCATATGATTTTCCTATATCGTGCATTGGTACACTGTTATGCTGATTGTACAATATTTAAGTGTTATCCATTGCTCTTATTTTTTCTCAATATATTGTATGTGTTCAATTCCTTTGCATTATTTTAGAAAAAAAAATTGTTCTGTACAAACATGCCTAGAAAGTAGTTAAAGTGTACCTGTGGTGATCAGAAAGAAAAATATATATGGTTTATCAAGAAAAACTGCATCCAAATGTGTTTTTGATTACACTGGTTGTATTATTATTTTTTTGTTTATTGTTTGTAAAGTGCTTTGTTACAGCTCCAGCTGACATGCGCTGTATAAATAAAATTGTATTTTAATATTGTATTGTATTTTATTGTATTGTATTGTATTAATGCAAGCTTATAATAGCTCGCGGAACCTATTCGTTTGGAACGCCCTGACAGATAATGCGTGCAACCATAGAGCCGGGATATACGGTGTTGAAAGCCACCTTGGCAGGGCCGTCTCCCCAATTTAATGCATCATTTTCTTGGTCAGATCATGACAAATCGAAGTTATTCTCGGAATTTTGCAGAGTCAGTACTGACAGAAGGTCCGTCAGTCCGTCACTGACGACACTTGTGTTTTTGCTGACTCTGTGTCGGATGAGGCCAGTGCTGCAGTACATAACAAATAATCAGCCGTCACATGCAGAGGCAGAAACCTGTCTGTGGCTCAGGTTACATCCTTTCCATTTAAATAAGTAAGTAAGTAAGTAAGTAAGTAAGTAAATAAATAAATATTAGTCTGGATGCCACGTTTATGGCCATCTCCCCGGCTGTGTGGATCCCGGGACGTCTTGGTGGCGCACTCGCTCGTGTTCTACCTACCGTGGCCTTTTTTATTAATTTTTTTAACAACGGCTAATTAGGGTCACCTAGGGAGGAAACAGAAAAAAGAAAATACAGATTTAGATATATAGGTAATAGATCTGGCGTATCACTAACTGGTAGGTCCAGTCAAAAACTTGGTGTCACATTCATTCCTAACATGGCGCCTTGCATTAAAATTAACCAGGGGGATTGTTTAGGCAAATACAAGACTAGAGACATGCATGGGAAAACCAGATATTTATCAAACTTTACAATCTTGCTCAGTTTCCCCATCAATACTTCAATACTGGGCCACTGAAGGTACACTTAAAATAGGGCATTTTGTAGTGCAGATTTGCTTATTGCAGGGGTGCTTGATGAATCAAATTATGTGATGGTTTATTATCTGTTTTTCATTAAAAAAAAAAAAAAATTGGGTGGGATGATTAAGGGAGGCATCACTTCCCTTACCCAATACCGCGCAAATAGCACCGAGCTATTTAAAATAGATGGATGAAAATTGCACTTCTTAAAAGGGTTCCTCTTGTGCCGACGACAACTTGAGTAAAGGCTAAATATGTCATCATGCTGCAACAGTCCAAAAAATGCTGAAGAAAATGCTTTTCTACGAGTGGAAGCCATTCTTCTCGGTGTTCCAGGCGCTTTTATCGAGTGACGCCGAGCTGTCGTACTTGTCGGCCAGGGAGCTCTGCTGTGCCTCGGTGGCGGCGTCAATCATCTGCTTCTCCTCCTGCTCCGTTTCGCGGTGGTAGAAATAGTTGAAGTTGGACACGATGACAGGCACAGGCAGCGCAATGGTCAGCACGCCGGCGATGGCGCACAGGGTGCCTACCATCTTGCCGCCCATGGTGATGGGGCACATGTCTCCATAGCCCACCGTGGTCATGGTAACCACTGCCCACCAGAATCCGTCCGGGATGCTGACAAACTGCGTCTGTGGCTCGTCGACTTCGGCGAAAAAGATGGCGCTGGAGAAGAGGATGACACCGATGAAAAGGAAGAAGATAAGCAAGCCCAGCTCTCGCATGCTAGCCTTGAGGGTCTGCCCCAGGATCTGGAGTCCCTTGGAGTGGCGGGATAGCTTGAAGATGCGGAACACTCTCACCAGGCGGATGATCCTCAGGATGGCGAGCGACATGTTTTGGCTTGAGTTGGTGTCATCGCCAGGAGTGGTTGCCAGCTCTGTACCCAGCGTGACAAAGTAAGGGATGATAGATACGATGTCAATGATATTCATGATGTTGTTGAAGAAGTCGCTCTTACTGGGACACACAACAAAGCGGACGCCGGCTTCAAAGCAGAACCAGATAATGCAAATGGTCTCTACAATAAAGAAAGGGTCTGTGAGATAGGCTACAATATCTTTGGCAGCAGGTTGAGGACTTGAACCTTCCGTGGTCCCGTTAACGACATGATCCACACCGGAAGTGAAATCACCATTCTCCCTGAACTCTGGTAGAGTTTCCAGACAAAAGATAAAGATAGAGATGACGATGACGAAAACCGAGACTAGAGCAATGGATTTGGCGGCACTGGAGCTCTCGGGGTACTCGAACAGGAGCCAGAACTGTCTTTGGAGCTCGTTGGTGGGCAACAGGACCTCGGGCTCTTTGATGAAACCTTCGTCTTCACGGAATTGCTCCATGGCCTCGTGGCCCAGTTGATAGAAAACAATCTCACTGGCGAAGACATCTAATGGGACGTTGGCCGGTCTGCGGACCCTCCCGCCAGACTGGTAGAAATACAGGACACCATCGAAGGAAGGCCGGTTACGGTCGAAGAAGTACTCGTTCTTCATGGGGTCGAAGTGGCGCATGCGTTTGGAGGGGTCACCCAGTAAAGTCTCGGGGAAGCGGTTGAGTGTGCTCAGCTGGGTCTCAAACATCAGTCCCGAAACGTTGATGACCACCTTCTGGTCTCGTTCCTCTCCGCTGGTCTTTTCGAACAAGTCCTCGTTGTCATAGCAGTCCCTTGGCATCCTGCTGAAGACGCCGTCCGAACCCGACTCGCCGCTCACCAGGAGCTTTAGATTAGAGATCAAGCTGCAGCTACTGGAGGTGGCTTTGGATGGCGTGGAATGGGATGCACCCGCGCGGCGGCCCCAGCGAGGGGATGGTCGTGGGGATGGACGCGGGGACGCCAGGCGGCGCGGCGATTGCTCAGGGTCCGGGGCCTCCGACGTGGGCGACGTTGGGTAGCCAGAGTCGCTGGGGTCACCCAGGTTGATGCCCACATCATCCACATTTTCAAAGTTAACCAGTGGAACCTAAATAAAGATACAGCAGATGGATGAAAAACTTTATTCATCCTGTGAGGAAAATAAAGTTGTCACTGCAGTAATATTAACACATACCCGCTTGCATTACTAATAAACAGTTATAAAACACCCAACAAAGTAAGAACAAATACAAGAAAAGTATTGAGGAGGAAGGAAAAGGAAATAAAATCAAATTAGCATTTTCGCTATTTGTTTTTTGGAACCTATCCTCTAATACTCACTGAAAATCGTGTCTATTGTCTGTTTTTGTTCTGTGAACAAAGCAAAAATAGTATCTTAACCTTGGTGATGCTCTTAGGTTTCATTCATTGGTGTTTTTTCATTCACGTTTCGTCAAAACACAGTCAAAAGTGAAACTGAAAGTATGTTTTTGCTTGCACTGCTTTCAATAGTGTAGTCTACTTTCCATTATAATTTGCCTGTATCTGTCAATATGTAATATTTTGTGTAAAAGGCAAAAGGTGTATATAATAACTTTATACCATAGTCTAAAGTGCAAGTGTGAATGTTTGTTTGTATGATGTCAGTCAGTTGTGGTGATTTGTTATTTTGGCTTGTATGCGATCTGATTCTATGTAAAGTACAATATGTTCCATGTAAAGTGGGTTTGTTTGTGTGGATAATTCAACTACTGAATACATACATTTATGTAACATGGGTTCATAATTGTGTACATTCTAGATGCATGGTGTTGATGCTTTATGATACTCTCAACTTTAGCACTAGTAGTGCGAGAGCAGTCATTTTGACTGTTTTCAAACTTTAATGTGTTATTACTCTGCGTATAGAGCTATAAAATGATGCTGGCCTCTTGACTTTTCCTAATTCTTTATATATTTCATTACCATGTTGCAATTTTATGGTATTAAACAATATAAAAATAGTTACGCGTCATTATTCCTTTAACTACGGCGTCCCAGTCAATTTGACGGTTCTACTTATGATGCGCTGGGAAGGCGCTGCCGGGTTTCTAACCAGCGGTTGCATTGGGAAATGCTGCTGGTCACCATGATCGTTAAAAAACAAACAAACAAACAAAAATTCCTATAGAGTAGAGGAGGCATTACATCTGCTTGAAAATATGGATGAGTCTGAGGATGAATTGCCCGACTGACACACAGCGAGTCAGAACAAAAAAGGCCCTCTGGCGAGGAGGAGTAGCAGCCTTGTTGCGTGTTGTAAAATAGGCTGCTAGATGTGATAGTCATGACGTGGGTAGTGCATAGCAGACAGTCAAAATGAATAAAATAATGAGCTTATTTGGTGCTTGTTGACATAATTCCCTGATGGAAAAAAAACGAGTTCCAGGCCGCTATCGGGATGGAGTTGTTTTGGTTGCTGTACTTTGGATTTACTTCCTTTCTTCGAAGTCAAATGCAGTTAAGCTATTTGCGACACCGTCTCCTTTGCTTTTGCTCCAAATTAGCTGTATTATACAACAGGTGACACGCACGCAGTGTGAGAGCCGCACACGCTCCACCAATTTTTTGTCATTCATTTTTTTGACATAATTTACATTAAATTATACTCACCACAGGACTTTTTATAAACAAAATACCTTTATTAGACACTCGAATAGTGAGTAATAATCATTTTAGTCGATGACGTCATTCCTAGAACGCACCAGAGCGCATTCCGTCTAATTGACGGGTCTCGTACTTGTTGTAGTTTCAAAATACTGGTACTCCTAGCGTTAAGTCCTCTGTCGTCATCTTGTGAAATCGACACGCAGTTTCAACCCCCTTTTGGGTATTTTCGCTATTTGTGTCAGGGCTCGGTCCCTGTTCACTACACATTTGTGCAAACCTCCATCGCTGTCCGTCTCCTCAGGTGTCAGGAATGCAGGAGGGGGTCCCACATGGACCTCGGCCCAGCTGGCTGGCATCCAGGCCGCTTCAGTCCTCTCCGTAACCTGAACGGACGGAAGAGCAAAAAGCAACCTTGCTGCGTTAAATACTTTTTTTGGTCCATTTTTGTTAGCATCAGCACACAACTCGCCATCTGATACCCCCTAATGTTCCGACTTGAGATCATGACGGAAGTGAAACCTCGGCAGGTTTGCCCGGGAAACTGCTTACACTGAATGAATGTGTGTGCATGTGCGTGCGTGTGCTGATCAGGTAGTTAATTAGGTACACCTGCTCCTGTAATTCAATGACATCCCATACAAAACTTAGCCATAACAAAACTTTACAAAGTTTTGATTCAACTTGCTTTACCATCTTTATTTGTTCTTTGTTTTTAAGATACTTACAAAAATACTATACTGTAATTTAACATGGTTTTGTTCCTGTGATTTTATTCTTTTGTTTTTTTTTCTTTCATTTTTAACATATTTCTTCATCTCTTCCTGACTTACGTAAAAATATGTTCATTCTTTATGTCCTCACTTACTGTACAGGGCATAATTCAAAAATATTCTAAACATTAAACTGCACTTTGTAAATCCTCTACATTTATTTTTTAAACTTTTTTTGCCTATCATCATTAATTCGTCACTCTCTGTCACTTGATAAAAATCTTGAATATGATGAATTTTCTTACATATAAGATTTGTAAGTTTTCAAGGGTATTATATCATATAAAGTGTTAAAAATACTAGAAAACAACATATAAAGGCACATAGTATAAATGAAAAAATATTACGTAGTTGATAAAAGAACTTATAAGTGAAAATAGATCAAAAGAAAACAATAATAAAAACAGAAATATAAATAATATCAATACTGCAAACTAAAAGATGATTTTGAAAAACTGATGAAAATAAAAATAAGTAGCCTCACAGTAGGACATATATTCATATATGCACGCACACACACGCACAAAAATAAGTTGAATGCAACAGTGGTCAAAGTCCAAACAGTCATCTATCAATATGTCATTAAACATAATACATAACACACCAAAAACAACAAGAACGAAAAAAAAACCCCACAAATAAATATGTTTGAGTTTTTCAAATTGAATCAAACATTGTTTGCAAAATCTGTCCATAGGACTAATTATGGTATACTTTATTGGCCTTGGAAAAGACCAAAGAAGATAGGAGTTATCCAGGTCATGGTCATTAACAAAGCTTGCATTGAGGCAACTGGATTCTTTTTGTTTGAAGCATCCAGTGGTCTCTATCTAACCTTTTCTGTTCACTCTGTTGTTCTTCTTCCCACGAGTCCTCTGTAAGACCTTTGGGCTGCATTCCCTTGACCCTGAGTGTTCTCCTGTCTTTAATTTTTTCATTGCAGCACAACACTAAGTATTCATCAGCGAGATTTAAGAGCATAGAGAATACGGATTGTCAAATGTCAGGAAAAAACAAACAAATCCAAATTAAAACTTTGCACCTTCTAGTGAGCTGACATTGAACAATGACACCATCACCTTCAGCAACACACAAACAAATCAAAACAATCATACAGGATTACTCACCTACCGACTCGGCAGGAGTGCCCGCCACTTCTTCCTCTTCTTCTTCTAGCGTCTTGCCTCAGTTGCACTCCCATTCAAGACAGTCCCTATCAAAGCTCCCATTGGGTAATTGAACACCTGATAGGAAATGAGAGCTGCCACACGCGCACAAATACAAAACAATGCACATATAAACCCTCATGCAGGGTTTTAAATGCAGAGAGAGGGATATGGGCTGGATGGGATGGGGAGGGGGGTCACCTGGCTTCTCACCCCCCCCTCCTCCCATCAGCTCCGTGATAGGAGATTTAGCGCCTGACGTGTGTGAAGGAAGGCTCACCCCTCCTCCCTCTATTTTCTTTTTGTCCTTCCCGCAGAGAGCGCACACACGCTAGGATTGTCCAATCCGGCGTCACCTTGGGGATTAGACTGCATTGTGCCCCCCACCCCACCCCCCAACCAACACAGGAAAATACCTGAGAGCACCTGCACACATCTGTCCAACCATCTCACGCTAGGTAAAAGCACTAAAGAGGACTATTGATTTGTATTTTTTTCCCCATACGATTGAGAAAGAACCTCACTTGAGTGCAGTAAACATGTGCCACTTTTGTTTAGGGAAAACAACTCCTTCTTTGACCTTGCCGAATGTGTGAGGTATAGATTTGGAGCAAGTAGTCTATCAATGAACAATAAACACTCATTTTTAGATTCCAAGGTGACTTTTTGTACCTTTTACAGAACTCAAATGTCAAAAAAATAAGAGAGAAAAAAACAACAACAATCTGCCCGCCCACTAATCAATCTCCCCACCCACAGAAAGTTACTATACATACCATTTAAAATAATGGAGAAAAAAACAATTCTTGAATTTCTAATTAAATGAATTTTAAATTAAAAAAAAAAAAAAAGCTTTGCCCCCCCCCCAAAAACAAGCTTAAAATGAGTACCGGTTAGTAAGTAAGTAAAAAAGTAAGTTAGGTAAATAAACAATTTTTAAGACGTTTACTTGTTGTTCCAAGATTTTAAAATGGAAAAACTAAATAAATAAATAAATCAAATTAGAATTGTTTTTAAATATTGTACTGTAATACTGTAATAGTGTATTGTAACTAACTTAATTTTTTTTGAATCAGTTCTACCTAAAAAGAGCAAAATAAATAAATAAATAAAACCCACTACATGAATAAAATTATATAAATCACAATTCAATTTAAATAAATGAAAAAATATCAGGCCAAATGGTTTTACCCAAAAATGTTTTTTCGGGGGTTGAAATTAAAATTGTGAAAATAAACAAATAAAAAATATGTTATAGTGGATACAAGCATGTTCCCCAGATTTTGTGTTTTGTTGTTTGAATAAAAAAAAAGCCTTTTTCTTTTCTACCTGGAGGTTCAATAAAAACTTAACAATAAGATGCACTGTGTGCCCCCTAAACTGTCACACACCACATAAAAACATATTCCAAAGGACTATTAAGTTTTTTTTCTTCTCTCTGTTTGAGAAAAAGCCTCCACCTAATCCAGTAAACCTGTGCCACTTCCATTTAGGGAAAACAATTGCTTCATTGCCCTTGCAAACAGTGTGAAGTACAGATGTGGAACAGCGCCAATATACAATTGGAACTCATTATTGGATGACAAGGTGACTCTTTGTACCTTTAACAGGGTGAAACATGGTACAATCAATCAATCAAACAATACATTATATAATGAATGAAAATGTATCAGGGCTCAAATAATTGAATATACAGTACATCCCACCTAAATAGGAACAGCTCTAGATGTTTTCAAGAGTTAACCAAATTAATACAAAATGTTGATCAACAATATCCTGCTTTGAATGAAGTTCATTCTGTCTCTTATTTATAATTGAAATGGTCGGTTCATTTATCTCAGACAGGTTTTTAGGGGGTCATTTACCTGACATGTTTCGGTGGCAGTGGCCTTCTTCAGTGTCACATGATGTTGTATGACTCATCTTTATCAGCTGATGTTCAATGAAGGTGTGACCCACCTGTCAAATTTGACAGGTGTGTCACGTTCTCTGCTGTCTATTCATACATGAACAGGAATTTACCGTCACAAAATCACATCCGCAAACTGGAAAGACTCATCGCACGGAAAAGGACTCAGATATCGACGACAAATGGATACATAACATGTCAAGGTACAAACTCACACAAACAGAACGCAGCATATTAACAAAAGGACTCAATTACGCCATCACACCCAGAAATATGACACATGGCGATTTCATCTTGGCAACGGATTTAGGATGTAAAAAAATACAAAATCAAGGACAAAAAGCAGCACTACGAAACGAGATAGCAGGTATTTTGAAAACGGCCAAACCACCACCCAGCAATATCACTAAGCAGGAAGAAAAGCCATGAAAGGTGGTGGTGTCTGATATGGATTTAATAAAAGAAAAGTGTTTAGAATTGAAATTTTGTCATGTGTTTTATTTAATTAGTGTTAATCCAAACACGCAATAGTGGCATAATTACTGCACTGTCAACATTACATTTTGTTGCTGTAACCAGTGCTTTAGGCGGGCAATAACGCAGCGGTACGAAGTACGAGCACATCTTAATTTTAGCAATTTTTTTACATGAACACACCGTATCCTCTCTTGTTCTATTTCTCTCTTGCATTTTGTGATACTCATATGCAGAGTTGTGCATTTTACTAAAAATTTTGCGGTCCATTTATCACCTACCGCCTACAGCCAAGGTACCCTTCCACGGTTCGTCTATCCGCCTTTTTGTTTGGCTGGGAGAAAATAGTATCCGCCTATGATTTTAAATGGGCTTCCATTAGCGTTTCCGACTACCAACTTTGACAAACTACCACTCGCGCACCTCCATCCCCCCTGCTCGGCGATATTTGAAACGAAAGACTGACTCACTGCGACATGGAAGCGGCTGGACTCAATGTGTCTCCTTTAAGGACCTTTTTAGACCTCTATGTACCTTTAAGGACCTCGCTCCCCGCCGCATTTAAAGGAGATGGATTTAGTCCGGCCCTCAGTCTCGAAACATAGGGAAAAGGTCACTTCCTCTCACCTGATTCCCCACTGAAATCTGTCCCCCAAACACAACAACTGAATCTAACAACACCGGTGCTATTGTTACAGAAACATCTCCTCACCATGAAAATGCACGATTACAACGACAAAAATGGGCTTCCGACTATGCTTAGTCTGACTATTTTTTAAAGTTTCCCGTTTATCGTTTACAAAATGGGCGTCCGTCATAGGTGGATAGGCGGACCGGTCCGTCACACATCTCTGGAAATAATCATTGCGGTCTGTACAACAGAGCCAGCTTCACGAGCCAAAAAGGAGCAGGTGTAGGCTACTTAGTGTAGCTGGTAAGTAAGTGTACGGACTTGTTAACAGCTATTGAACCAAGACAGCAATAGTTTTAGCAAAATCCCAATCAACTGAATGACAGTCGATGTTCATGCATTTTTGTTTTTCATTCATCTCAGAGAAGGAGATGTTTTAAACATGTTTATCAGTGTTTTTTGAAGAATATTTGGGGTTTAAATGATTCTTTTTTTCCAATGCGTATTCACTATGACAGGGATCGATTGTATATTAAATATACAAGTTGTTTATATAATCTCCGAACCTCCCTTTCTGGAATGTGGGCTCAGTATTGCATGGATCAATCAGGAAAAGTGCTGAGTGAAACAATAGACTTCCCTGTACATGTTAACATTGAAACTAACCCTTGATTTCCGTTTAAAAGATATACCTTCCTTTACCCTATTCATTTTTCGGCTCAACTCAAAACTGACAGCAACGAGCTTAGCCGATTGTAGTCCTCGGTGGCTCGGTTAAGAACAGATTGAATTAACAGCTTCAAGTATTATGGTTGTGAATAAAACATTTAATCCCAGCAACGACTTGACCTTGAAAACATTTCTCCAAAAGTTCTTTGTTGATGCTTTGCCAGTAGGGCGGCCAATTTGGCAGCAAAAAGCAAGACTCTAATGTTACCCATTTGGAACCACAGCGCTTATGTGCCGTGGTACTGCAGGTCGCCCCCCTTCCTGTTACACTGCGGCGAGAGCAGCACCACTGCAGCCTGCACGGCATGCGTCAAGGTCGCCTTCCCCAAAAAAGCTATCTTAAGTCTTTACAGTGGTGCATTCGCTATCCATCATATTAGGCCGTTGTCTCTGGGGTAGGGGATCTCATTATGTTCACCCATGAGTGTAAACTTCACAAAGTACGTATAGGTAGGGGGTGTTAGCTTAAGTGCATGCAAGGTTATGAGAGGACATGCATGTGCATATATGCAAGCCGATAGGCTTTTTCTATTTATTTGAATTCATACAAAATAATATTTACCAACCAAACCTTCGCCATCAAAGTCCATTCCGACATACTTTTACACTAAGAGTATCACAATACAGGTGAGAATCATTAGGTCATTGATACTATTGAGGTTGGTGCTTATCTTGTTCAATTTTTGGAGCATAATTTCCAACTTGTATGACCCCCAAACTAGCGGTCATGACTCACAATATTATTATGATATTCTTCCAATGATAATCAGAATCAGAATCAGAATCAGCCATTGGCCATTTGGCCAAGTGTGTAAAATACACAAGGAATTTGTCTTGTATCACAATACAGGTCAAAATTGTCAGTGCTATTGGTATTTGGCTCTTTTCTTATGGAGATAACTTTCCCAAATTTCTCTGACCACACAAGTCAAAAGCAGTGACATGGAGGTCACTCACACAACCATTTATAGATGGACGAGATGGCGACCCAGATGGCGAGAGCAGGGATGAATCGATGGCGAGTGATTTGTGTGTGTAAAAGGGAGCGAGGCTGTGGTAAATGGCTAAAAGATGAGCTCCACCGCAGCGTCCTGGGGGAGTGGTGACAGAGACATTTCCTTCCTCTGCCTGCCCTTCAACGCAGCGCTTCATCCATCAAATCCTCAACATCTCCCCCTGCTGCTGACATTCTAACCTTAACAATTCTCTGACATGGTACATTATAGAAAACAGTTGATAATAATAGTAATTCTGTCTATAATGCCTTCATGATGTTTTATGTTAGTGATTGTCCTATATGTTCACAGTTTCTTGGCGACAAGAAAAGCTCTCTGCGACCATTAAAACTGTTTGCAAACACCTGGCAACCTTTTGCAACCTTTAACAAACCCTGACAAAAGCTCGCTTCGCAAGTTCGCATTCCTCCAGTTTGAGCTGATTGGTTTGCACGACCTGCCGCTTCTGATTGATGAGCTTGGCGGGAGAGGAGGGAGACGGCGTGTATGTGTAAGATCATTGACGACAGATTCTGGGTCAGTCAGGGGCACTGCAAAAAAAAAAAGAAAAAGATCATTTGATGATCATGTGATAGTGTAGTCTGGAATTGTGATTTTGATCAAAAATCAAAAGTACTAGTACATGGACCTTAAGATGGAGTTCGAGATTCTAGGGCGCAATAGTTTGTGAGTGTGCCCGCATGTGGAGTCACACCTTCTGTCCAGGCATGGTGTTTTTTTGCAAATCAAACTACAGGCACAAGATGGGGCCAGAGAGGACAGGTTTTTTGTTTCCACACAGATCATTTTACTCATATAACTACTGTCAGGCTATACTGATAGGTTTAACAATATATTGTAACATTTTTTTTCTGAAAATTGCAAACCCCGCCTTTAATTGACTATATAAAGGGCAAACTGATATACAGTGTACATCCGTCCATACTGTAATAGACGTGCGTAATATACGTGCACATATCCTGTTCATACCCACATAAATGCCTATAAACATATACTATAAGTAAACCACACATAACCACTTACACATACACCCCCCACATACAACCCGAAAACATATGTACTGTACATACCAGAAACATGCATCTAATCCAACATACATGTTCCCCCTTCATCTTATTATTTCCGATACCCCTGTGAAAAACTCTAAAAACACAAAAAAGACAAAATAAAAGTAATTATAGTTAAAGTTAAAGTCATATATATATATATATATATATATATATATATATATATATATATACACAAAGAATTTAATCAATATTTTGGGGAATTAAATATATACAAATCTGAACAGATATTAAATATTAAAACTAAATACAATTATGACAAAAATAACATTTTGCAACAGATGTAAAGAAATGCAAACAATATAAAGAAATTATTTTAAAACACAATTACTAACATTTTGGTTAAAATTAAATAAAACAAAATGTATTAAAAAAATGCAAACCTTTTGAATTTAAATATAAGATATCAAAAAATTGAAATTGAAATGAATAAAAAATAACATATAAAATCAAACAATTTTAAGTGTGCCTTATGGTATGTAACATTTTACCTGAAGCTCATGTGCTGGGGAAGGAAGCGCTCCAGACATCCTTTGATGGGTGCTGAGGTGGCGATTCAAGTGGCGTTTATAAATCTATCTTAAGTGTGAAGAATAGTTCTAACACTCAACGTGTCCAAGTTTACTGATAAACACACACACATGTTTAACACACGCACACGCACACGCACACGCACACGCACACACAAACACAGTGATTGATCACGTTTCTAAAAACCTTATATAACTTATAAACTACTAAAACTAATCAAAAACTATACAAACACAAATTATTTTCAAAAAATAACAAACTTGCTGTAAAAGCTAATTAAAACTAACTAAATTAAAAAAAAAAAAAAAAAAGTCAAAACAAAATAAATACTAACAACAATGAAAAATCCAAAGCTATTATAACCCTGGTAAGCGCACATTTTGTTATGCGTGGAGTCTTTCACATTTTCATGTTGAATATCAGGACATAAATATTATTATTATTATATTATATATACTTAAATATTATTTGCAGATGATTTTGGACACAATACGTTGCATTATTTGTCACAGTTGACTTCCTGGCAGCAGTTAGTCACTTTGTAAAGCCTGGAAAGCATGAAAAGAACTGCTTTTAAATGAGGACGACTTCATTAAACGGTAATTACTTTAGTACATATGTGCTCCATGAAGCCATCCAACTTTTGCACAATGACAGCAGACTAATGGCTATGTTATTGTTATTATTATTATCACTATTATTAACACTTCAGAGCCTCCTGTCATTCAATGCCCATGTGGGGGCCTTATCTGAGTAGAGCAGCTTTAAAGCCAACACAATGCACACCATGCTAATCTCCAACACAAACACACACAGGCACACGCACTTTCTTATGAAATATTCCTGCAGCAGAGCCATGTGGTATATAAATAGCTCAACTAAATAAAACAGATTAAAAAAAGTCTACACACCCCTGTTCAAATGCCAAGTTTTAGTGCTGTAAGGTTTGACAACAAAAATGTCAAAAAAAAGCCGACTGCAACAGCTGAACTTTATTTGTGGTTCATCAGAGGCACTTTAAATGGTTTAATGGTTGTGTGCTGACTACCATTTAATATGAGTTTGAAAGTGAGTCTGAACACAGCCATATTCCCAGTTGCAGGAGGGTGTGCTTATTTTTTCTTCCTCTCTTGGATCACAGAAAACACTATTAAATGTAATGATGATCAAACACTTAGAGCATACATTATTTTTGATTTATTCACAGTAACAAAATATCTGATCAATTAAGTAAAAAAAATTATAAACATTTTTTAAATGTTATTTCGTTATTAATCTTTAGCATTTTTGTTTTGCAGCAAGATGATGTCATGAATAAAATGGTTTCACACAAACGTGGTTCAATTCTGTACTGTAAATATTTTTTAAAATGTATTGACACGAAATGTTGAATAAAAATTACACATTTTCACAATTACTTTTGTTAAAATTTGCCAAGTCATCCTTTTTCTATAGCGCTTGTCTTTGTTAAGGTCCCGGGTGTGCTGACTTTGATACAGGAAGGCTGGAGAAGGATTCAAACCCAGAACTTTAGAACTGTGAGGCAGAACTGCAAGGCACTGCCCTACCATGCTGCCCACTTTAAAAACATGTTCGTAAAATAGGCACGATCAGTAAAAATATTAATATGGGAAATGAAAAGTTTATGGGAATAGGCCCCCCCCCCCCGCCCCACAAACTACCATCAAGAATGAAAGTCACTCTGAGGAAAGCCATAAAAAGCAGTTGAAAATTTAGAAAGTTTCATAAAAGGTCACCGCTTCGGAAGTGAGCCCTCCTCATACACATGTCAAACTAACAAGATCACCCTCAGCGTCTTGTGCAGAAACATGTTTATTGTCTTTTTGGGGCCATCAACATGATAGAACAGTGGTTCCTAACTGTTTTGTCTCATGTACGATGCCTCCAAAATTGACTCAGTGGCGCACCCTGGGAAGTTTGAAAAAAATAAGCCCCTGGCTGTAGCTTTGTATCTCAAGAGGAAAAACGGTGGCAAATTCCAGGGCTCATATTTTGATGAGTTACTGTTAGGGAATTTGCCCAAATACCTGTAAAGTCCCAATCAGCAGCAGGTACTTTTCTCCCCACACCAACTAATGTGGGCTGAGCAAGGCATCAAAGTTTAGCGATTATTTTAAAGATTCTCAAAAAGTTTTCAAAAATTACCTCCCATAACCAATTCTCTGAATGACCGACATTGAGTTGGCATGTCTATCATAAACAGGCAGCTCAAAAAAGACTTAATTAAGGACCCATACCAAATTCGAACATGATTTTGGGATAATTCCATGACTACTTCACGGAAACTGGCCCAAATGAGCCCCAATCGAAAGCAGGTATCCAAGAATGATGAACATCACTAAATCGTGTTTTATGCCTACACCAGAGGTTCTGAAACCTTTTGCACCAAGTACCACCTAAAAAAATTCTTGCTTCTCCAAGCATCACCGTGATGATCACATTAAAATATAGGACTCTGCATTCCTAAAAAGTATATTTAATACAGTTTGATCATTACCGCGGGGGTAAAATATTTTAAAAGTTTTTTAAAATAGTTAACAACTGCACCTAAATGTTTGAAAACGAGCACTTCTAAAAATATGTTGTTTTTTTTAATCTAATTTAAAAGTTAAATGCAACTGAACTGTACTTAACAAATGTGCTATACTGGACAAAGAAAAAGTTTAAGCCACACAGTTGGCACATTTAGTATAGTGATTCTTTCACATACCACTAGAGGGAGCCCCTGTAGCATCAGTGGTGCTTGTTACCACACTTTGAGAATTACTGGTCTACACCATCTAATGCAGGCTGAGCATGGCATCAAAGTTCCCTCATATCAAGAATTCGCTACTCTTAAGAGAGTGGGAGTCCTTCAATTTGTTGTTGCTGTTATGCTCTCAACGCCAAGCCCCGCCCCTCTTCATTCGGGTTCCATATGCTGTCGCCTGTGGTGACATGTGCCCATTACCGAGATAAAGCTCTCCATGTTGGCACGGGGTCACAAGGCCGACGCGACCAAATCGACACGCTTAGCAGCTGCTGATAACTGTTGTTTTTCACCCACCCGGTTGCCGTCAAAGAGGATTTCAGACGTGGCTCTCAGCTGACCTCAAGTTGCCCCGTGGGTCACCCTCAGAGGGACGATGCAACGGATTGATCCCCCGTGTGAACTCTTGTTTCTGAGAAATGCGGAATGAGATTAGAGAAAATGCAGCTTGTTTTCATAGTAATCCTTTTAAGGCAAAAAAATTGCCATTGCCGTTCGTGGGGCTATAATGCTCATAAGGCAGCACAGCGCGGTGAACTAATGGTTAGTACGGCTATCTACATTTATTAAGTTCCAAGTTCAAATCCATAGAAGACCTATACCGGTGGTTGGCAACGTATGACCTGTGGGACAATATTAGCCCACCACCAATTACATCTGGTCCGCCATGATGGGTACAAAAATCATAATTACACCGCATAATCGACCAAATATTGAAAATTGTTGCATTAACACCACTCAGTTGAAAAAATAGGTGACCATTAAAGTACCTTCTGCGCATTCGTGAGATGTAATACTCTTCCATACCATTGGCGGTGGTAGTCACTATTTGTCATTGGTAGAAAAATCCAACCGGAAAGCTGTTGGGTGGCGGCGGATTATAAAAACGTAAACAATGCATTCAGCTATATTCTTCACTCACGATGAAGTAAACCCTCACGTTCTTGACATGGTATTTTGAAATACTTAAATTGTCAACCCTCGCTCTTGTACTTGTAAGAAGATTAAGGCATTGAAGGCGTGCTCACTGTTTATCCGCGTTTGTCACTTCCCGTTGGTGCTCTGATTTGAGCGCCGTTTTGCTAGCTAACAGCCAATCAGAGTGACCAAATTTCACGACTGGCGACGCCGATTCAACATGCCTCAACGCCCATTAGACGCTTCCTGACGGGGTCCGACGCTATGACGGTGGCCACTACACCAATCAGACGGCGCAGGCAGACACTTCACGACCTCTGACGTCGGTTTGGTCAATCCAGGCCTTAAGATACAACACTGATATGTTGTTGAAATGGGGTGTCACCTTTATTCAATCCTGATTGTGCGATCGGTTCCCGCTCAGTGACGGCGTCTGTGTGTGTGCCCTGCAACTGGCTGGCGACCAGTTCAGGGTGTAGTCTGCCTTTCGCCCATTGTTAGCTGGGATAGGCTCCAGCACCTCCCTGCGGCCCTGTACAGGATAAGCGGTTTGGAAGATGACATATGTAGGGCATTCCAGAGCATGGGTGCTCGAAGAGAAAACGCTCCAGAACTTGCGTATTTCTTTTTGGCTCTCGGGATCACTAAAAGACCAGCATTTTGTGAAGAAGATTTGGGGACGAAAGATATGGTACCACTAGGGCAGGGGTGGCCAAGGCCGGTCCTCAAGAGCCACATTCCAGCCAGCTATAGGTTTATCCCAATGGCAACACACCTGATTCAAATCATCAGTCTCATTATCAGGCTTTTGCAAATCTTGCTGATGAGCTGATCATTTGAAACAGGTGTGTTGCCGTAGGGTAAACCTAAAACAGGCTGGATTGTGGCTGTTGAAGACCGGACTTGGCCACCCCTGCACTAGGACAACGAGATAGGAATGTGCTAATCCGTGCAATATTTTCTAGGCAAAACCTTGAAATCACATCTCATGTCTCACTCATAAGACTGTAAGATGTATAGCAATGATATTTGAGCCATCTTATTGGACACTGGCTTTGAGGCAATACCGGGACATCACTGCCCTAAACCTCAGCTGTTCATTTAGCAGTCAGCTCATGTCACTTTCCAGCTGTCACCTCTAGAGGACGCTGGTGTGTTCCATTGCACAGTTTTTTGTTTTTTGTTTTGCCGTTGCAACACTTAATACTTGAGATAATGAGCAGTTTTTTCAGATTAAAAAAAAATATTAAATTTTCTTTTTCTAGTAATGATAAGATACTATATTTAAATATTATTGGATGGATGGATGGATGGATGGATGGATGGATGGATGGATGGATGGATGGATGGATGTTTTTGAAATGTAACATAAAATGTCACACAAAATCATTAAAAGAATAGGACAATAAAATAACTATCAATAGATCAAGAATATCATCACTGTCAGGGAAAAAAAAGTGAAATTGACCAAATTTCAGTTTCAGTTTTTTTTTTTTTTGCAAATCAATACTATTGTTCAGTCCCCTGTTGGTCCATTATGTAGATTTCTTTTCTTTATTTATTTGTACAAATTATTGACGGATTTAAAGTGCTGAAAATGGCTTGCTTTCTATGCTGATGTAATGTTAATGAGTGACCCAACAAACATTTTTTGGGGGGTTTCCTAAAGTCGAGTAATGGTATTGGAAATGCGAGGATCCCACCCAACGCCAACCAAGTGCGTGCAGAGGCTGGGGACAACGCGGTTGGCATCCACTTAAGAGGGGCAGGGGTATTCCTCTAAGAAATAAAAAGAATACTACATGTAAAATAAAAAAAATGTATATTACATACATTACTGGTTTTAAATAATAGCAGCAAATAAAAGTAAAAATGTTACAGCCTTCTATATCGTAATTGTACTATGCTGTGTTATTCTGTCTTATTTAGGTTAAAACATTTATTTACATTTTGTTGTTAGCTATTACAAATGATCTAGTGTAGTAGCAACAAAGTGCCAGGTTTTTGAAGCTACAAATCAGTATTTGATGCCCACAAAGTATCATCTTTTACGCCGAAATATCTGCATTGTGGCCACAATGTCAGGTTCCATCCCCCAAGTCTGGTTGTCTTTACGTAGGTGACAGAAAGATGGTGTCTTTCCTGAAGGTAGCCAACTCATACCTAAAACACAGGATAATATTACATATGATTTGATACGACTTGTATTTGTCGATATGTTCGCACTGCATCAACATCAACTCTTCTCAAGACTCCTTTCCTTCTGTCTCCTCCTCCTCTCCGTTTTCTTCTCTCCTTCTTGAAGCGAAAGGCTAAAAATAGCGCAGGCTCTGTTCACTTTCAAGCTGCAGGGAGCGCGTGCACCGTGCGCTTGATGCTGAATACACCGGGAGGCGTTTTCAACATGTCCTGCACGCCTCCCCATGGCTACAAAGACGGAGAAACAAACCCAGAATAGCAGCAAAAGAGGCCTTTCATCGATTTGGGCTAAAATTAGCCTTTCCAGGGGAAAAGCAAATTGTAGGAAGTCATACTAAAATGCAGAGAAGACACAAAACAGTTGAGTTAATTATTATTATTATTATTATTGGCTTCATTGTTATTGATATCTCCTTGTCAGCATTCTCAATCATGTCGGAAGGACAAAAAGTTGTTCTCTGGGCCACAGATTGTCCTTGTTGTCTCATAAAGTGCATATCCTACTACTTGCCGAATCCATATGCCACCTGCAGATATTGTCTTTGCTCTTATGTACATCAATCTCATAATGTCGTAGAAAAAAAGCCATCATCCACCATAAATGGTTCCAGGCCTCTTCTGCAGGATTTACACTACAGGTCAAAGTGCTCAGTTCCGATGGTAGTGGGGTGGGGTGCATATACATCAGTTGTCATTATTGTCATTTTGTCATTTTACAATATGAATGAACAACGCCACACTGACATTGGCAGATATGTATCACAATTTGGATCCCCGTTAGCCGTGGTGCATATCCCAATTTTCTCACCAAATCTAATCGGAATTGTCTCACTTGAACCATACGGTGTAAATCCAGCCTTATTATACAAGGGGAAGGAGAGGCGTGAACAACTGTACAATATTGTGTGAAAGTCACAGTCATTCTTTCTCAAGCACACACATGCATACATATTGCATATCGGTCACCTTGTTTCACTGGGGTGTGTGTGTGTGTGTGTGTGTGTGTGTGTGTGTGAGTGCATGTGGGGGTGTGTGTGTGTGAGGGTGCGTGTGGGTGTGTGCGTGCGTGTTTTCATGCAGGTCAATCAAACCCCCAAACAATCTGAAAAGTTCTCATTGAGCTATTTCACAGCAGAATATTGCAACTTTTTTTTGGGCTTCAAGTTTTGTTTCAGATGCAAGCGTGTGTATGTGCCGATCACATTGATTAAAACCACCATCTAATAATCTCGTATGAAAAGTAATGCATAGATTTCCCAGCGTTCCTCCAACTTTTCCCACGGAGTGAATTTCGAATGCCAATGAAATGTCAGTAATAAAAAAAATAAATATTGGAAAATATGAAAAATATGCAAGAAATGGAAGTTGACTCCACTCAGCTGGGTGTGTTTTCAATACAAAAGTCAACATTGTGCATTCCTGTTAAAGCGGGTTTGGCCAAAATGAAAAAAAAAAAAAATTCTGAGAAATGTGTCAGCACTTGCATAGGCAAAGATGCTTTTTGTTGTCATCCCATTTAAAAGGTACAGTACATAAATGATGCATCAGCACAGCTGTGCCCCCCTTTTCCTGTTCTCATGAGAATTTAGTAGGATCATAAACTGACTAAAAATAGTACAAAAGTGACATATTTTTAGGCTTTTTGTTTGTCTGTTTTTTAGTTTTTGAATTGTTGAACCTTATATGAATGATTAAAATGGAGACAAACAAAGTCATTGTACATAATGTGCTTCACCGGTTCATGGTGCCTTGACTAGGTAAAGTAAATTGATATACTTGTAAGTCAAGTTACCACTGTATAAAATAATTGTAACAAATTGTAGTGGTTTCGTAGCAAAATGCAACATTGACATTCTGGTTCTGAGGTGCTTGCAAAAACTCCTTTTTGTATTAGTTTCTATTAAATTGTAAGGCCAGACTGATCACTTCAGTTTGATCACTTCAAACTTCAAATCAGTTTAATTGATTTGGTTTGATTTGATTTAAAAATCAAATTTAAAATTATTGAATTCTGTTGTTGTTGTTTACACATTAACACATTACAACATAAAACAAGGATGATGAATGTCATACAATCCCCCCGTAAAAAAAAGGAGCAGATTTTTCTCTCTGTAATGAAGTTAAGCAAATACTAAAGGACAAAGTAATGTAAAACAGTCAAATATTCTGCCTGTAATTCACATTTTAAGTGTTGTAAACGATAAGAGATCCCAAAAATCATTTTATTTTTGTTTTCATTACATTTATTTTTTTTATGTATCGGACGATTAATTGGTTTTCAGAATTTTTTTTCCACCATTTTGGAATCGGCATTGGCCTAAAAAAAAAAAAAAAAAAAAATCCATACTGGTCGGGCCCTACTAAATTCCCAATGAGAACATATTTTTCACACTCTTATACACATCGTGAGAGTTGTCGTGCCTTTTGATTGATTAAAAAAGTGAAATATTGCTTAAGGACCAAAAAGCTGCTATCTTTTTCTCTTAGCCACTGAGAACTAGAGTGGGATAACTCAATTTCTGTCATTTTTAAGTTCTGTGCAGAAATGAATGGAAGAAAGTTCATCCTCTCCAGTTCTCAGTGTTTCGGTTTGCGTACGTTTGAGGGGCCGCGTGAAAGCAGCGGACGTGGGTGGGTGGGCGTTTGGTGCATCGGCAGTGGTGGCGTGACACATGTCTGTTGCATGTCGGAAGCCTAAAAATAGACACGGTCACTTCGACGTGGAGAGTTCATTGAAAATGTCGCATGCTACAAACAGACAAATCCCCCGCCCTAACTTGCCCATCAGTCGACATCTATCAGACAAATGTCAAACCTGGGGCTCAGGAGGGACAGCCAAGGTCTGCTACACTGATGCTGATTATCCCCCCCAGCATGAACGGACAGATGGATAGATGGTTGGGACTGCCTGCCTTGGAAGTGTTGCGCCAATGGCAGCTATCCTTAGCTGGACACCAAAATCAAAACTGTATTCACTCCCAATGCCAATCTTTCAAGACAAGCCAGGCATTCTTGCTAATTAAATGCTTACCAATGAAACCCATCTTGTTTTAAATATATCGCCCCGAGGTATGCTGGGAAATGGCTAGTAGGAGTGGAGGAGTGTGTGTCTTTGGCACTCACTATTAAACCTTAGCTTCATTATGGCAATGATCTGCACCACAAGTCTCTTGTGAAAGTGTACTGAATATGCATTCTGTCTTTCTCTCTCTCTATATATATATGTATATTCATGTCTATATTTATCTTTTTTTGGTCTATGCAGTGAGCTTCTTGAAGCTTAAAGTCATGCTTCTAGGGATGAACTGGTTGTCATGCAAGACTAGGACAGATTCTTTTACATCCATTCTTCTTAAAAGTTGCTATGGTTACGATGGCGTCCTAAATGGTTTAAGTAACATCCACGACCGCAATTTGCTTTTTACGGCAACCTGGAGAAGGCTTCTAGGTGAAAGGTCAGGGTTTAGTGGTGGGTGGTTGTGTTTTCTCCAGGGTAAAAAAAAGTTGGGCATACACTGTGGCATTTGGGAATTTTCAAGAAAAAGATTTAAAGAAGAAAATGTGTAAGTCAAAGATCATTTTAGGTGCTGCACAAAGTGGCAGAGTGTAGTCTGTTTAACCCTATCGGGCCACCGCACTTCCGCTAATTGCAGATAACCTTATTATACGCACATAATGCATACATCATAGCTGGCTACTGCGATGACAGACAGGGACTCTTAAATGGCAGACGACACTGTCAAGGCATTCATAGCAACTCATGAGCCCTACTTATACGATTACTACGTATGTACTGTATATTAAGGGCTTCAGTGTAAATGTATTCATACATAATTTGTTAAGGGACAGGAAGTGTAACTGCCTTGCAATCTAGCCACATGTATACTACGTAAACAAACACAGTGCAGCTCACCCTCTGGATTCCGGATGTTATGGCAAACAATGTGTTTTTCGCAGAACTTGCTAAATCATTTGAAATAGCTTCACTTTGCTCGTTCTTAAGAATAACTATTGCTGTTGCATTTTTCTAAAAAAGAATTATTTGAAGATCTTATATCGATTGAAGAATTTAGTGCACGCAACGTCCTTAAAACCAAGGTACATATTGTACTGTGATGTTTGGCATACCACTATATATATACATATATATATATATATATATATATATATATATATATATATATATATATAGAGAGAGAGAGAGAGAGAGAGAGAGAGAGAGAGAGAGAGAGAGAGAGAGAGAGAGAGAGAGAGAGAGAGAGAGAGAGATACATTTATACGTATGTATGTATTAGGGGTGTAGTGGTATGCCAAACCTCACAGTATAGATATATATATATATACATATATATATATATACATTATCTATACCGCTTATCCCCATCACAAAGGTCGCGGGCTTGCTGGAGCCTATCTCAGCTGTCTTCGGGCAGTAGGCGTTGTACTTACATATACATATATATATGTGTGTGTATATATATGTATATGTTGACACATATACACGTATAGTGGAAGTTGGTAAAGCTATGGGAATCCCGTTTAAAAGGATAGTCAGACAGGCCTATTGGCGATTAGTATTTGCTCGAGCCGGACAAAAAGGCGGATAGACGGATGGTAGAAGTGTACCCATGCTGCAGGCGGCAACACAGATACATTAAAGACTGTTCTTTTTGTTTTTGCCCATCTCAAATGGACCATTGTAGCCTAAGTTGTGAGTTGCCAATCGCTCCATGACTAACAATGCCATGATTCAAAATTTGGTCATTATGAAATCAGATGAGAAACGCAATTAATTTGCAGTGTATGCCCAGCTTAAGTGTTTCTATGTTATGCCTGTAGGGGGCAACCTACCCCCCAAACAGATATCATGCATCTACAGTGGCTCCTCAGTTTACAAGAGTACCCACAGTGGGGACATAACCCAACTTTGTGCGTATTTTGGTACACGGCATCTTATAATACGTTAGTATGAAAGATTCTTTATCAATCTCAAATTTAATACATTTAATTATCAATATTTATGGTGTGCGTGATGTTTTGTTTGTTTTCAGATAAATATTAATTCTCAACTGTTCCAAATGATATATGTGGCACAGTTGTGTGCTGTTATCACTGTTTTGTATAGTATTGATGTACCACATGCACGGCCTGCCACTGAATTAGAGTAAATATTTGTAAGACTGAAGCACGTATAGGCCATAAAGGCAAAACAATTCAATGAAAAGTGGTAAGTATCGCGGTAAATGAGTGTGCATATTTTTGCCTCTGTCTACGTTATTCTCTCAGTAATTCATTCCGTGTTGTTCTCAAACTCGAAAGGTTGTATGCTGGGACTATTGTAAACTGAGGTCCCCCTCAACCTACTAACAATGCCTAACTACAGGCTACATGAATCTATGTTTCGCACGTAAAAAACAACCAAACATAACTCGAGAAGAAACATTCAAGTTGTCCTCAAAGCTCTGCAGTATAAGACCAGTTTGGGTGAATGGCGGGAAAAGCGTCTTGAAGAGAGTTTGCATCGTAGTAACACGTTGCGTAAGAGCAAAGCAGCGAGGCGTCAATGTCATTCTCAGTCAATCATCAGATACTGACTACGAAGGTGTCCCACCACAAGTGTACAATATGTGGTGCTGGTGGCTGTCATGCATCCTTGCAAAAACTAGCGGTGAGAAATAAACTTGGGAACGGACCCGCTTCATGATCACGTTATTTATTTTTTTTTTTTTATGGTGATGCCTAAGTGTTTTGCACCTAAAGCAGAGCAGTGAACCCTGGGGCGTGAGGGACCAAGCGACTTCAGTGTGTTGTCTTAATTTAAAAAAAACTGTTTTTCCCCTCATTGCTTCTTTTTGGTTGGCATTAGTGTGACATTTCAGTTTTTCTTCCACTCAGAAAACTCCATGCAAATGCAAAAAAATGTGGCTCTCTTTGACAGTGTTAAGGGCAGGAGTGAGGCGTGGCGTGAAAAGCATCGCGTTCCTGAATTCTATTGCCTTTGAATGTTTTTTTTTCCTGGTGCTCTCTATGGTAGACTACACGTCTGTGAGCATTTTGGTGATGTTGACGTAGTTTGTGTTGGCCAGCGTGCAGTTGGCCGTCTTGAGGTTCTCCCGGCGGAAGTCCTCGTTGCTGTTATTGACCGCCTCCTGGATCTCCATGTAATCCGACTTGCTGATGGTGGATCCGCTGCGGCTCTTCTTCAGCTCCTCGCCCGACTCGCTCTTGGGCGCGTTGACCTGGAGGTACTGCGCCTGCTCCTCCCCTTCCGTCTCTCGGTGGTAGAAGTAGTTGAAGTTGGACACGATGACGGGCACGGGCAAGGCGATGGTCAGCACGCCGGCGATGGCGCACAAGGAGCCCACAATCTTGCCCCCGATGGTGGTGGGCACCATGTCGCCGTAGCCCACCGTGGTCATGGAGACCACGGCCCACCAGAAGGCATCCGGGATGCTCTCGAACTGGGACTGCCGCTCGTCGGCCTCTGCAAAGTACACCGCGCTGGAGAAGAGGATGACGCCGATGAAGAGGAAGAAGATGAGCAGTCCCAACTCTCTCATGCTGGCCTTGAGGGTCTGGCCAAGGATCTGGAGCCCCTTGGAGTGGCGTGAGAGCTTGAAAATTCGGAACACTCGAACCAGTCGGATCACCCTGAGGATTGCTAAAGACATGGCCTGCTGTCCGGCTTGACCGTCATCCGGACTGTCTGCCAGCTCTGTGCCAAGCGTGATGAAATACGGGATGATGGCCACGATGTCAATGATGTTCATGAGGTTGCCAAAGAAACCCGCTTTGCTGGGGCAGGCGAAAAAGCGCACAAGAAACTCAAAGGAGAACCAGATGATGCACAACGTCTCGAGGATGAAGAAGGGGTCGGTGAAGTAGGTGGACGTGTACCTGATGACCGTGGTGTTGGTCTCGGGGTTAAAGATTTCGGCGTGGGACTTGTGCATGTCGCCCTCGTCATTGCGGAAGATGGGGAGGGTCTCCAGGCAGAAGCTGACGATGGAGATGAGGATGACCATGACGGAGATGATGGCGATAATCCGAGCTGGACCTGAGCTCTCCGGGTACTCAAAGAGCAGCCACACTTGTCTCTGAAACTCGTTGTCGGGGAGAGGGCGCTCCTCCTCCTTGATGAAGCCCTCGTCCTCGCGGAAAATCTCGATGGCTTCGTCGCCCAGCTCGTAGAAGCGGATCTCCTCTGAGAAGATGTCCAGCGTGACGTTCACCGGCCTCCGTAGCCGCCCGCCGGATTGGTAGTAGTACAAAATGGCATCAAAGCTGGGTCTGTTCCTGTCGAAAAAGTACTCGTTGCGCAGCGGGTCGAAGTAGCGCATCCGCTTTTTGGGGTCCCCTAGCAGCGTCTCAGGGAACTGCGAGAGGGTCTTGAGCTGGGTCTCGAAGCGCAGCCCAGAGATGTTGATCACCACCCGCTCGCAGCACTCGTGGTCCGCCTCCGGATCGTAGTCCAGCGGATGACCCGGGTGCGCCGCCGCCTCGTCGGACGGGTCGCCCGTGGCGACCGTCATTGTGGCGGGAAAAGGCAGCTGGGCGAGGACTGCACCTTTCGTAGGGAGGGCGGTAGCGCGTTAGGGTGCGGAGAATCGTCCAGGCGTCTCTCAGGGCGGGACTGCATATAGGACAGTCGTACAAGTAGGTCAGGTAAACTTGAGACAAGCAACACTGGATACTTCCTCAACTTGCACCTTTATAAAAGAATCGCCTCAAACTTGCTCAAGTGCAATTAATACGCCACCGTACTGGGTACACCGGCTGTGTGCCTTGCATGTCAATTGCTTCAATGCAGGCAGAGTCAGTGCAGCAGCTAGTAAATTAGGACGCCCGATCTGCTGCATTGGGCAATTGCAAACTAAAACCACCAGCTCCTGCTTTTTTTCACCCCCTTCTTCTTACGGTGAAGCCATGCATGAACACGACAATGCGGCCGGCACCAGGAGCCACGCATGCAGCATCCTGCTGGCAATATCACCGCAGTCAAACATACACACGCGCACGCACACACACGCACACACAGACACAGAAAAGGTACTGGCTGCTTCTAATTTTGCTTTGGCTGAACAAACATCAATTAAATGACTTTTTTTTTTTCGAGGGGAGGATTTAGAACATGCTCAACGGCTGTGTTTGAAATATTCAAAAACACACGTGAATAATTGAAGAGCAGAAGGAAAACAGCAGCCAAGGGAAGAAAAATGCATTCTCTTCATTGCATGGGTAATGAGTGGGAGGACTGTCACTGTTATCTTTAAAGAGAGGCTTGCATCAACTTAAATACATGGGAAAATGTAAATATTCATGCGTAATGTACATACCTGCAGACATCTTAGTGGACTCTGCTGCTGATGCTGCTGTTTGGAGACGACCAAATCTCCTGTCTTGGAATGAAAAATGCTTTTAATCTATTAAATGATGACAGATAATCATCATTATAGTGCGTCTCCAGCTGTGGGAGTGCTGAGGATCACCTCATGCTGACGGCTTTTTGCTTCTGCTGTTGCTGCTGTATCCTCGCCGTGTGCACCGGCCGAGGGCGACGGTGCGCGGGCGGGTGTGTCCTCGCGTCCCCCTCCTCCTCTTCTTCCTCCTCCTCTTCTTCCTCCACGACTCCGGTGACGATGGCCGAGGTGATGATGATGATGATTGGGTTAAAAAAAAAAAAGGAAAGTGGATATCACGGAGGAGTTAGAAAAAATAAGGTAATGAGATCAGCACAAATTTCGTATGCGCAAAGGTAAACAATCACGACCGGGAGGAAAAAGAGGGGGCGTTTGTTTGTGTGTGTAATTTCAGTAGGTTCGAGGTTTGGTGGAGTGTGAGGGGACATAGATCACGCAATTAATTACAACTAACACAACTAAAGGGTAAAAAGTTTGTTTTGTGTGTTTAAAAGGAAGCGTGAACACTTAGCATACCAGTGGAAACCACCCTTTATCTTCTTCTCTGAAGCAGGAAATTTAAAGTGATAGTCGTGAGGGGTCGTTAATAATATTGTCATTAAAAAAAACAAAAACAAAAAAAAACACAATTTACCAACAACTTATGTGATTGTTTTGTTTCTACATAGGGTCCAAAATGAAGTATTTAAAGTGCTACAAGTGAAGACAAAAAAAGGGGGGAAAGGATTTAAGTAGGCAAGAAATAAAACCCACAAAATAAAATGTAAAAATATAAAATATGTATGCTAATTCAATATGTCAAGTAACATATGTTAAAGAAGAAAAGGACATACTGCATTCAAAATTTGAAAAGAGAATCTAATGTCACATTGATTCATTTTGAATGAATCACATTCAAAATCAATAATAAATATGTAAAACATATTTGTATGTGTACATATGAATATATCTATCTATCTGTGTTTTAAACGTGTCTACTGAGGTTGCGCCTTTAATTATCTATCTATCTATCTATCTATCTATCTATCTATCTATCTATCTATCTATCTATCTATCTATCTATCTATCTATCTATCTATCTATCTATCTATCCATCTATCTATCTATCTATCTATCTATCTATCTATCTATCTATCTATCTATCTATCTATCTATCTATCTATCTATCTATCTATCTATCCATCTATCTATCTACCCATGTAATTGCAAGCTTCCCTGGTAACAAAGCATTTACGGTATTAATAATAGATCAAACGGTGACAAAAATAGAGCTAAAGCGCTATTGCAGCTATTTTAAGCCGGGAGAACAACATGGATCAATGGCATCACATGCACAACATTGAAAGAAGTGGTGACGGAGGCACCGTGGCCGAACATGACATCGGGAGGAAGGCCAAAGGTCAGCGGGAATCCCGTCACGTATGAGGAGGGGCATGGGCGCTCGTCGGTGTGTTGATTTGTGAGGCTTGCCAAGGTTAGTACTGGCAGAGTCCATCAAGGCTGCGACACACGCTGATCCCTCTCGCTGTCTCCATAATGGCTTTCCCAGGTTCCCCGTGACAGGGCAGCCATTATTAATGAGTCAGGGGTGTGCTCGCCTCAGTTCCCAGCCATGCCCGTCTCACTTTGCGTTAGCTGGCCACCTTTAATTAAACGCGAAGGCTCTTGCACCACTTTGCTGCCTGCAGTGCCAATGGCGATCACAGCAGACGACGGCTGTCCTGGAACACGGAAAAGCTTGAGAAATGTGATGTAATCATGCTTAGGGGTGGGCGAAATAGGGCAGGTGGGCCACATAAGGCCCACGCCGTTCTTTAATATGGACCACAGGGTCCGGATTATAGTCTACACGATTCACCGAGTCCACGCGATTAATGTAGCTCACAAGTATGTTTGGTTTTGCAGATTTGGGAGGTACAATATCGAACAATGCTGTGATTAGGCAGTCTGCTTGTAGGTGTGACTTCTATTTTTGTTTCAATGTTGCTTGTTGGCTTTTGCACATGAACTCGCCGGTTGTCCCCCTTGGCTCGGCATGTTTCAAAGTCTGGTCTAGCTCACCTGATTGTACCTTCCACACAAACTTGGAAGCATACAGTTGAATTCGGATTTAGGGCGGGGACTAAGACCAATCACTGATTGATTTATTAATGAACTGATTAGGATGTTTGCCTCAAGACTTTTGTCCACATGTGAGGCAAGAGGATAAAGATTAAAATATCTTTTGATGCTGTGCTTCTCAATACGGAGGCAGCTCATGCGTATAATCCTTATCTGGGAATTATTGTCATACTAAGACGGTCTTATCCTCATCCAGCATGTTGTTCTCCCACCTCCGCTGTACGCATCTTACATCCCTCAACGGCGATGCACTTCACGTACTCTCCAAAGCGTCTTCGCCGATGCTTTTTTCGGGACAAGTGAGAGGGGGCGCAGATGGAGAGAAAGGTGGGAGTGGAGGAGAGGAAGTAGGGCTGTTGGGGGAGTGGAGTCGTGGATCATCAGATGGACGCCCAGCAGGATGAGACAAGAACACCGGTCCATGGCTACTCTGCATTTGGCCTTTTGAAAGCAATATCCACCACCTTTCTTTCAATATATATTTTATAGTTAATACAAAGTAGTGGTTTAACATGCCCAGGGACCTACATACTTGAAACACATCATTTGAATGGGAGGGGTAAGGCGTTTTTTTCGTATACCAATGGTGATGCTACAACTCGTGAATCCTGCCCAGCGACATGCTGATGCAAAACACGTGGCAGCAGAAAAATAAAAATAATTAGTTATCTTGTTGCTCTGGCAGCATAGTTAAAATTAAAATAATTAAATGTAAATTTAATTGATATAACAATAATATTATATTTATATATATATATATATAAATATATATATATATATATATATATATATATATATATATATATATATATATATATATATATATAACCCTAAGCAAACCACCCATACACTTATAATTAACTTAACTTAACTTAAGTTAACTTAATTATTTAATGTTAACAATTCATTACTAATAATTGATTCACTAAAAAAAATGAAGAAATTCAGTCAATGAAACTGAAATGAACCAAAGCATTGGGACACGCCAATTGTAAAAATAGGAAGTGAGACTCGAACAACTTATTATTTTATTTTCAGAGCCGGTGCACTGCTGGACTGCACGAAAGGACAAAACATTACTATTCAGAAAATACATTTTAAAAATAGCATGACTCAGGAGGCCCGTGACTCAGTGTCACTGAAGCAGGGATCCCCTTATGTTGCCTGAGTCAATGTGTGTGTATGTGTGTGTGCGTGCGTGTGCCTGCACTGCGTGAAATTCAAGTCAAGTCAAGGTAAGCATTTCCTTTGGGAACACTGCATTATATTACAGCAAGGTCACATTTGAAATAAGACTCCCTTCCGTGTGAGATCCAGGAAGGATCTGGAATGATGATAATGATGTTGATGATCATGATGGTGGTTTTGGAGAGCCATGATTTAGCATTTTGAAAAAACAGTCAGGTGTTGCGAGATGGATAGAAAATGCTGCAGTGTGAGCTGCATGCAGTAGAGATGTCCGCTACATTGTGGGACATAAGGGATTTATAGCCACTGAGTCACTGTGATGATGCAATGCCTGTCTATTTGATTGTGCAGATAATCAAATGAATATGTAGTTTGATTTTTTTAAACCTTAAAGCAACACTGGGCAAGTATTTGACCTTGATAATTTTTTTTCCACAACTCTTTTGATAAAACATTGACTTACAATTAGTTGAATGGGCCTTTTGTGAGGGGGTCTGTATCGTTTTAACTGGCACTAAGCAACTTTGAGGAGGATGGGAGTAACCCTGGAACACAAAAAAAAAATACAAATGTCCTGAATTCATTTGCGGCATACTCACTTCCTCCTTTCGCTATAAGGACGGAAGTCCATTCGAGCGTCTACGCGCTATTACTGGTGTCATGGCAGAAGCCCCAAAACAAACAAAAAAACAAAAGTATTGTTTAAAAAAATTAGATTCCTTACCTCATCGTTATTCATCTTTAACATTGACACTGGAAAGCAGGCCACCTAGAGCTCAGGATTTCACAACACTACGCACTGGTGCTCATGCGAAATGCGGTTGACTTTCGTCAAAACACTACCGCTTTTGTCCATATGGAGGCGCCATAATCAACAAAAACTGACATATGACAGTGTTGCTTTAAATTTATAGTGGACTTGTGATACTCAAAACGATCATATCCCAAATCATCTTTCCCCAATGATATCAAGGGAAAAGCCATTAATCCGGTCCAGCTGTTGTGCTCCTTTTGGTGTGCACATTGGACACTGGGGGGAAGTATAATACAGACATAAAGACACATGAAGAAGAGTTATCATAATATTAGCAGAGATGGGAATTTTACTCAAAATTCAACGTCCGTCATTCGTCATCCATCTGCAGCGTAGGTACTCTTCCGTCGTCCCCGCCTATAGGCCGGTCTGCCTCTGAATTTAAACAGGCTTCCGTCAGCGTTTCTAAACCCCAAAAAAACTAGAAAAAAATAAAATAATAAAAAAATAATCGACCATCCAATCAGTGTGTGACGTGTGCGATGGCCTTCCCATCAGCGCACTGATTGGATGGTTGATTCTCCGACGAGGGCCACCAATCAGAAACAAGCAGGGCAGGGCAGAGCTTTATATAAGTAGTGTCTCAACATGAGCGTTCCCAGTCAGACAAGCTGCTCTAAGGCACATAGCTACATTTTCAAATTCCAGTGAGACAAGCCATTAAGACATTGCTTATTGAAGACACACTACAATATTTCCAGACTGTGGTACTCTGGAACCACTGCTCTCACAGCCTGGTCCATCACTCAAATCTGTCCCCCAAGCAACAACAACTCACCATTGTTCCTCACCGCAAAAAATAGACGAAAGACAGACTCCAGACGAAAGACAGATTAAATATATGGTCTTCCAATTATGCTTAATCTGTCTATTTTAAAATTGTTCCCATCATTAGGGCATCCGTCATAAGCGGATAGACTGACAGGTCCGTCACATAGACGGAATGCCCAGCTCTGAATATGAGCTGTTCTTTGCAGGGGTAAAGATCTGTTGTGTAGGACTGGATGTTGATATCCCTCTATTCAGCAGACTTGGAGACTGGGGGATGTTCAAGTGAGTAATGGCATCCATTGGGTTATCAAGTGGGCACCCTCCTTCTTGGGTATTTCTCTGATAGGCCCATGACACCTCGAGAGGGTTCAGTAGTAAATCCTAGCATCTCAGGTTCACTCCCTAGCAGAGGTGGCTAATCCAGGTCCAGAAAGTAAAAACCCTGCCACAGTTTGGCTTTAGCCACAGGTGCTTCTAATCAACTGAGCTCGTTTACCTGCCGGTTCAGTAGAAGCACCTGTGGCTAAAGCCAAACTGTGGCAGAGTTTTTGCTTTCTGGACCTGGATTACCCACCTATGTTCCCTAGATACCATAGACTCATTTGAAGACGCAGGTAGGGTCCTTTCTCTTCATCCACAGCCACTGGATCCCCTTTTAAGTAGCCCTGGAGAGGTCTTTAACTGCCTGCTGTTCGCACTCCTATTATTCTGAGTAGCTTGGATGTTGAGGTGCCTATGAACCCTCTGTAACCTACTTCCATCTGGCGTACCCTTGCACTCCGGCCTTGCTAACCCTATCTCAGCTTCTTTCGCTCAGAGGCCTACTCCTCTGCACCTTCCTTGATGATGTTAACAAGCTTAAGTAAGGTTTCCCAGAGAACGAGGTCTGTCTGAAGGTTGGTGGTTATAATCTCAGCTGGAAAGCAGAGCTCGCCCTCCTGAATAAACAGTCTAGGCTGCCAGCAAGCTGCGGAGGGTGGGAGGGCATTCACCCTCCGCGATTGACACTCCAGCACATCAGCAAGGGATTTTAACACTTGGTTGTGACGCCAGGTATAACGACCTTGAGTGAGGCTGGTCTTGCATCCCACCAAGACATGCTTCAGTGTGGCTGGAGTTGGGCATATCGGGCACCTGGGGTCTTTGGCATACCACTGGTTAAGATTTGCAGGAGAATGCAGGAAATCGTACGGAGCTCTGATGGTAAAACCTATCTTGAGTGCCTCTATCTCCCACAGTTCTTTCTAAGTCATCCTTCGCTTCTCCACTACTTGTCATGCCGTCCACTGCCCTTGCTTTGCCTGTGCCACATCTTGGGCACACCTTCTTGCATCCTCTTCCTGAAATGCCTCCTGGACCACCAGCTTGCGTCTCTCAGATGCAGCGGCCTTGCTCCACGTGGGTGTACTGGCGCCAAGACCAAAACCTCTACTATTTCCTCCCAGTGGCCATGATGGGGACAGCTTGGGCTACAAATAGATCACCTGAATCCAGTAGAATCATCTCTGGGGGGTCTTTGCTGCAAATGGGCAAGTGTAGTATCCCCTTTGCCGTAAAGCTGGATACTGCTTAGGCACCTGGAAAGGCCAAGCTACTTCTTCACAAACAAGATAACCATTTTCTCCAGTTTTTCCACCTTTGAGAGCGGGACTTCATATTGGGCTTGTGCAATATAAAGAAAAGAATATAATGGACCCCCGCAGACTCACCTATTTGCTGCTTTTTTAAAATATTTATAAATATATGTATATATTTTTGCATTTTTTGTTTGTTTTGTTTTTGGGAGCCAACCCGCGTTTTTCATGGTAATGCTTATTGGAAGTTTATCCCTGTTTTTTCCTAGAATTTTTTTAGGTTTAAAAAAGTAATTTCATCTGTTTTCTGGGTTTGGTCAAATGATGTTTGCAATTTCAGCCTGAGGGCACTTGGACAACAATTTCAGTCGACAGCAGAGGGAGAAAGAATGTCAAAGTGGAGGCACCATTTCATGGATGAAAATGGGTGGCTAAATCTGCCTAATCTTTATTCCACAAACACAATCGTGTTTAGATGAGTGGGGGCGCATAGAACATAGCATTGCAAAGAAGATTTTTGACTTGACTTACACTTGAAAACTTATTCCACATAGCAACCACCAACATGCCGTAAAAGTGGCGCATGGCAGCACAGTGCACTTTTCCTCTGATAACATATACGCGCCCGGGGCCACACTTGAACTTCACTTGAAGCTCATTCATAACAAACCAGAGGAAGTAAATGCGTCGTGCGCATTTGGAGCAATTATTCACAGCTCTCAGCGTTTTGTCCTTCCTTGCCCGCCCGTGATATTTCCTGAGCCTGCCCTAAAACGGCGACTTAGTGCAGCGGGAAGCGATGTTACTGCCATTCACGAGTCCATCCGTCCGTCCATCTGCTCTGTGGCGTGTGCGTAATTGCACTCCGGGGGCCATTCATAAAGTTCACTGGTCTTTACGAAGACGTGGGCTCCGGGCCTCCACTCAGACAAAAGGAGGTCCTGCATGAGAGCATGTGCGAGAGGAAGCACCGTCTCCTCAGAGTCTTGCTGAGTCCACAGAGTATGATCACACATAGTGTGTGCAGCCTGGTCATAGATACAAAACTAACATGGCTCGGATTACCCAGAATTCTCTGCTAAACATGGTTGACATACTTGGTCTTGGTCATGTGACTACTGAGACTTGAATACCAAATCATTGCCGTCGGAAGAGCTGGGCAGCAACTTGCCCAGTGTTGTCCAGTTTGTCCAATCCAGTGTCGCCGGTTTCCGTCCTGCATATTCAATCGACCCACGTGGTCCCGGCCCGTCCTTCGCCGGCCACAGCCAATCGGCGTCGATTCCATAATCTTTACGTCACACGCAGTTGCCGCACGAGCAGACACGCCGCGAAACAGAGAAAAAATATCAAACAAAAACAATTGAAACACACGCACAGCGTTGTCATCGGTGAAATAAAAAGAATATGGGACACGTCATTGCGTCTGTGGGACCGCAAGGTACAGCACACCCTTTAATTTTTTATTGTTTCCTTACTGGACCGCGTGTCAGGAGTGCGGCACCTGCATGTGACGAGGTATCGGTAAAGTCCGTTCTCGACGCCGGTTGGCTGACTCCGACCGACTGGGACCACGCGGGTCGATTGAATATGCAGGATGGAAACCGGGGACCTAGGGTCGCTACCCAGCTCTGGGCGTTGGGCTGAAATCTTGTACCTCCAAAATAGTCACTTTTCAGGAGAGTCTGGAGTGATAGGGAAATGAAGCTTCAAATTTGCTTCACGAACCAGTTGTTGTGTTTACTGAGCCTTCTAGATGGCACTCTCTCTTCAACATAGGGCTGAAAGCAAACTGACTTGCCATTTCTTAAACCCCTTTCTGTGTTATCTAGAGGAGTCAAGAAATGCAACAACTGGTTCATGAAGCATCGTGAAACTTCATTTTTCCCATCACTAACGGAGACCCCCAAAACGGCATGTTTGTTCAACCATTAACAGTGCATCATCAAAGAGTGAAGGACATTTTCAACATTTAAAATTGGTAATTGGTAATAACACCCACATGTGGACTGACCAATAATATAGATTTTGGAAAAAAAAAAAAAAAATAGAAATTTACCAAATTGTGATTTATGAGGTTTCCTGACACCAGTGATATACAGATTGACCCTTTGGCATTGTTAGAGCCATAGGAAAATTTTGGTTGGTTAAATATTCAACTATTTGTGTTCCATTTGAATAATTTTAATTGACAAGTTAGAAATCGCTTGGCTGATATTTGATGATTTTATTTTATTATTTTACTTAAAGTAAAATAAAGAAAAGTATTTAAGTACCTAGGCTCCATTATTTGTCCTATTTTTTGGCATAAAGCAAAGGTAGCTTTTTGTAACGCCTTCATAATTTGTGTTTAAGACGACTTAAGTGGAATTAAAACGAAGCATTTTTTTCCGCTCAACTACAACGGCGTTGTTCTTTTGGTGTTGTCGTAGATGGAAGACACGAGTCAGGATTTTCATGCGATGCTGACGGAGTGACAAAAAGACAGTAAGTTGCCACTACAGGCATCAATATTTTAAATGCTTTCATTATTCTATAGTACTTTAAATTACATTAAATTGATTAGTGTCATTCACAATACAAGTACTTTTATTATTATATCATATATATTTATTTACATGTGGTGTTACTTTGGTTTATTGTTTTTCGATGATTTGTAAATATATCATTAAAATATTTTACATATTTCTTTAAATTCTAAATGAATATATTTGTATCGTAAATCTTCCCCATAATTCTCTGCAAAAGCCGTCTGACGCGCGCTGTGAAGCATGGTCATGTGACCTGGACCTGAACCGTCCCGGCAAGCACCAACCGAGCACCTGGCCTCCCCTCACTGCTGACAAGCATCTCCAGGGATCTGGTCTCCGTGACAACCGAAAGAAGACAGAATGGAGGATCCAAACTGCAGCAACACTGCTGATTTTTGTCCACACTGCATCTTCTCTCCATTGTAGGTATTTTGTGCAAATATTTGAAAATGACAGTGATACCATACGATATCTGCTCACCTCTCCAAACAGCAGAGGCGGATCTTCACGTGTGCAGGTGTTCCAAACATGTCCACCGTGCTGTGAAGGAGAAGAAGATGAAGTGCTGTACATTGAAGGGCACAGAGAGGGTACTAAGTGCTTGTACCGACTACAATAAAAAGTGCAGCACCTGCTCGGACAAAATACGTTTTATGTGGTCTAAAGTGAACAGTCGGCAAAAAAAGAGACTGCGTGTGTCTGTGTGTGTGTGTGCGTGGGTGTGTGTGTGTGTGTGTGGGGGGGGGGCGTGTGTGTGTGTGTGTGAGGTTGCAGGATGTAACAAGTCAGCACTTTCTTTAAATAAACCATGCATCTGTGTCTGAATCACTTCCTGCCAACTAATTGTCTTTAAGTACTGTTAACTGCTTCAAACTGGCCTGAGATCATATATTCGATGGACAGATTTGAATATTTGCCTCATGTTGGCAAATATGTTTTTTTTTTTTCCTCTTTAAATTGATTTATCTTGGTCACGTTTTTCTATTTCACACAAACCTGGCATTTGACACAAACCTGGCATTTGAACAAGGGTGTGTAGACTTTTTATATCCACTGTACATAATAGGCACCCCCCCACACAGAGTTTCTCAGCCCATGATTTAGCCACAATGCTGGCTGAAGTTTCATGCAGTGGCCAAAGCACGATCAGGTGAAAGGTAAACAGATCTGCAGTGTTAACTTAACACCGATCAACATTTGCTAATGTCGTGTCGGCTCCGGCCTCCCTGTGTGGAGTTTGCATGTTCTCCCCATGCCTGCGTGGGTTTTCTCCGGGTACTCCGGTTTCCTCCCACATTCCAAAAACATGCATGGTAAGTTGATTGGACTCTCTAAATTGCTCCTAGGTGTGATTGTGAGTGTGTGTGATTGTTTGTCTCTGTGTGCCCTGCGATTGGCTGGCAACCAGTTCGGGGTGTCCCCCGCCTACTGCCCGAAGACAGTTGGGATAGGCTCCAGCACGCCCGCGACCCTTGTGAGGATAAGTGGTATGGATAATGGATGGATAGATGAACATTTGCAAACAGTGTGACCAGCAATAGTCTGTGATAACCAGCACATACTGAAATGTTTGGGAAAATTTCGGTCATTTAGTTAGGGTAAAGTTTTAATGTAAACACAAAATACCGCATTGATGCATCGAATGGAGTGTTTTGCTTTTAGTGACACATTTAATGAGACAATTGGGCCTGTGCTTACCTGAGGATTTTTGTCATTCTTGGTGACAGGGAGGCAACTGCTGTGATCACGCTCATTTTTTGCATTGATGCTACTTTTGAAATATTTTTTTAAATCTCCCGTAGCCCCTAAAGCGCCTTCACGTACCCACAGGGGTACACATACCCCCATTTGAGAACCACTGACTGAAAAGACACTTGCCTGTGCAAGCACAACCACGGCACACATTAATCCAATGAGATCTGGCCCACTGGTTGTCATGGTAACAAGAGCCAGACTCTATTGTTGTTTTGAATGAGGCGGGTCCAGAAATTAGCTAATTTCAGCAAGGCAAGAAATGGTGAATAAAGTGTACTGTAAATCATGATCTAGGGCGTATATGACAATATATTTCTAAGCATTTTCCATTCAAATGAGGAGAACAACTTAATCAAATGATTTATTTTTAGACCTTATGCCTAACATTAAACAATGTTCTTATCTGAATATTTTTAAATCAATTTTGAAACACAAAATCGGGATATTTTGTCAGTAAAGTAAATATTGAACTGTAATAGCTCAAATTGTCCACTAGATGTCGGTGTTGCGCTTCTACAGTATTTGTAGCCGCAACATGGCCCACAGAGTGACCCAACGATTTTGTACTGTTATAGTTTGTTTTTTGTTTTTTCAATGTATTTCTATCTCTTTGGCTTTGTTACAGCTCTGATATGTTTTTATAATATTATAATTATATATTATATATAACGTATTTTACACGTTGTGTTAGTTTAAACACATTTTAGTCAACCCCATTGGTAAACTTTTAAAATTCTATGTAATGCTTGCATCTCTGTTTTGAAAAAAAAAATAGTGAAAATATGTTGACCAGTGTTATTTATACTAGTTATGGTTGATATTTTGGCACAAGTAATGAGCATATTTCCCTTAGTTCTCACTTCAAATGTGGGTGCTAAACGAATGCATTGAGAAATGGGCGGATGTAAGCATCCTCAATCAGGAAGTGAATGCATAATTTAAGCATGTGTTTTTTTGTGGGACAAAGTGGGAAATGATTGCTTGTTTGGATGTTATTTATGTTTGGATGTTATTTATGTTGATTGCACTTTTAACTTGTATAGATGAGTTCACAGGCAAAAAATAAAGAAAGTGAGACTAAAGAATGACGTCACTCTTCCAACATTTTTGCGGGCAAACTCAAAATACAGATTGAAGGGATGTAAACATCCTAAACCGAAAAGTGAACCGATGAGTAAAGCATGGTTTTCTGGAACATAATTGGTAGGCTGGGATGCAAAGGAAGGGAAGTCCTCGTGAAACACACAATGCCTGGGGAACATCAGAGGATGTTGCCCGGGGACCTGGCGTTGTCATGGAGACTGCATCAGGAAGAACAAGGGGAGGTATGGGGCGGGATTTCCTCTTGACGACGTGACCTAACATTCACCTTTAGATTGTGATTGACAAAACTTAGAGTACTTACAAGTCAGTACTAGTGTAACATATAATTTCAGTTTTATTTACAATACATTATATATAGGCAACTCTGAATTTTAGTCATTAAAAAGCACTTTCAAGTTATGATCACATCATATCTACAAGTTATGATGACAAAAAAAACATTCAAATGTGGCTCTATAAACAACTCCAACCACCTGACAATAGTACATAAACACAGTTTGGTCGGACTCGCCGAGGGACGGACGTTTAAAATTAGAGGCGGACCGGTCTATAGACGGATACTATCCCCCCCAAACTAAACGCCCCCCCGAATGCCTCTTGATGACGAATGACACTCGACGGATGGGTACCCACACTGCAGACGGATGGCGAATAACGGACGCTCAAATTTTAATAAAATGCCCACCTCTGCCGATCATTACGTCAGGTTGTGAAGGTGAGCAGCTTGACTTTATTTTAGTTTTATGACAGTGTGGTTAGGTTCATTTTATCCTCATATGATAGTTAATAATGTTTAAAATGTAACTAAAAACACTGCCTGCACGAATCATCTAACGGTTCCACTAACATCATTGGAACGAAACCATTAGAAAGCTTCATATCTTGAGAGGAGTTTTTGAGATTTTGGTAAGCAAACTGTTAGAAAAGACTGTCAGTATGATGCATGGCAATAATAAATATACAATATTAATAATGCCCTGACAGCACCAATCAAAAGTAAGCATTATCTTTGCAAAGACTTGTTCTTTGTCCATTTTCATTAGACCATGTGCCATTATCAAGTGTGCCGCAGGGAATTATCCAACTTCACTTATATATTCTTTGCATTTTTTTTTACGACAAATAATGTATTTTTGCTCATCTAATTTATACGAGTGATGTAGTAGTGTGACAGGCAGAACAATTAAATGCTTTTCCACTAGATGGCAGAAGGTACACCATTAACGTGCGGTGGTCTTGAATAGGTATATCTGTGAGTAAATTGAGACAAAATGATCATTATTTCAGGACACACATATGCCTTTTGTAACAGTTTTGTTTGGTCGTGTGCCATGAAGTTTTCCTTATGTAGTATAGGTGCCCAGGCTCAATAATGGTTGGGAAACACAATACAATGCATGTGTGCCTAATAAAATGGCCTGTGAATGGACCTGTACCAAATCAACATCAACGACCCCCCCCCCACACACACACACACACACCAACACACACTAGATATGTATAGGCACCATGAGGGACCATATGTATATCTAAACATTAAACAAGCCACTTATCTTACATATATTTCTCATAAAATAAATACTTTTATAGTATAATATAAATTTTATAATATAAATTATGGGAGGAACTGTATATATTAACTCTAAATATATACTCAAAATTACTCTACTCACAAAAAGCCAGGCATATTCAGCTTTTGGGTGAAATTTCCCGATGACTTTAAAATGCATAATAACCTTACTGGGAGACCAAGTTTAGCCTTGTGAATGCACAAGTTGAACTGTTAAGTTTTTCAGTACTTGTTGACCAACTTGCAGTTTTCTAATATCGAGGTGAATGGCAGAATTCACAACAGGTGTTTGAGACACGATTGAATGGACCAATTTGACATCTCTTAGGATGACCCCTTGTATGCCTTCCGGTGACTCCTCCAGTCTTTTTGTGCAATTAACTGATACTATATGACACTCAGTCCAGTGGCCACTTCTGTATAAGAATATTCATTTTGAATCCTCGCACCACGGTGAGGTACTGTGTCTCACAATGTGAACGCCATGACGAAAAGGACTGTTTAATTCAAATTGAAATAGGAAATGTATTGATCAGTTCATGGTTGCTTATTTGGCCTTTCAATTCCTTGTTAAACAACAGCAATTTGTGCAAAGAGGACCAACACAATGTTAGAAGTTTAAAGTTCGAAATAAGTTCACCTGAAAACTGGTTGAAGCGCATTTTAGGATCTTTCTGAAATTTCACCCCAATGCCCAATATCAGCTAACATTTTGTCAGTATTTCATGTGGAAAATGATAGTTTATCTGTGCTTGATGAATAAATAAAACTGGACATAATGTCTGCAGATATGAGCAATAATTAAAAAATATATATATTATCACAATTAAAAATAATGTCGCTATACTTTAGTCCCAGTGTTCCACTTTAGACGTCGGTAAACATCTTGGTGATATTCACGCAGTTCTGGCTGTTGAAATGAGGCCGCTTGGCGCCCTCCTCCACTCCGGCGTAGTCTCCCTTTCCGAGAGTGGCGGAAGAGGCGCACGACCCCCGCGGCTGGAGAAGCTCCGCGCCGGGTAAGTATTCGCAGCTGGCAGTTATGGCGCAGGGCGGCTGTTCGTCAGCGTCCGTCTCGCGGTGGTAAAAGTAGTTGAAGTTGGACACGATGACGGGCACGGGCAACGCGATGGTCAGCACGCCAGCGATGGCGCACAGCGATCCCACGATCTTCCCCCCGATGGTCACCGGGTGCATGTCGCCGTAGCCCACCGTCGTCATGGTGACCACCGCCCACCAGAAGGCGTTCGGGATGCTGCTGAAGCTCGACGTGGGGTCGTCCGCCTCTGCGAAGTAAACCGCGCTGGAGAAGAGGATGACTCCGATGAAGAGGAAGAAAATGAGCAAGCCCAGTTCTCTCATGCTGGCCTTGAGGGTCTGCCCCAGGATCTGGAGCCCCTTGGAGTGCCTGGAGAGCTTGAAAATTCGGAAGACCCTAACCAGTCGGATCACGCGAAGGATGGCGAGGGACATGGCTTGCTGCCCCCCGTTGCTCTCCGTCTCGGCCAGCTCGGTGCCCAGCGTGATGAAGTAAGGGATGATGGCCACCACGTCGATGACGTTCATGATGTCCCTGGAGAAGGAAGTCTTGCTGGGGCACGAGAAGAAGCGCACGAGGAGCTCGAAGGAGAACCAGATGATGCACAGGGTCTCGATGACGAAGAAAGGGTCCGTGAAGGGGCTCGGTGCGTACGAGGGGCCGCCGTTGATCATGCTGGAATTGCAGTTGAGCTGCGCGGATTGGTCTTGCCCGTTATGGAATTCCGGCAGGGTCTCCATGCAGAAGATGACGATGGAGATGAGGATGACGAGCACAGACACTATAGCGATGCCCCGCGCCGGACCCGAGCTCTCCGGGTACTCGAACAGTAGCCAGATCTGCTTCTGGAAGTCCTTCTTGGGAAGGACGCGCTCCTCCTCCTTGATGAAGCCTTCGTCCTCTCGGAATTTCTCCATTGCGTTCTCGCCGAGCTGATAGAAGCGAATCTCCTCGGAGAAGACGTCGATGGGCACGTTGACGGGTCTCCGGATGCGCCCGCCCGACTGGTAGTAGTAGAGGATGGCGTCGAAGCTGGGTCGGTTCCGGTCGAAGAAGTACTCGTTCCGGAGGGGGTCGAAGTAGCGCATCCTCTTGCAGGGGTCGCCCAGCAGCGTCTCTGGGAACTGGTTGAAAGTTTTCAGCTGGGTCTCGAAGCGCAAACCCGAGATGTTGATGACGACGCGTTCGCAGCAACCCAGCTCGTACCGGCCAAAGTGGTGAAGGTTCTGGCTCTGGGTCAGCGTCGCCCCTTCCGGCATGTTTTCCACCGTTATGTCGTCGTCGTCATGAGTGAGTCGCTGCAGGTGCCCGAAGGCGGACGCGGGCGACGGGATCACGCCCGAGTCCCGGCGGTCCATACAGGTGGCCTCGAGGGAGGGAGGGGGCTATGGGGGGAGGGAGGATGGGCGGAGTCGGGGGAGAAGGGAAGCCTCTGCCACTGAGCCCGGAGAGCTGAGCTGAGGTCGACCCACCCGCCTAACCACCGTCAGCCATCACCGCGCGCTCGTCCACGCAAGTGACGCGCTCGATCGGCTCGCTCCAGCATCCAGGACCCCCTCCAGGCTTCACTCCCCCCACTCCCCCCACTCCAACACAAACACGTCGACACCCGCCAATTGCGAACACATATGTCGCTCCCTCTCTGTCTCTCTCTCTCTCTCTCTCTCCCTCGCTTGCACGTACACTATCAACCCGAATTAGTAGAGTTTATTGGCGTGGAAACGGATTGCCTTAAAGCACTTCAGTTTTTACACATGGGAAAACTTAACATGTTAACAGTAAAAAAAATAAAAAATAATAATAATACATGCAAACATGAATCAACGTCATGTGTATGCAACTTACTAACTACTGCTACTTGTATCCAGTTGATATGAATAATAATTGTGTATTACTCTACTTTGAGGCTGAATCTAGAAATAGAAGCAACAATTAACACTTTAAAAACTTTAAATACAATTTATTTTATTGCAGAATTTCCAACCGTTTGACAGTGTATAAACACACATTATCCAACAACAACACCAGAAATCCCCCCCCCCCTTTGTAACTGGACAACATAATAGATAAATTACAATATTGTGTTTGATACAAAAGTGTTAGAGCAAAAGACATTGACAAAAATACACAAATATTAAAAATATTTAAACATAAAAGACCAATAATTCAAAATATTACACAAACTGACAGAAATATACATTATAAACTGCAAAAATATTGACAAAAATATTACACAATATTAGCTGGAATTACATACAGTAGAAAATAATACAAAAACATGACAAAAGAAACAATATACTGTACATATTCCATCACTGTCAAAATCAGTTAAGCCCACTGGATTTTTGCAGCAATATATTCACAGTAATGTCTTCTCGGGCTGGGATGAGACACTTTTGTCCCAATCTGATACAGATCCCAATTCTTGGGTTGTCATCTGTTACATATTGCCATGCTTAAATATTATAAAAATATATATAAAAAAAAATGAAGCATGTGTTTCCAAAGTTTTAACTTAAGTGCCATTTGACATTTATTCAAGTGTCATAATTGAAAAGTGCATAAAATGTTCCAGTAACTGTTCCTGATACACGGGAGTGCAATAAATAACACTCAATTCCCAAAGCTCAACTTTAAAGACCTCAAATGTTCCAAAAGTATGTTATGGAACATGCAAAACATAACATTAACATAAGATATCAAAAGATACTTTATCAACGGATTGATACTTGGTATCGGCATAAAAAGTATATCATGATACATCACAACACAATATTTTTTCCCAGCCCGACTGTCTTCACACTTGAACTGTAACACAAGAATCAACAATAAATCACATTTCAACAACATTTACACCGATCGGTTATGATAAAAAATATATTCACAAATACATACACTTATACTGCATCTTCATTATAACTGTAAAATAACCTGAATGTGAGCAGAAAACAAGCGAGAAGAATAAATCACTTTGTCAACAGTTCAGCCTACTAGATTTTGTCATAAATATATTCAGAAATACTTTCTTATACTGCATCTAATTTTAAAATAACCTGTACATAAACAGAATACAAGAAAGAAGAATCACTTTGCAGACATCAGTTCAGTGTGCTGGCACTAGTTACAAGTCATCCAAGTTGACTAGTTTTCTGCAATCTCAGCATCCCCACCATTGGTGGACAATGGCACACACGACACGATATCGAACCTGTCGTTCAACACGACACTCATGTGTCTCCGAGCTCCCGCACACACAAACGCACACACAATGTGGGCTAAAATAAGAAGCAGCGTTGTCCCTTTTACCTAACATCAAAAACAAACATTTGTTCGCGTGTAACTCACAGTAACATGACAGAAACCCTCCATTTTATTGAAATATCCTTGTTGGCTTAGCTGGCTTATACTGTACATACTGGTGGTTGCAAAAACATTCTTTTTGATTCCGTCGTTGTTGTCTCGGTTCGAGGGCTCCTTACTTCACAACAAGAATGGGCATTTGTTTGCATGTAGCTCCCGCATTAAAAAGAGTTGGGTTAAAAAATAACACAAATTTGGTTCAAACATGGACTGATCCACTACTTGGGTCAATTTGACCCAACTAACCGGGTTGTTTTTTGTACAAAATTTGACCATAACCACTGGTGTGCAAAGTTGCTTTTGGGGTGGGAGTATAGGGGGGTGTTGATGTGGCAGTTCCCCAAGCATTCACCTGACAGGACCTCTTTGATGAAAAACATTTAATGTGCGGGAAAAAACTTGTCCTGCTCCGCAGGATGTCAACCTGAAAAACTCTTCCGACCCACTGACTGAAAAAAAAAATGAAGTGTTGGGCCAGATCTAGGCCCCCGGGCCCTGAGTTTGACAAAAGTGTTATATTGGATGTTATTGTAGCGTGCAGGTGTACCTAAGGTTGTGTCCAGTGAGTCTTCTGCCAGAAATTGCAATTGATAGTGGTTGTCAGGGTGGCCTAAAGCAGATAGATGTGACCAACACAGGAGCTTCCTGCTTGTAATTATGTCGCCTCAGCTGAGGTGCTGTCGTTGATCACCGAGGTGCTGAACAGCAGCCCGACCTCACTCGTCAACGTGTGTCACATGCACATGTATACACACAAACAAACAAAGAAACGCTCTAAGATTAGTCACTATGCATAAACATCCCCACCCAGCACATCCAGCTAATTAGCATTTTCTATTTTCCCCTAACAAAATCAGCATGAAGAAGCATCCCGTGAGTGCGCCTTTGTCAACGCGTTGTTTCAAGCTTCATCAAAGGAGGCTGACATTGTGTGTGTTGAGCAACACGTGTGCGAGGGGAGGTCGGGGTGGTTGAGCACGGGGATGTTTATTAATGAATCCAAATGGGATTCAGATGTGTCTTTCGTGCGGCTCCCATTTTCATTTCAAAATGTTAAAACCTGGAGAGAGAAAGAAAGAAAGCAGACGCCGAGCCTGTCCAAATATGACAAGGCACTCAACATGCAGAAAATCCTCTTAAAGGGATCACCGAGCCGGGATGCTCCATTTTTTACTTACAAGCTCAATTTATGTTTGTTGTTTTTTTTTCTAAATCAGGAAATTGATAATAATTTAAAATTTTATCAATTTGTTTTGGAGAAATCAGTAAATAACTAACTAATCCCAAAACTCTCTTTCTAGTCAGCAATCTAGCCACGCTCCCACCCTCTTCCAATGTATTGGTGGGAGTCATGGGAGGAACCCGACAATATTTGTCCATTCAAAATGATGGTATATACATTCTTAATAATTTCCAAAAACGGCAATCAATCAGCACCGACATTTTGGTGGCCATTTCTATTTATGCCCACTTCAACCTCTGAAAGTATCACAAGGATTAGACTCTACATGGCTGACTTATAAGAGAATGAGGAAATGAGCAGCTTACATGCACTAATTGTCTCATGCCAAATTTGCTTTCCTTGATGAGCCCCTAAGAAATGAAGACAATGTGTTACGGGATGAATGGACTACTTGCACACGCTATTTCCACATTTGGGCTACAGAGGTGTGCTAACCTCCAGTCGCTGGTGTAATGCATAGCGATAGTATCAAATTCTTAAAAATATACAGGCAAAATGCTGAAATGACATCAAGTTACCATAAATGCCATATATATTATTATTTGCTCCAGTTATCCAAGTGTCGGCAAAGCGATCAAAGCATCATATCTCATTTAATGAGCCATTTGCTGTATTAGAGTACAAGCAGGTCTGTGTGAACATAGACTTGCACGGCATATTTTGACATGCTGAATCCAACTTTGTTTGGACGGCACAAGAACAAGCACAAAAATAGAAAGCTATTTTTATTGTCATGTTCTATACTGCAGATGCAATAAATTCGAGTTTATGAAAACACAAAAGACACCAATCATTTGTAATAATAATGACAAGCATATACTACGAACTGCAGGATGAGGATAAATGTTCCCACGAAGCTTGGTGACCTCTCGATAGCCGGGTGCCTCGCATGGACGGCGGGGGAGAGAAGAAGCAGGAGAGCGCAGCTTCGCGACTCGCCGGGGAGCCAAGCAAGAAAGAGAAAGACGGACAGACTACCTTCGTCGGTTCGATGTTCAACTTCGGAGGACATTTCCAATTTGAAAAGCACCAAGCTATTGAATATCACAAAAAACTCATGTTGAGACAATTTGAAAGAATGAGGTTATTTTATCTCCAGATGGTGTCCTGGTAGCGTGGAATAAATGGAAGCCGGAAGCTGATACGCCTCCATATTTTCTGCCGGAAATATGACATGAGCTGCCGTGCATAGAGTCCATAGTTCATTATATATTGAATTCAAATCTATAATCTAGAAGGGTTCGCTTGACTTACATTTTTTCCAAGTCCATCGGGGGTATGACCCCCCAACGCCTATCTGTAAAATGACACACTTGGCTGAAGGGTTGGCCTCATAAAAGTCTGCTGCTCCGAGTTTTTCTAAGTTTGTCCATCCATTTTCTACACTTCATATCGTCACTAGGGTCATGTGCGTGTGTGCTGGATTTTTCACAGGCTAATTCTTTCCACAAATTTCCACAAACAACCTCTGGGACTTGTCGTGCAGCTGCATATCCCAAATTGATGTTCTGGAATGGGCCACTTGCAACTCGATGCAGAGCTGCTTCTCTGGCCGGACAGAATTAGCATTTACTTTTCTACGACTGCATGAACGGAGCGCGACCGCAACCTGGAGTTCATGGCATCTGAGTGCGCTTTCTGATTAGTGTAGTGACCACCGTCCTCGTGTCGTAACCTGTCAGGAAGCGTCTGGTGGGCGTTTACGCATGTTGCATCGGCGTCGCCAGTCGTGACATTTGGCCACGCCAATTGGCTGTTAGCTAGCAAATCAGCGCTCGGAGCACCAACGGGATGGGATAAATGCGGATAAACAGTGAGCCCGCCTTCGCTGCCTTAATCTTCTTACAAGTACAAGAGCGAGGGTTGACAATGTAAGTATTTCACAATACCGTGTCAAGAATGTGAGGGTTTACTTCGCGTGGGAGTTCATCGTGAGCGAAGAATATAGCTGAATGCATCGTTTACGTTTTTATAATCCCCCGGCCAATAGATTTCTGGTTGACTTTTTCTGACCAAAAGTGACTACCGCGGCCGTGGATATGGAAGGGTATTACATCTCACCATGCGCAGAAGGTACTTTAATGGTCAGCGTCGCTGTCTGTTGTTGTGGTGTATTCCTACAGCGTGACGTGCCGACATCAGGCCCAACGCCACAGGGGGTAAGCGTCTGTCACTGTTGGCCAACGTCGGATTGGTCTATCTAGGCCTTTAGACTCAATTGGCAGTTAGCCATGAGTCCCCCACACCACTCCCACTGTCAGGGCAGCATGTAACGTTCGTCCGGTGATACAGCCAATGTTACCCTATGAAATGATCTTCTTACGGGCCTAGATAATTTTTCTTCCACTGTTCCTACTAAATTGTCACTAGACACGGATCTAAAAACAAATTGCAAATTATTGGCGCTTTCCTACTTTCAACGGTCATTATTTATTGATTTCTTTGTTCAAGTTATTGAGGCTACAACATTAAATTTGAAGTCGCAAGCGACTTCCGGGTACATTTTGTCTTAAATTCATCTCCACGGCAACTGAAACACTAAATATTTTTTTTCCTCCAAAAAGTACCAAAAGCCCAAAACTTCTACTTTGGCTTGTGCAGGAGTAAGTCGACTTAGAGACTTTGTGTGACGTGCTTCCACTGCGAATTGAATGATGTTACATATTGGCAGAGCTGCGCAGTCCGTCCTTGTGCCGGATCCGAACCCTCCGGCCTGGCCGGAAGCCCATTTTTGGGGCGGGGGGTGGGGGCTGACAAATTAAAGAAAATGGCTAGACTAAGCATGGCCGGAAGTGGATTTTAGTCCAGCCCACTAATCAGCCCTCATACGTTTGACGTGGTCACGAGGCGGCCAAATTTCATCTCAGCCTACTCAGTGATGGGCTTCTTTTTAGGCTTCTTTCTACTCCTGCGTCAGCGCGAGCGACAACTGCCGCATTGATTCACGTGACCGACGTATTATGCTGTTGGCGACAGGTCTGCAACACATGCCACGCAAACATCAGGAATTGTTGCTGCTCTGATCGGTCCATTATGTCACATGTTGCGATGACATACAGTTTCCAACACGGAGAGGAGGAAAGAGAGGATGCAGCACGCGGCTTGTTGCTGCTGCAAAGCAATCTAGTTTGGCAATACAATTAAATGCATAGTCTAGTCATCTCTGTCCCTTTATGGTTGTAGCAGGTACGATATCCATTTTTGTCGTTGTCTTTTTGAAGCGACGCCCCCCGACTTGGAACTCAACTGTTTCAAAACAACTTGTGTCCGGGAGTATATTAAGTTGCGTGCAGCACTTAAGTATGATGCTGCCACATCAAGGTGGAGTTCATGCACTTCTTCTGGCGTCTTTCCTACTTCCGGAAATACGCCGTAGCAAACCTGCTGTGTATAGTGGTTTGCTGGAATGCTTTTATTTTGAAGGCCATGAACGAAGGGAAGTGTGGAAAATAAATAAGTAACTTGTTGAATGCGACTTCTGGCTGTCTGTTGGACCCAAATAATTATACAATACGACAAAACCAACCCCGGAGCTCGCAATGGAAGTAAGCACAAGCAGTTGGGTAAGTAGTAAAGTGCTAGTGGCGCATTTTGAAGCGTGTCCACAGCGGGTTCGAATAGTAAATTGGCCAGCTAATGATCCTTAAAAAGCCTCTGCCGTTAGCATCTCTGCCGCGGCGGCGTCAATCACAGACACTTTTTTTGGGGGGTCAGGGGGCGGAACGGAGCAAGGGGTGATAATTTTTATGAATAAGGCCGGGTGGACGCAGCCGGAAGGGTACCCAGGTCAAGGGTGGAGGGTCATGGCCAGACCGACAAAAAAGGTTCAAGTGTCCAGCTGCATATTGGGATTATGTGGAGGAGGGTTCCACTATGTGTGTGTGTTTTGAAAGCGAGGCTACTTATCACTATGTCCAGATAAAAGGTTTAGAGGACCCTGGAAGAGACGCTTTCCTTTCAACAGAATAACCCTATCTGCCTACTAGTCATCTGTTCCCTCAATGCACTTATTTATTTAAGTCACGCTCAGTTCAAACATGGCAGCTTACTGTGTCTGGACTTGAGTCACAGCTCAGGGTTCTGAGTCCACATGGCAAGTAAATTCCGTTGTCACTGGGGAGAAAAAGGATTGATGGTCGTCGAGGGACGTTTCGACGCCAGGGAAGTCCTGCAGCCCCGATGAGATGGAATGCACGGGGGGCCAGAGAACGAGGGGAATCCCATCCAGCCTCTTTTAGACCAGCGCTGTAAATTACCAACGCTCTCCACCGCCAACTGGTTATTTACTGTCGGCAGTGCTACTTCCACGGATCCTAAGGCCCTTACTCGCTTGATATATGCGCTATCACTCACATTAGAGCATGCTTGTTAGCATTCATGTGCACTGGCTTCAACATGAAGAACACCTGCACAACAGAATGAGCTCAAAGACGAGGAATGCATCAAAAGATGTCAACCTTATGTCTCCCGTTTTTCACAATTTAGCATTTTTAAGCCTATAAAGGCATTGACGTCTGCAGACTTGTGTTAATTAATGGAACCCAGAGTTCATAGCAAATATGGTGAAGCTGCATTTAGCTGTTATGCTGCACGTAGATGGAATAAGCTACCAACAGAAGCGAAGTCAGCCGTGAGTGTAAATGCTTTTAAAAACAGGTTTTAAACTTGGCTTTTCTTTCCCCGCACTACGTTTGGGTATGAGTAGAGAAAAGCGCTATACAAGTGACCCATTTGGTAGTTTTGATTAAATTGGTTTGTTTTCCTCGAACCTTCTTTGCTCCACTGGGATAACTGTTTAATTTTTCTCACAACAAGTTTGTTTTTCTGTACTCAACTCAAGCAAGGGTCGGGCAACCGCAGTCACTAGCAATCCCCCAGTGACCACATGAGTAGCCTGCGAGCCTGTTCTAAAATAACTCACCAGTGATGGAACAATGGGACTTTCTTGGAATGTTTTTAGTAAAATGCCCAGCTCTGTTAATGGTCGTGCTTTGCACGGGGCCTGGGAGAAAGAGAATACGCAAAATAGCTTTACATTTTCGCTACATTAAAGTAAAGAAAATAATCCTTATGCTTGACTTTCGTCGAAGAGAAGGAATGTGGGCAAGGTAGTTGTGTCATGTGTCATCTTCCAAACCGCTTATCCTGTGCAGGGTCACAGGGAGGTGCTGGAGCCTATCAGAGCTGACAATGGGCGAAAGGCCAGACTACACCCTGAACTGGTCACCATCCAGTCGCAGGGGACACAGACAGACACCGTCACTGAGCGGGAACGGATCCCACGCTGCCTGCACACAACTCAGGCGTGTGTACCACTACACCATCAGTGACGCAAGGTAGTTGGAAAAAACACAATGTAAGAGACAAGTCGCAGTTCACCACAAAGACATTGTTGCAAGATAACAAAAAGTTTGGTTGTGGTTGTTAATGTAACATTATACAAGTGGCTATAATGCTCCAACAATAATGTTAAACTGATAATTTACTAGATTGTAGCCTGTAGCGATAGTGGCCACTTGTTGATATAATTGTGCGTCAAGTTCAATTTGCGCTAAATGAATTACATTATACTGGTCGGGCAACTACGGTTTCAGTTTAGTTAAAGCAGACAGAAGTATGAGCTCATCTCGGATCTTAAAGCGAACTATACCCAATACTCAATCACCTGGGCAGCTAATCCAAACTAAAAACTAAAACGAACTAAAACAATTCATATAGCTAAAATAAATTAATATGCTACACAATTCAAAACAATTTTCACCTAGATTTAAATGAAATAAATACATTCAAATGTTCATTATTATCTGCTGACAAAAAATTTAAAAGGGTAAAATGATTGTCCTGATTAAAACTGGACTAAAATGTTGACAGTTTTTGTTGTAAAACCAGATGAATAAAATTATGTTTTCTTGGACTAAAATAAAGACTAAAATGCTTGACTCATAGTCAGAGCTGGGCACCGGTTAAGATGTTAAATAGGCATGTACGCTTAAGTGTGGTTAGTCTGTGTCGTCTATGAAAGTGACAACTCTGGGCCCACTCTTTGAGTAGCGCAGCCCAAGGATTTATCTGCCACGTCGTGTGCGGCCGTGGCAGACCGGACAATCAATAAGAACGAGAGAGAGAGAGAGAGCGGCATCGATCGGGTGCTCATACATGGGCCACCATGCCAGCCAGAGCGGAATCATTATGAGCTCACACGATTGGCTGCCGCGAGGCAAGGTGAAGGCCAAGGTCGTAAATAGCCGGGCGATTTTACTCGGCTTGATGAGAAGCGGCCGGGGCCAGGGTTAAACGGGAGACGTTAGCGCTGATTTGTCTGAAACCTGATGGGGCTACTCAAGTGGCCAGACCTGCTTCATTACAACAATCAGGCAAGAAGAATAAATGCCCGCCTCTACACAAGATGGTAGTTGTGATCAACGTATGGTCTTTTGGTTTTCAAAGGGATTTTTACACTATTAATTTTAGCATTATTAACAGCCAGTCTCCTTCTTTCTGGGATGCATTTTAAGCAGGAACACTGATTATTCATCAATTGACACAATGTTGAAGACCAGAACATGTTACCGCTTGACACTTAAGTAGTGACAATTTGCAATTGCTAACCCGCCCTATCAGCAGGAGATTTTTAGAATCTTCAAGCTCTTCAATTAACCTTTGCTTCTCCTTATCCCTTTCCGCATTCTCTAGTTCTGGGGTCACCAACTCCTGTCCTTGAGGGCACTTGTCCTGCAGGTTTCCCATCTCTCCCTGCTGCAACACACCTGTTAAAATGACAAGCTCATCAGCAAGCTCTTGAGAAGCCCGATAACGATCCTGATCATTTTAACAGGTGTGTTACAGCAGGGAGAGATGGAAAACCTGCAGGACAGGTGCCCTCGAGGACCGGAGTTGGTGACCCCTGCTCTAGTTGCTTCTTTTCAAAGACCTCATTGTCATCTTTATCCTTCTTAAACTCATTTTGGCATCGATTCAGTAGCAGCTTCCGGAAATTCACAGTGTCTCCTGGCTTATCTGTGGCTTGGACTTTTAGCCCCATAACGCAGCGGCACATGTTGGTATAGGTCACTGAACAGTCTGGCTCAGAGATGGCCTTTTCAAGGGTGAGGTCTATGATAACCTTTTAACCTCTCCTCCGTGTCAATAGTAAGTTCCGACACGTGTTTTATTAGCTGTTGAAACTTTTGAGGGGTCAGTTTGTTGAGGATACTGTGGGCCTTTTTCAACAATTCTTGTGTCTTGAGTTGATCTGGATCATTCTCCACAGTCTCTTCTGCTGCGCAACCACGCATTCCTTTTTTCAGTGAAGGCTTCCATGCATTCGCTGACCTAGCAACTTCAGAGCTTCCTTCAACCTCAGAAACCATGCCACTGCAACCTCCAGCCTTCTCCAGCTGGAGAAGTATGTGATCAACATGTCTGTAGGACTCTCAACTCTTTTGACAGTAGTTGCAATGGTTGGGTTTCTCTTAACCTCAGAAAGTGTGGTAGAGTCCAAAGGGAACCGTGGCCACTCCTCTTCCGACTTCCAAACCATTTCTGGCGACGAATGACGGACGGGAACCCAGGGCGCTTTTACGGATGATGAATGACGGAACAGCAAAAATTTGTAAAATGCCCACCTTTGGTAACTTGCTCTCTTGAAGTCATGCCACAGCATTTCGGATGGGTTGAGGTCCGGCTCTGACTGGGCCAATCCAGAAGCCATTTTGTCTTCTGTTGAAGTCATTCTGTAGTTGACTTGGTTTTTGTTTTTGTATGGCTCCATCCTGTAGTTTGGCAGTATTCTGCTATACCACATTTCTGTGTGTCTGCTCTTAACAACCTCTTCTCTCTTTGCAAGAATAAAACTCAAATGACAGCTCTCTGTGTTTCCCAGTGATGGGATTAAAAAAAAAATGAAGACAGGTGGTTGCTATTCCTAACGACATTCCACCAGTGAAACGTGAAGGCCAAAACGAGCATGTGGGTCTGGTAAGAGGAAGCATCCCCCTAAGGGAGGACCTGCTCGGCTCCCTGTATGACACCCTGTCAGCATAATGAATTGGCAAGATGCCTCCCAAAGACTGGAATAGTTGCTTTACACCCACCCTGAACAGAGGAGAAATGGACCTGAATGCTAATATTGATTGACTGTGGACCCTTCACAGTTATTTATATGTTTTGGAGGAAGGGGAGAGGCAAGAGATAATACAGGACCCCTGGGACTCACTTCCATTCTGGTCTGTGAGCTCCTTTTATATCTAAAATCCAATCAAAATAAATACAATCTGGGAAAATGGGAGCAAGTTCAAAATTGGTCATGCTGCAGCCATTAAATGAGGAGCAGCAAAACCCCCACAAATAAGCAAAGGCAGTTGCCAGTTGTGGCGACGAGCCTTCTGGCAAGCGCCACGTTTATAGAGAAGTAAGGGATGGTGTGAAAAAGTGTCACATCTGTTGTCCTGTCACAGTTTTCTTTGGCAACTTGTGGCATTGCAAGAAGAACTCTTGTATTTATTTTTACCCACTTTATTTTATAGTTAGCACAGGTAACATAGCATCTGTATTCTTACTTGTACTGAATAGCCACCAGATCCATTGCTCTTCTTCATCTCTTATCTACTGTATGTACTCCTTTTATATATAATGCCCCCTAGTGTGCAGACCGAGACACTGCATTACTGAAATGCCTTGTGTTACAGGCTACATTTACTGTAAATAAAATGTGTGGTATGATTGTTAGAAAACCATGCAGTTAGACGTTATTTGATTGAAACATATCCCATGTTCAAGAAAAGTTTGTTTTTAATCTATATTTGATCCAAATAAAATGCATTTTCATCATAATTGCAAGGTGTGATGTCATTAGCAATTTTGATACTGATAGTACTCAAATCTAAGTGCTTGTACTCGCACTCGGTCGAAAAAAACCTTTTTGTTTTATTTAGAATTAGTGTTAGGGGTTAAAAGTTATGCGTTAGAGTTAGGGTTGTGGTGTTTATTTGAAGTAGAATTATTAATGTTCTATTCTTACCTTACTTTAACTCTTTGGACAAAGTGTGAAACGCTTTGTTGTTACATTTTGTCTTTTTTTTTTCATATTCCAACTAATTAAGGTAATCTGCAAAGGTGAACGGCACAAGCATTTTTGCTTTATTTTCGGTGAGTTATTGACTTGATATGATTTCCAAAAAACATTTTTAAATTAGAAGTACATGGAAGTCAACAGATTTCAATCAGCTTTGGAGATCCCTTCGTAATCAAACAAATGTCACTTTTTCGGTGTGAGTAAATTCAGTCATTCATGATTAAACAAGATTACCCATTACCCAAGATTAAAAATTACCCATCCATTGTCATACTCGAATACAAGAAATGACAATTTCCCTCCTTGCTGCCTTGTTTCTCTGCAGCTAATTAATCCGGCTCGTGAGTGTGAGACACGCCTTGGAAGCGTGTGAAGCACACACTTTCAAAGGAGCAGATGGGCTGACGAAAGTAACCCCTGACGGGTGCCAAATCGCAGCGTGGAGAGGTGGCAGCAAGCCGTAGTACGGGGATGTGGCCTGCAAGGAATCGTGGAGTGGGGGCTCACTTAAAAAATTGTCGGTGCCATCATAAACAACCCACATATGCTCGGTCAGGATTGGGCTTTCTACAGCTTTCTACAGCTTCTTTGTAGAAAATCCTGACAACAACTGGGAGTGGTTACGAGGCAAATTGCCATTTAGTGGGAAATGAGGTGTGTGAGCTGGCCTGAAGGCAATTCAACCTTTACTGGAAAATTCATGAAGGGGAAATACACAAGCGTGTTATAATTTCTGTACTCTTGTGCAATCCAATGAGAGCTAATGCATGAGCTGTCTTAATGGGGGCGTAATTTGGCAATTTGACTTTTTAATTGCTTGGATACTAACAGTGGGGTCTCTGGCATGCCTTGCCACCCATCATGTGTGAAATTAAATGTCAAGTAAATCTACTTTCATCTACCTGTCTATGAAAATGTGTCTGTGAGTGATGTCGGAATGTGATGTCCCAATTTGGCAAATTAATATATCCCACCCCACCCTTTGCAGAGATTCTCCACCCAAAATTTGCAAGTCTTTCTGAAACATCCTAAGATGCCACAAGATGCTACCAAAGGCCTGTCTGAATAGGAAAATAGCACAATAATTGGTGATAAGGAAGTATATTGTAGCAACGCATCTCAACTAAAGGACATCCTTTGTATTTCTGAAGGAACTAAGTGTAGCCAGGGTTACTGGATACTTTCTGTAATATTTTCCATTTTCATCAAAAAGGCAAAACATTTTTTGTGGGGTGTAAAATTAGTCATTGTTTTTCCAGTATTTGTGGCAAGGCTCCGTCACTTTCCCTTGTGAATTGCCCTTACCTAGATGATTTCAGTCAGACATTTTTTTCTTTCCAACAACATAAATTTGCCAGAGCTGGGAATTTGGCTAAAAATTGAGCGTACGTCATCCGTTATCAGCGAGGGTACCCTTCCATCGTCCGTCATCCGTCATTTTTCCCGGGAGGAAAAAAACACTATCCGTCTATAGGCCAGTCAGCCTCTACAAATGGCCGGCCGTCGAACAGTCAGACTAAATTTCCACCACCCTGGGATCCCGTCAGTGTTTTCAAATTATTTCTTTTTTAAAAATTACAAATTAAAATGGCGGCATGGTGGACAACTGGTTAGCACGTCTGCCTGACAGTGAAGTCAAACTTGTCCCGTCGTTTGTCGACTGTCAGCAAAATGAGGCTCCTGTAAGATAACGTCCAGCATTTCCATCCATATTATGAAATTAACATCTTAAGAACACATTTCACAGTCGACTGAGCCCACCGTGCGCAACAGCTGCACCCTCCTCTCCACAAACACACACACATGTAAACTGTGGCAACATGTGCAAAGTAGGATTATATCTTACTTTTTGGACTTTCATTTGCTGCCAAAGGAAAGGAAAATCCAGGCGGAGTCTTCACCCACTTGCTTTCATGTAGACGCAAACAGTTTCACACACACACACACAACAACGCAGCTGCTAATGACGTGTGTGTGCGTGTGTGTGTGTGTGTAATAAAAGTAAAGTCTTGCTTGTGTTTCTCACGAGTGAATTATGTTAAAGTTCTATCCAAAATGAGTGGCCACACAGTGATTAAAAGTAACACCTGCTACACTATATCCATTACTGCCCCCCCCCCACACACACACACATTAGTCAGTAGGCACGGAAATGTTTACCGACATGGAGGCGTGGGCTGGCGATCCAGGTCAGTGGAGATGATGTCAGAGCGGGAAAAGACCCCAGTGACGGCAAACAGGCAAGCAGGCATGCCGCGCTGCAGGCCGCAGTGTTGATGCAGAGATTTAATTGGCATAATGAGGATTTCCGCTCTTAATGACGGCGATGCCAAAGAGGAAGCGTTTATCCGGATGTGGGATTTCCCTAAAGGCGCGCAAAATCAGGACACGTCGTGTTTAGGAAGTCTGAGTGCTTTTGTCTTATTGAGCTGCATGATGCAAGACTTTTATGTAATCCAAAAACAGAAGTATTTAATGCACTTTTAGCATGGTAGATCCATTAATGTTTTTACATCCGCAAACAAGACTAACATTTGACAGCTCTAACCGTAGTCCAAATCCAAAGGATCATTTGGATCCTTTAAACCGATTCCTAAAATGTGAGTGACTTCACATATCACTAGGGGGAAAAAATCTGTATTGATGTTGATTTTCTTACATTGTAGCACATTGAAACAGTAAATTATGCATTCATCACATTTTTACTCGATTACTGTAATCCACTTAATTTTGGAGTCAGCCAGCCGTCCCTCAAACGACTCCAGTCAGTTCAATTTGCTGCCGGTCGTTTCTTCTTGTAACACGTAAGACGGAGCACATACCTTTGATTCTGGCCTCTTTCCATTTGCTTTTTGTTTACTTTAAAGTTAATTTTAAGATTCTAGTATTTGTTTCAAAGTCTCCAATGGGGTTCGCCATGCCTTATTTCTCTGAGATTCTCCATCTCCATTCATTGTCACTTTTCTCCAGCTCAATACCAGTATGAGTGCTCAGCTCCGCAATACAGAATTTGAATTTAAAATTAAACACAAAATACTCACTCTGATTTATACAATACAATACAATGCAATTGTATTTATATAGCACATTTCACAACAGCTACAGCTGTAACAAAGCACTTTACATACAACAACTAGCCATAAGAAAACAAGTGAATTCAATAAATTAAGACAAAACATGATATACAATAGGCGGCACGGTGGGCGACTGGTTAGCACGTCCGCCTCACAGTTCAGCGGTCATGGGTTCGATCCCGGCTCCAGCCTCCCTGTGTGGAGTTTGCATGTTCTCCCCGTGCCTGCGTGGGTTTTCTCCGGGTACTCCGGTTTCCTGCCACATTCCAAAAACATGCATGGTAAGTTGATTGGACTCTCTAAAAAATTGCCCCTAGGTGTGATTGTGAGTGCGGTTGTTTGTCTCTGTGTGCCCTGCGATTGGCTGGCAACCAATTCGGGGTGTCCCCCGCCTACTGCCCGAAGACAGCTGGGATAGGCCTCAGCACGCCCGCGACCCTTGTGAGGATAAGCAGCATCGATAATGGATGGATGGACTATAGACACTGGGTAAACAGACGAATATTTTTCCATTCTCATGACGAATCAAAAGCCAACGAATAGAAATGTGTCTTGTCTTGTGTCTAACTTAAAACTTTGGAAACACATGCCTCAGCTTTTTAAATATATAGTTTTATAATATTTAAGTATCCCAATACATATTGGATTGCAACCTAACCCGATACGGATCACGATAAAAATCGTCCCAGCCCTAAAAAGCACTGTTGGCTTTATTGCATTCAACAGGAAAAATTTCAGAGATGGGGGACTCGAGTCATATGAATTGACTCGAGTCAGACTCGAGTTGCTATTTTTCGGACTTGCGACTTGGTTGCCAAAAACACATGAATGACTTGACTTGGGACTTGGTATCTAAGTGACTCGACTTGACTTAGACTTGGACCTCGTGACTTGACAAGTCAACCTGTTTATAGTTTTAAATTTACATTTGAAAACAGTTTGCCTTTTTAGGAAGGAAACCAAGAAAGAAAGAAAAAAAGAGGGTTTTTTGTTCATTCACGCCAACCTGGTAATCTGGTCAGCGTCACTGTTAGTGTGACAACATAAAAACCAAACAGCGTCGGAGCAACTCCGAGGATCATTCATTTGAATTGACGATCTTGTCAGTAAAGTTGGCAAAAATAGGATGACAAAACGCATGGTTTGGAACTCATGGAATGAAGAGACAACAACGACAACGTCTAACTTCATTCGTCATTATTACAAAATCCACAAAGAGGTAAGCCAACCTTAGTTTAGCTAGCTCTACGAACATTGGTTTGGGACAGCTAAGTACAGGGGTCACATGGTTTGTGAAAACTGTCCGAACCGTTTGTTTTGACTGTGGTGTTTCCATTCACATATGCAAAAAGTTCCTCCGGCCCTCTATTTAATAATGAGGTGAAGTGCAGTGCACTTAAAAAAGTAAATTCTATGAATCAAAACATAAGATACCGGCATGTTGCTAGCATAGAGCACTATGGAGTCTATGCAGAGCACTTCTCTGGTCGTTAACGTATCCACCATATTTGATGTGACAGCGCCCCCCCAAACTAATGCACGTCAACTTCACTCAACTTCAAAAGGCGACAACCTAAAAAGTGCACAAAGTTAATGCCTTTTGTTCACCCATTAACACACACCAATTAGATTTGGGTAACAGATTGGCACCTGAAACAAAGTACCGTATGTAGTTTTTAAATCTGATAATCCTACACACTTACACCCTCATTCAGCATATTTAACATGCATTCTTCTAAATAATTTAAGTGTAGATAATCATTTTATAATTTAAATGTTTTCATTTTGAGATGTAAATGTTTGTTAAATTTATAGAGATAATGTACTTTTTGTAGTAAGATCAGCGAAAAAAATATTTATTTTTATCACTCCATCATATGTTTTACTGAGCAAATTTTATGACTTGATTTATGACTTGCTTGAACCAAGTCATGACTTGACTTGCTTGAACTTTCGTGGCAACTTGACTTGCTTGATTTTTTTCCCACAGTAACACAGCTTGAGACTTGATGGTTACGACTCAAGACTTGTGACTTGCACGTATGTGACTTACTCCCCTAAGAAAAATAGACCTTATTAATGCATTGAATAATAATGGGCCCGTGACTGGTATCGGTAGTCTTTGCAGTATCAAGTAAGATACCTTGAAATATCGGTACTCACTCATTGCTAATCTCTATGCTTCATGTTGGACGTCCTTAGTCGGGACAAAAACAGCCCATTTATCTATACGCATGTACCTGTCTTAAGGCAGCGCAAAGTTAAACACCAGCTCACAGCCCATGCCCTCTGCGTTGAAAGCAGTTGTTCCTGTCGCGCTGACGTCACCACACACATCGATTATCCCAATGCGCCAAGCCACATTGGCTGTGTTACTGAACAAATCGGAAAAACAATCAACAGACTACTTTGTGCTTGTCGGAGGTTATGAGAGACGTTAACACCACACTTCTACGCCAGTGTGGCCTGAACTGTATCTAATTATAACCGCCATTATTACTACGCTGCGTTACCTTAAGGACGAGCATGCTGAAAGCCTTCACGCTGAAGTGACTATCTGCCGAACAATTGTTCACTATGCACATCACGGCATCCTAATGCTTCTCGGACCAGAACTCATTCCTGACTCACGAAGATAAAGTCACTTTTTGCCTGGAGGGCTGCGATTTTATCCGGCACGACGCACTTGATTTGATGCACCTCCTCTGAAAGCTACGATGCCTCGCAAAGAAAGCCTCATTAGGCGACAACTTTGAGCTTTCCAACAGGCGACATCTGCTGTTGTTGTTGTTGGCCTGCCACGCCAGCTCAGTCCCTGCGAGGATTCATTTGCTCTGTCGTCTAATGAGCGCTTGGACCCCCATACTTGTCCTGTCACTCGTACCTCTGGGACTCTAAAGGCATCAAAACAAGATGTGTTGTGCTGAACTGTTTGCAGGGAAGACACCATTGCTGTCATATGTAGAAGTGCTGTTTTGAAGACTCTCATTCAGGTACAGTATATGCAAGTAACTGAACTTTCTTTGAATATATGATCCAAAAACCTTAGGAATCTACCCCTTGATAAAAAACATAAGTGCCCATTAGATGGTGTAGGCAAAAAAGCTCAGCATCCCCGATTGATTCGGTGAGTGGTTCACTGGTTCCCAACCAGTGCCTCCTGGCACATTAGTGTGCCGAGAGACATCATTGGGTTTGTTGTAGGAAATCGCCCAATTTCACCAATTTTAATTGGTCCGAAAATTATTTAAAATCATGTTATATTCAATATGTTCCACTATGTATGCCAGAGACATACCGCGGCAGACGGAAAAATTAAAAGCTCTTCCGCTAGATAGTAAAAGGTACATAACGTTAGCACAATTGCCCAAGTAAATATTTAACCAATTGTCAAAATATCAATAAAATATTAGATGTGCTTTGGTGTTGTGTTTTTTTCTTGTTCTGAAAAAACCTTCAAGTAGGACTTTTAGGCAATTATGCAATGAGGATAAAAATCATTAACTTGAATCTCCACTCTTTGTAACACTTCAATATTGCCTTGGCTCACAATGCCTTGTACTCGGGTCCAAATAAAGAGAAAATATATCTCCTGAACATAAGACTTTATAGTTCTTAAAATTGTTTTTCAAACAGAAATCGTGCAAAATTGCTGCAACAGAAGACACATTATTTATTTGCTGCATGGTGAAATGGCATCCATTCAGATAGTCACGTAACTACTATGACATATGAATGACTTCAACACTACACGGCAGTGCCCAACTTCACACCCCTTAAATGCAAAATTGAGCATTATCATTTGACATTTGTTGTTTTCCACCTAAGCAGATACTGTGTGTGCCCCTTCCAACAAAGTTAAAAAGATTTCAAGTTGCAGTTTGAGCTACAAATTTTCATGAGGCTCTCATTCCTCAATTCCGGTTGTCTGTTTAAGGGTCACTCCACCGAATCAATGCCATGATAAAATAAAGTTACATTTTTGTCAGTGTTCAACTCTAAATCTGATAACATTCAAATGGAACTACTCCAAACGTGTTACGGTCCATCTCAGGCAATTCATTTTTATGTCATTATTTTATTGCACTAAAACTCCATATTTGAGTAACATGATAGAAAGTAACAGGAATGAGTTTTAACCTAGACTTACACGCAATATTTCCACATGGCATTGAAGCTAGTATCTTGTTGACACTGAGCACATTACAGCGATGAAAAAAAGGTATTTAAAAATAAATACATGTAAATAAATAAATTAAATAAATAAATAAATAAAGTCTAAAACACTAATTAAAGCACATGACACTAAATAAGCTATTAACCTTATTGTTATTATTTATTATTATTATTATTATTATTATTATTATTATTATTATTATTAATTAATTTATTTATTTAAAATTATTTCAACAGTAATTACAACAAACATGAATTTTGACAAATAAAATGCTGCTTGTAAGCAGGCAATCAATTAGCTTACAGCTCTAGAATGAAAATATCATCATATGGAAATGAGGTTTGTTGAAAGAGGCCATGTCAATCATTGCTTGTACAAGAGTCTGCAGCATATATCCACAGGGGGGCAGTAGATAGATTTACATATTTGCCCTCGCTCCGGCCTGACTTTTTTTCTTTCCCTCTTTTTTAACCATCTTGTTTCAATTGGAAACACAGAGAGCAGCGGCACTGCTGGAACCAAACGTGTACGGCATGCTTAATTGGAAATGACAGCAAAAGTTCAGAGATAGTTTTTTTTTTTTGTTGAGCTTTTTTTGAAATACACATGTTTGAGGTGAGGCAATCACATGCTCACCAAAGCAGATCGTCTCAGAGGGGCAAGGGCACGTGAAATAGTTGTGAATGCAGGTCACACTCAATGCACAAGGAACAACTCTAGTGCTTTGTTATGTTCTAACATATAGTGTTAAAGCCCATGTTGCCATATAAACTTTATACGATTTTTCCGTGCGGTTTAACTCAGATTTAAATTGACCTGCACACTCTAATGAGGTCAACACACGAGCGGTATCCAAAAGTCTACAATAATACTCTATTTGTTTATGAGGTATTAATTTGAAGCTTATAACTGTAGTTTTTATTGATATTAAATGGAGCTGTTTTTAATTTTTTGACCCTCTCCTTAGCCAAATAATTAGCAAATGACACCGTTTCTTGGTCTTGGAAAATCCCTTTCACTGTAAAAAAAAATTGGTGTGTATATACTTTGAGGAGTGTGGGGGGGGGGGGGGGGCTTCATGCTATCAGAAAAAGATATTTTGTTGGCCTCCTCATTTGTGGCATTGAGTGTTTTTTATTTCATCGCATCCAAGTATCGGTTACCGCAAGACAATGGCAAAGAGTCCGTGTCATAAGATATCGCCTGTGTCCATGTGTGTCAACCATATTTGTTTCAAGTAGCAGTACTTTCATTTAAAGGATAAAAATGCTTATTTGACATTTTTCACAATGGGTACATGGTCTAATTGCCGTGCTGGGGCCTATATCAGCTCATTAACATTTCTACAAAGGAGAACCTAATGAATAATGGAAAGAGTCATAAAAGGGGTTTAATGATAATAATGGGGAAAAAAAAGTTATCCCTGCAGGAAGAATGTGCCACTGCTTATTGACTGCATACAAAATGGGACATTATTGATCCATTAATGTTTACTGTGGAGTTGAGATAATCTTTCATTTAATATTTTTTAATATGTTATTATGTTTAACTTAGTAAATCAAAATTGGCTTAAATATTTTGCGGAGGATTGACGCAAAACGGACAGTACTCTCCACCTTGAGGGGGCGGAAATGAAGCAGCACAACCAACCACATACGGACACATTCTCTCTCTCTCTCTCTCTCTCTCTCTCTCTCTCTCTCTCTCTCTATCACACACACACACACACACACACACACCCAAAACACACACACACATACACTATAGAAGCCATGAATTGGTGCCATTTTGGAGTCTTGTTACTCAACTGGAAATCCGATCCAATGCAGAAACGATGTCCTACACAACACGGTCATTGTCCTGATGCAATGTAGAGGCTTCCCCTCTAAAAAGGCTATCTTGCCCGGGGGTTTAATCTGGCCTGGGAGGGCTGGGGTATGGGGGGTAGTTCAAAGGTCACACGCTTTGGATGACATTGTTGCCCATCAGAATGCTCAATCTCAATTCTGAGAACCATGAAAGTTACATCCAATGCACTACGTTCTATAATTCATCCACTCTTCCTTCTCACTTTGGCACCACCGATCAGTCTGTCTGTTTTGTAAACCGAGAGTCTGAAATTGTGGAAAAGGACAAAGTGGAAATCCACATCTGGCCCTGATCATCTCCTTCTACAAGATGGAGGAACTCTGCGGGATGTTCACAATCTTGACAAAGACTCAGCAGAAGAACACTTATGGATCACACACCATGTTCTCAGTGAGGGGGCTTTGTGTATATTATTTATGAAGGTCAATAGTACTGGTAGTGAACCTTTCTCATAAACATTAGGAAGCAACAAACGCTTTCACTTCTCTATTGATATACTGTATAAGGGGGGATCTGCTGAGTTATTTTTTAATCTTCCTAAACTGTGACATCATAACCACTCTTAGATGTCTTCATCAAGTGATATGGCCGCGAAAGGAAAGGAAGAGCAATGAAAAGGAAAATGAATGAATGGGAATATATTACAGAAGAAGAGAAATGGCAGGAAGGAAAGAGGTGAAGTACAAAATGAAACAAAATAATGACAAGGAATAGTGGGAAGAGGCGGAGAGATGACAAGCAAAGAGGAAAGAAAAATTCGAGACCAAAATAAATGGATGATTTCAAAAGGGACTGAGTGAAAGAGGGAAAGAAAAAAGATAAAGAAAAATACTAAAACAAAAGCAAGGGGAAAGGTGAAAGGACTGAATGAAGAGCCCAGAATGCAAGGAAATTAAGAAAGGAGGACATCGACAGAAGTGTGGGGGAAGTAGCATTTAAAGAATGAGAGGAGTAAAACAAGTGATGGGGGGTTGAGGCAGGGGTAAAACAAGGTCAAGGGGAAGGAGGACATTGATTAAAAAAGGAAAGCAAAATAAAGAAAGAGATGGAGTCAGTTAAAGGGGTGGACGGAAAGAATTAAGAACCAAAGAAAAATTAAAGCAGAGGATACCACAGGATGGAAAGAACATTCAAAGCAATGAGATGAAGACAGGGAAAAGAGGGAATGGAAAAGACAAGAAAGGAAGAAAGGAAGCTTGAATGGTGAAGGAAAAGAGGATGGAGAGAATCAGATTGAATGCTGAAACAAAAGAAGATGAAACAACCATATTTTTCGAACTATAAGTGACACATTTTTTTTATAGTTTGGCCGGTCCTATGACTTGTATATATCATAATTAGATATCGGACTGGCATCCAAAATCCCTGTTTCCTAATTGTCTTGTGTTTCTGTGCATTGGGCTGTAATGCACCAAAAGTATTTGCCAACCGCCAAAAGACAGTAGAACAAGAAAGAAGAAAAAGAAGTAGTCATACATCACCTTTATAGTATGTTAAAGAAGGTCGTAGACGAGAAAAGTAGAAGGAGAAATGAAAGCAGAAGAATTAGAAGACGAAGATCTGTAGTCATGGCAACTAAGGTGTGATGGAACCCTGCTGTTGCCGCTAGTACTACGTCCGCCACCATGCGGCATCCGCCACAACGGGGATTTACTATTTACAGCAGCAAAGGCGCAATAACCGACCAGGATTCTACCTTTGGCCTTTGGCAATGCGATGCAGGATTCTAGTTAAGGTACGCCATTTTAAACTAAAAAGAAAAACGTTTCTGTACTTAGAAGCAGAAGTTTAATCCAACTGGAAATGTTCGCTGCTGTCAACTGCCACTGTGCATTCGGAAATTCACTCTGATGCCCTAACACCACTCTGAGAGCGCGCTCCCCTTCTATTAATTTTCCCACGCAGCTTATCTTATAAAGCAATCAGAAGCTTGTGCTCGGTTTCCTTTGCTTGTAATGCCTGATGCACTGGCAGAATGGAAATCGTGCACACGCAGTTAAAAAAACAAAAATATACAATGTAAAAACAGTTGGGTGAAAAATAACACAATTTGGGGTCAAAAATGGACTGAACCACTAATTTAGGTCAATTTGACCCACTTTCTTGCATTGTTTTGTACAAAACAGTCCAATTTCATGGGTTGTTTTGCACAAAACTACCATGTGTTTGGGTTGTTTTCTGCATAAACAACAGAAAGTTGGATCAAATTGACCCAAGCAGTGGATTGGTCCATTTTTGACCCAAAATTGTGTTATTTTTAACCCAACTGTTTTTAGAGTGTAAACTTACAAATACATGATGTTGACTTACTTAATTTTCAAATGTATTGGAATTTTGTGGACCAAATGCTAAATACATTGCATTTTTTTTACTTGCACATACGCAAGTCAATACCCCGTGGCATTATGATAATAAATGCTATTATTCGCATTTAGCCTTTATTTAATCAATACATTGGAATGTAAAAAAAGAGTATTTTTGAAAATGAGAACCAAGATTTAGCAGCCAACAACCACAGGTCAACAGAGTTGCGTTGTATTTTTTTCATTTTATCAGAGGACAGTGAGCCCCTCCTCCACTCCACTCCAAGAAAACCAGTGTAGTCACTCCAGCGAACAAACAGAAGAGAAGATTTTTCTGTCAGTTATCAACGAAACGGGAGTCCGTCATTGGCGGATCTTCCATTGTTCCGAATGGGAAATGGAAAAAACGATGCGCCTCGGCTCAATAAAAGTTGTGAAACTATGGCCTAGAGCTGTCTTAATAACCCCACGCCCCCTAGCGTTGCGAGCGCCTAATTCAAAGCAGCAGCGGCAGTGGTAATCCTCGTGCGTAACGCGGTAAGCAGATTTGGCATCCATATGCTCCCATTTGGCTCCAGATGTGCGAGGCCGCTGACATCAGTGTGAACAAAAGCGGCGCATTTATTCCTCCACCGCCGTCGTCTCACTTATGAGGAATAAATCATCGACTCCCCTGCGACCTTGGAGTAACCTTGGGGCGAGGCGGGGGAATGACACCCACCGTACACATATATGTATTCCACACAACGTGAAACTGGATCTCATAAGCGGTGTTGATAATAAAGGAAAACTTTTAAAGGGCGATTTTCAAATTTTTCCAAAGTTAAAGGGTAAATGTTTGGCACCGGGAGCGGTTTGCTGAAAGTTCGCCAGTGCTGCCTCCAATTATATATCCAATTTGTAAACTTGTAATGCAAAACTTGCCCTGCAGGTAGAATGGCACACACAAGGTGATCCAGCGTGAGACATCTGCTCGCGATCAGCTCTCGAGAGTAATACTTTTGGGAATCACTGTACTTTTACACGCAACTTCGTAAAAAGTGCACATGTTTGAGTCGAACGGTGGGAAAAGGGAAAAGTAAGAACGAAGATCAGAGCTTTGAAAACTTCTGCATGAGGCCCTAACTTTCTTTTCAGAAACTTTACGCTATCTTCACGGCTCCTTAATGCTTAAAATTGCTGTATGAATGTTATTCCATTGCCCAATATCCAATTCAAATGTTTTTGCATATGTTTAGTTTTTATGTTGCATATCGTCGCTGTCCTGTGAAAAACACTTATGTCCATTTTTTTCAATGTTCTTATTTTTACGTGAATGGTGTTAACGCGTTACAGACATCGCATCAAAGTGAAAATGTAAAAAAATTCCCAAATTGGACACAAGTGTTTTTCACAGGACAGCGACGATATGTAGAAAGTAATACCTCATTGATCTCACAGAAAAACAGCATCCCATATGCAGTAACAAGATTGAAGTATGATCTTTGTGCAAAATGAAATTCTCTTTAAAGTGGAAATCAACCCAAACATTTTTTTTTTCAAGAATATGTTCCCAGCAGGCCCACCAGTTGAAACACGGCATTCTGATTAATATTGCGTTTATGGAATATAAGTTAAGCAGCAAAATACACCCGCTTTTAGCCATCTCAGGGGGCGGCCATTTTGCCACTTCTGTCGACACTTCTGTCAACTGAAAATGACAACTACTCAGGGCTCAGAGATGGCAGGGATGGCTAATAACTGGTGGCTTAACTCTTATTCTTCAAACGTAATATTTATCAGCATGCCTTATTTCAACTAGTGGGCTTGCATAGAACACATTCTTGAAAAAAATATGTTTGGGTCGACTTCCACTGTAATGGTTGGAAAACGTTGTTAGTGTAATAATTATTGGGATTGACCAAATTGACAAATTGGAACATTGACACCGAGTAAAATTGTTGGTTGGTGTTAAGGATTTTCTACCAACTTTTGGTGTTTTGCGTAACTTTTCAATATTGAATCTGGAATGTTGGACGTTTGTAATACAGTACTGCATTTAAAGCACATTTAGAACAAGCAGTACATTTGGGTTCAATTTAGTGCTTTGTTTCCATCGCAAAAAAATGGCATAAAGTAAGTGATCCATATCGTACCGCTTTTTGGCAGCCTTGTTGTATACAACAACAATATAACAACCACAGTGGCACAGCGCCTGAAGCTAGACACATTGCAGTCCACTGGAAAGAGAACGGTCACGTTTTCAAACAAATCAACCAAACGCAAAATGGCGAGTTGCATGTAAGGAATGAACAACAATGCTTTCAAATTATTTAAATTTCAGTTTGGGCTATGTGTATGCAAACAAAGCTTAGTTAGAAATAACTGTGACGACTCCTCCCCTGCAAGTTTATTGAGGGTGAGAGCTTATGTGCCGGGAAAGTGTGTGTGCGTGTGTGCGTGTGTGAGTGTGTGCGTGCGGATTGTATAACCTATTCCTATTGACCTCGCTCGATTTCAGTGAAACAAGCAATCTACACCAATATCAAAAATGAGATTGCTCACTAAGACTGCCTTACTTGAAAGTGAGCTGATGTTTAATTTTTAAACTGGTGATTTGATGTCAACCAAGGTGTGTCCTCTAAATTAGCATCAAATGTGTTTCCAAATTTGTAATCAGTCAGCTATTTAAAGAGTGACAAGTAGTCACTGTGCTGTTACCACTAAACAAGGAAAGGCAACCTAATGCAAAGGACAGAGATGTGAAGGAAAATTATAAACAAGCATGTTAAAGGTCAACGCTATGACTGTCTCCGAGCAGTTTGACTCAAGTTATTTCTGTGACCACTGTGGCCTACAATTTTGTCCACATTTGTATGACACAAGATAGTCTCTGTGAAGTTAAAGGTGGCTAATATTGAACATTATGATCCAACATCCAAAATTTCTTTTGTCAGCATAAAACAGTTTGCCATGATGGCTCTGAGTGCTGATTTTGCACAACAGTGGGCCTCCTCTGCGTTTATTCACTCTCAATGGCATGCAAAATGCACCCAATAGATCTTTATAGAGCAATTAAGGAGTGCAAATATTTACAAGGCACTTTAATAATGCGGCAGGAACGGAAATACTCCACATGAGTCTCACGGTTTTCAAAGTAATCGTTTTAAAAATATTTCCGAATACCGCAGTCTCGAGCCGTCCCAAAGAGCCAGTTAAGAGGACCAGGCCCTCAAAGAGGCAGGCACTAGGACCTCACAACACCCTCAACAAAGACACACAGTGTCTTGCTATACTTGCTCACTATCAGAACAAGTTTCCAACAAGTGCAGTGTTCCGAGAGCAACGTTTGAGACAAATGACAAAGAATGTGCTGGTCTCCTCCCGGGCATCCTGTGGACGCAAAGTGGAATATATGTCAATAATCCTCTGGAGGAGCAACAAGTCACCACCATTTGACTTTCAACCCCTTGGAATTACAGAAATCTACAATGCAGCAAAAGTAGTTTAAGCCACTCTTCACAGGTAAAACAATGGAGGTTTATTGAGCTTTCGAGGGGCACCACTCCCCGACTGACGCGACTTTCTCAGGTTTCATTTGCACACTCTTTATGTTTCCTGCCTCCGTGTTTGGTGATAAACACAACCTGCTGGTGGATTTTAATGACCACTGAGACACTTTCTGAGGGCTGAGCGTGTTGTAGATCAGCTTCAGAGGGGAACCTCCATCCCCTGCGAGACTGCTGAAGCGTAGCTGCGGGGCTCATCAGGTTACACCGTGGCCACTTGCATAGCTGCACACCTCTTCTCTGGAGGCACAAGAAAAAAAAAAAAAAATCCTGCAGAGTTCCAAGGTTTGTGTGGTATGTTGGCGTGGAAACACGGAGGTAGCTGCGGGGCAAGTTCTTCAAATTATGCTACAGAGCACGGCAACTGAATGATTGCATTCTTGTCATAATAGCAGGTGATTATACCGGAGAAGACTTGCTACTATTTGGATGTCTCTTCAGGAGACAATTTGCTCATAGGGTTGATAGGGTTTTCCTCAAAATCCATTCCTAAAGCTTTTTGGGTCCCCATGACAACCTGTACATTGTGTTTCATAGTTTGCATGCATACATCATCTTCCTCTGGGCGCAGTAAAGCTTGAACTCCTGCAGATGCGATTACTGTTCATTGTTCCACAAAGACTATTTTCCAAGTTTGGTCAGAAGACAAAAGTCAGTTTATAATACTGAGGAGTGATGGAAAATAAATCAGGGTGGGACAGGGAGGATGTTGGTCGCAGAATAGAACGTGAATGACATTTCAACAAGAAAATGTGATGGAAAAGTAAACTCATCATTCTTCTCTGTTTTTTGTCAATTAATGAACTATGATTCAAGAGGTGGGGAGTGTCAGGAAGACTTTTGGCTTGGTTGTGACCCCGTGTTGCCCTCAACTTGTCCTCTGGAGGGGAAACTATAAAGTAGTCGTGAAACTTTAGTTACGGATGCACTGGTTGAAGGGTCAAGTGGCTCTCAAGCGATTGGCAGATTTCTAGTTAGACCCTGTTTTTGCTGCAGAGCTGTCGAGTAATCCTTGAAGGTGCTTATGCATTGATTTACTAGTCAAATAATGGTGTCAAGTGGTATTCAAAGAGGTCTAACCCTATAACCTTAACTCATATCGCAAAGTGCCGCCACACACTGAGCAATGCGGCGGTGCGGGGATCTTTCATGAGTGGCCAAGCATTGCTCGCTGGCGGCGATTCCAAATTTGAATCGCTATCTCTCTCTCTGTCTCTCTCTCTCTCTCTCTCTCTCTCTCACTATACTGTATATATATATATAAATATTAATATGAATATTGACACTTGTGATAAAAATGTGTAGCATGCGGGTGGTATACGCACCGGTTCCAACAAATGAATGGGAGCAAGCCCCGCCTTTCAATATATCCCAATTTTATCATTCTTTATTCTCACCCATAGCCTGTTTCTGTAGCAACCTGCATATTTCTTAACTGACACTCCATCTTTTTTGGAGTACAAAAAGTGATAAGTTACAACATACCTTATGAGGAGCCTCAGATCGCGATAGAGGCTCGCTATTAAGTTAACATCACAAGGAGTCATTATGCTAAGTCACCAGTGTGCGTTTTTTTGCGATGGTCATGTCCTAGTTGGATTCGGAAGCCACACTTGAGCTCAGACAACAGCACTTAAATCTCATTGGGATGGCAGAGTTTTTTTTCAACCTTCCATCTAAAAGGAGAGCCCTGGCTCGTAATGTTCAGGGTTATCTCCGTATCATTCCAGACCCAAAGTTAGCAGGGGTAAGAGGCAAGCTGCCTGAAAGTGTACCCTGGACAAGCAATATAGTTAGTAGATAAGGGATGGGCAACTGGCAGCCCGGGAGTGGCCCCTTGATCGATTAAAAAAATAATGACTAAATAAATAATGACTAAATAAATAATGACGAAAAAAAAATGGTCTATGGGGGGATTATTAACATCTTTGCTCTACTACAGTAGGTCCCCAAATACTCTGTATGCACCCGCAAATTCACTTATTTTCTGACTTTTTTCCCCAATATTTTATGAAATGTTGGTGGGTTTTTTTCTTTGTTTTGGGTTTTTTGGGGGGAGTAAATGCCTGTTTTTGTACATTGTATGTATAATAGGTTTTTCAGTGTTTTTTTTAATAGAATTAAAAAAAAAAAAATTCCACCAATGCATTTCACTGGACGTCAGTTTTACGCAAATGTTTGCTATTGGCGGATGAAATACACACAAATATATATATATATATATATATATATATATATATATATATATATATATATATATATATATATATATATATATATATATATATATATATATATATATATATATATTCCAAATTTTAGGATGTTAGGGTAAAAGAGGCTCTGAACATATCTGTATGTTGGTTTGCTGTTTTTAGCAGTTTTGTGCCACCCTTGAATGGTAATTTTCATGCAAGAAAGCGCTTTGCATTGGTGGGGGTGGTGTCGGAACTCACAGTATGTGTTTATTTTTTTATTGTTCACCCCCTATGTTGTTGAAGGCTTGGATCTTTCATACATGCACTGACAACTGAATTATGACAAACAAAATAGATTAAAAACAGGTCTTTTGCACATATGGACGTATTATGTCCATATTTTAAATGACTTTTTTGTCATACTTCTGTTTAAGAGGTGCGTGGTCCTACGTGGCACCCCAATAACACTGATGAAAATTTGTGGCCCCATCCATCATTTAAGTTGCCCATCCTTGTGGATGGATGGTGATGAAAAAAGGGTCTATCTGAATCTTGTTATTTTAATTGACTTAAAACACCGCATTCAAATATAGTTTGAAGATGCTTCCTTTTTCTCTAGCACAACAACAACAACAGTAATGCTCTTAAGATTTTCATCAGTTTGAATGCATTGCTTGGTCCATATGTAGGGTCTGATTGGGGATACGGCCAAAGACCATAGATGTGGTCCGTCTTTTTAAAGTTATATATTCATATCCGGTGACTGACTAGTTTAGAAAGATAAGAATCTATGAGGCAATGCGGTGATTTTTTTGTGTTCATGATTACTGTCCTTGCAAAGAAATGTTGATATTCAGTAACTGATAACTGCTTGGGTGGAGAAGAACAATAGTTCACATCCTGAAAGAGATGCTTATTTTTAGGGATGGGTGAGTACCGATATCAGGTGTCTGTATCGGGACGATACTGGCTTTATTTTAAGATATACGGTTCTCTTGGAGGCTGCTCATACCAGCCACTGATACTTAAGGCAAAAAAAACAAAAAAACAGACATGGAGTAAGTCCTCCTCGACAGTAGATGGTGCTATATTGTGGCGGTTTAACACATCGGCCAATCATCCCCTGCATCAGAAAGAAAGATCTTGGTTCAAAATAGTCTCTCATTTTGTTAAATGAAATTGTGTGTATCAAAAGTAATAGAGGTATCGATACTCAGTATCGGTGAGTACTTAAAGAGTGAGTACTCGTATTGGTATAAAAAAATCGAACATCATTGCTTATTTTGTTCTTTGAGTTCGGATTTATAGGGAGCTAATTCTGTTAGTGAGGAAGAGAGCTTCAAATATCATTGCAGCATTAGCATTTGGTGATTTGTCTCCATTCACACAATTCTATAAAGTTTTTGCTCTGGACATCAATCACCTTTTCATTTTTTCTCCAAACCAGCTGTTACACATGTTTCCAGAATATTCTGGTTAAAACATTCATCAAACAAACAACAGTCCAAAACTCTTGGAGTAGTTCCCTGTGTGACTTCAGTAGCATACTTAGCAGTGCAACAACAGCATCACACTTAAAAAAATAATACTGTGTCAGGCAGTATGTTGGCACACTCTTTATAGTTTAAAATGGATTATGGTATTAGAATCCCTTAATTTTAAAGAGCCCATGTTGATGACTCCCCATAAAAGTCATTGACAGTCCCAAAAACTTTTCAATCATATTGAGTCATCTCTTCTTTGGTTTCCTTAATGTTCATAACCAAGTAATGGACAACGAAATGCATCATCGTTTGAGATGACTACTGATCCCCGAGGAGCAATCGATAATGAATTCTTGCTGAGACAGACAGATGAACAGCATTCCAATGGAAGTCCAGCATTCAAATTCTTTATCCTTGATCTTGAGCTTGCATGTGTACATGACTCTTCTGGCCCACAGATAATGGAACATGCCTACAAGTAAATTTGCTTCTTGGGAGGATGCTTCTGATGTCTCTCCAAACGCTTGGTAAGAAAAAAAATACAAAGTGACATGGGCCTCTACTCATCGGACATGTGCGAGCCCACTGTTTAGACACTGGGATTATTGCTAATGATTTTAAGCACGATGTTGGCTGGAGGCAGAATGAGGTAAACGATGTTTGGGGGGAAAAAAACTCTGAAAGATGATCCACAGCTGGTCCAACTGATTTATCTTGGGTTGGCACGCTGAGGGCTGGTTATGGGTTTAGTGTCATTTGAGGGCATTGTTTTTACTGTGAGACCACAAACTACACCAGCTGCTTTCGGCAGCAGAGGGAGAATGTGTACCTTTATAAGTGACAAGTGCAAACATGTCCTATATTAACACACCGGGTTTAGTGAAATTACTTCATTGATGTCCATACGGTAATTGAAAATACTGAACATTGAATACTCTTTAGAATCCATCCTAAGCTTCAACAGTTGTGAAAAACTCCATATAATGCAGGCATGTCCATCTTCGGTCCTCGATGGACAGCGGTCCTGTGTGATTTATATGTCTCCCTACTTCAACACATCTGATTCAAATGATCAGCTCATCAGCAAGCTATGAGGAAGCCTGATGATGATCCTGATGATTTGAATTAGGTGTGTTGGAGTAGGGAAACATATGCAGTACAGCGGGACTCGAGGAAGGGCTTTGGACACTCTTGAATTGTAATGGAACTAAATGATACAACTTGTTGAATTATTTCAACAATACACTCAAATTGCTGCCAAATGTGTAATTCGGTTTAGTTCCCGATGGCGTTGCATATGCACTGTGTCTGAAAAAAACGTAACACTTCATTACGATTTTGATGGTTTAACATTGATTGTGTGTATTGCGCGTCTTATAAGAAATGCATTGCTTAGCAACTAATGAAAACATGTTTTATAAGACTCACTACACAGAGAAAGACAAACTCAAACGCTGATGCTTTGTTTTGATAGTCAATTGCAGACCATCTAAGAAAACTGTCATGATAGTTTGAGCAGATGATTGAGAATAAAGGTACTGTTCCTGATAACTATATTAGATTCGTAAAAAGTGGATATTGGATGATGATGAGATTGTTGTGCTTCCATGGCCTCACAAAGAAAATGAAGACAGGAGTTTGTGTCAACCTCTCCCTCGTTGGCTTCCAACCAGATTCAGGCAGCCTTTAGTGTGTGTGAACAACGGCAAGCATTTAAGCTTCCACGCAGACATGTCCCGTCGTCTCTCACGGCCTCGGGCGCTCTCCCTGCGACGGTGATACCAACGTAAGCAACGGTGCGAGAGAAATGTACACGGCTGCAACTTGAAAACTCCATGATCTGTTGCGGGAACCTTTTGACTGGATTTCACCAGCCCTCACATACCGTTGTACTTTTTGGGGGGCTATTAATGAATCAAATTCAAACACAAGTGAAGACAGAGTACAACTACATTAAACATTAAGGAGGAAGCTGCAGGGGTACAACAAGGCCACACACACAAAACACACACACCAACTCATTAAACCATGTGACTCACTACTCATAACACCGCAGACGTCTGAGTTGATCATTTAAAACAAGCATTCCTCAACTTTTTCAACTAAGAACCAAGCATATCAAATTTCGTCAGACCCGGACCATCAACATACTGTAGTCCGGTGTAGAAGAAATGTATTCAATCACCTGTCGTAAATAACTCTGAGGGACTATCCAGCATCAGGAAGTGTTTTAATACTACTCCATCGGAGCCTTAGGACAATCCTGAGTCATGTGAGATGAATGACAGTTTTACAACAAGGTATTTTGTTCAAAATATTTGACAATATTTAGAGACCAAAGACAAAAAGTTTAGTTATTTTAAAAAGGAATGTAAGCATTTCAAAACTGAATTCACCTTTTCGGGCCCAATTTGAGAAGTTAGGAATGAATCAAGGGCTAAAACTTTCTGTTTATGAATGCAAATAAATTATAATTTGACATATTAATCAAGACGTGCTTTATTTTCTGTAAAGTATAAATAACAGGAATGTGCGCGCAAATGGTTGTTCGTCTATGAGTCCCTTGCAATTGGCTGGCAACCAGTTCGGGGTCTACCCTGCCAACTGCCCGAAGACAGCTGGGATAGGCTCCAGGACGCCTGCGACTCTCGTAAGGATACAGATACAATTTCAAACTAAAACATTGAGCGCAATCGCTGTATTAAAGTAGTAGTAAGGGGGAATTTGTTGGCCAAATAGAATAATTGCCGAAGTCATTTGAAAATTATGTCACAATAGCAATAAAAAAATATGTGTTTGCTAAAAATTGTATTTCTTGTTTTATGTTTGTGTAAATTCTCAGTCATGTAGGTCATACTAAGGTTCGGAAAATGGAAGGATATATATTACAATACAAAATTCATAGGTACAAATAATTATTTTTTTATATTAAAATGTCTTGGTTAATTACAACAAAATGATTTGGCATTTTAATCATTAAATACAAATAGTTTTTTGATTACACTGGTCAACAGCAAATGTTATCCTTTAAGTATCCCTTAAGGTACTTTTTTATGGTGATTTAAAAAATGTATTTCATTGTTTTCAAGTTTGACCTATAAAACAGCATGCGCAATATGGATTTTACCATGCATTGTAATTTATAGCCATGACGTTTCAGAAAAAAAAAAAAAACTTTTGCTGAACCTAACCCTTAATTCATAAATATTACTAAATTATATTACTATATTATACAATACGGTTATTAAATTATTATTATTATTATTATTATTATTATTATTATTATTATTATTATTATTATTATTATTATTATTATTATTATTATTATTATGAAAACCTGATGTGCTAGAGTAAAAAAACAATGGCAGATTCAGAATCAGAGCAAAAAAAAAAGTTTAACCCTAATTAAGTGGAGTGGCCCAATAAAGATTATTTAGCACTCTACATATGTTTGAATAATGGAGAACACACTGATTTCATGGCATTACGTTGATGTAGAGCATCCTGATAAACAGTAAAATAAAAAGTCTTGGAGTGTTTTACTGTTCAGCCAATGAAAACTGAAAGGCTTCCACTGAGAGGTAATGGAAGAAAAACACGGTAGAAAAAAAAAAGGCAGCCCTGATGAGATTTGACGTTACCAAAATATTAACCTATTAATTGATTTCTGAAAATGACTTCTGAATAAAACATCACAACTCTTTCAGGTAGTATTGTTCTGATAACTTCAACACTGGAACTGTGATATCCCCCTTCCCCCAAATCATAATTGAAATAACAATTAATCAAGAGTGAGTTTCCTTCTAGTCCATCTAGGAAACCCAGTCCAGAAAAAGGCAACATCTGACGTGCCCCCCTGCATCTTTGAATGGTTTGGTTCAACTGCTAGAATAGCGATGAAAGATATTGAGGAAGAACAACAATTAGACCTCCACAGAGGCAAACAGCCACAGCTTGTAATTCGCCGTGAATGCACAGCCAAAGTACGTCTACCTTGACGGAGGTACTGAAACAAATGCACTTCCCTATTTCTAAGACTATCTCGTGCCTGCTATTGTTTAGAGACTGTCAAAAGCACTAAAACGCAACATGCAAGCACAAACTATTTGCCCTGGCAATCCTCACAAATCCTACCGGGAGACATGCAGAGCTATAAAACAAAGATCTGCTCTACACTTGTTCTCCTGCAGACTGGCGTCTTCTTAAACACATTCTGTGATTTATTGTGTTTGCAGCACGACGGCATGCGTGCAGCGCGGGCCGCGAGGTACAAAAGGCGACGGACCTGCTGCAACGATGGCCGAGGGTGGAAAAAATGACGTATAGAGCAAATTAATTCCTTACGGCAGGGGTGAAGTTAGAACGTTTCGGTCCAGGCGTTGAAATTTTTTCTGGCAACGGAAGTCGCCGTGCCTTCCAGTGACTGAACAGGCCACCGCAATCAAGGAAGCTTTGGATGGGATTGATTTGGATTCCCAAGCATGCTAATGTACACTTCAGTTGAGGCGATGCAATCGTCTATCTTTTAATTCGGGAATCTGCCGTGTTGCCTTTAGTGACCGAGCCAAACTGTGCCCCACGTGTTTGTCATTGACACTCATTATATTTCATGTCAACTGGTATTAAAAAAAGCTGTTGCGGCCGTATGGAACATTCCTTCTAGAGCTGGTTTTACTTATCCCTGACAGCATGCATTTTCATAGATTTTCATATACTAGTGTGTGTGTGTGTGTGTGTGTTTAACAGGAAGTGCCGAGTCTTCTTACGAGAACTTTGCAGATTGTAAATCACACAAGTCACAGAAATTGTGCAGTGAGTGTATTGTGTTACACGGCGGACAGAAAAACAAATGTCTGTCACGCTCGTCCAGATGTTACCTTCAGGTCTTCTGGATATCACAGCTGTCACTGAGTTTGGATGGAAAGTTAGGATCCAATTGTCAGTGCGGCAAAGGAACAGATCACCGTTTAGAAGGGAGGGGCATGGGAGAAATGATATTTAAGTTTAGGTTGGCTTTATATGAAAAGTGGTTGCATTAATCCGTTCAGCAATACTGTAATGCAATGACAGTAAATCACCCTCTGCATTTACAGCACTTCATTTTTTAAAAGGTCTTTACAAACCCTTTTAAAAATTATACAAACACATTTTTATTGTGTATTATATTAAGACAGAGCCAGGAAAATGATAGCAAAATAATATTGTACAATCAATGTAAAATGTGTACTCACACCAGCAAGGATGACAAAGGCGATGATAATGATGATGATGATGATGAAGATGATGATGATTATGAGGCTGCCACAGTACAGTATATTCCTTTATAAAAAGGAAATTAACAGACTTGTCATTTGTTGAAAAGTTACGTCAATAATGAGCATGAGCATTAAAGTTGTGCATTAACATTGCACATACATCTGTGACATCATTTTTTTTTTTTTTTCGCAAACATATTTACAGAGCTGCCAACCTATAGACAGTGTGTAAACCTAAAATCCACGAACTTGCCACATACAAGAATTCCCCAATCTCAGAAAAGACGTTGAGGTAAAGCTACATAATTAATTACCCTTTCTTTAACTTGGCACTGGTTCAAGACATTAGTTTTGCATGCTGTATTAGCGTGGGTGTGTTGACCATTTGGTTCCTTTTCTTTGCTCTCCGGAAGACCTTTAAATGGGAACTGTGTGCACGTGTGTGTGCGTGTGTTATTCTGTTCGAACGAAATAGCGGCTCATTAATAAAAACCTTATTTCGAGAGGTGGGTCTACCTGCATGAGTCATCATGTCACAGTTCAAATCAATCCAGTCAGTTTATAGGGTGTGTTAAGGGATGAGCATTTTGAGAATTTAATGGCCTTCAAATTATATGACGTGAGGAGGAAATATCCGGTAAAAATACGTTTTACTTTTACTCACCAAGCACGTTTCAGAGCCTGTCCTTTTTTACTTTTATTTGAGTAATTATTTGAATCAGTATTTTTACCAAAGCGATTTACACAAGTAATTGTACTTTTACTCAAGTACAGAATGTCAGTACTTTTCCTGTCTCTGATTAAGGGTCATTGTGCTTTTTAGATATGACTTGAATGAATGTGCCACCAATTGCGGTATGCAAAAATAATGAACACTCTGATTGGCTGTTAATTACAGGTTGAGGGGGCTATCACTTTTTCACACAGGGCCATGTAGATTTGGATTTTGTTCTCCCTTGATAAAAAAAAAACTGTTTAAAACTGTATTTTGTGTTTAGTTGTGTTGAACAAATTTAAATTTGTTTGATGATTAATATTTAAGTGTGACAAACATGCAACAAAAAATAAGAGATCACTTTTTCACACAAATACAATAGACACATGATTGATGCAAAGTTTTTTCAGTCACACCATCCCATTTAGGCAGAGCATTGCATCGATATTTTAATATAATTTGAAAAGGGTTGAAAAAGAAATAGATGTACATGTTATTCTTTATATTCTTCCATGTGGTTGGATGCTTCTTATGCCACATAGTGGTACAACAGCATTAACATTGAGATTGTGTTCACAAAAACACACACGCATGGAAGAACAGTGATTATGCATGTCGGGTTAAAAACAGGGCCCATTACCTCGCTGATGTCATTTTTTTTTTTGTTATTTTAAAAGAAAAACACCAAACCTCACATCATTCATACTCTGCTGTCCTTGTGTAACAACTTTGATTCCCACATAATCAAAATGTTAATGTTCCAAAACAAAATTTCCCAAACATGTATGAACCTCAGCCTTGACCAGAGCTGCAATTTGCGGTGCAGTTTAAGTAGCTTTCCTTGGGTTTTGCTCTGTTTTCTAAATGTGTGTGTGTTGGTGCATTTGTAGGCTTTTGCTAGCATACAAGGTTTGTCAGACCTCCGCCAAATGCAGAGCTGCCCATCTATAGAAATTCACTTCCTGCCCAGTTTATCTGAATTATCACAGCAGAACTTTGAGCCGGACATTGTTTCAAACATGTCAATGTGTGTGTGTATGTATATATATTTTCATCATTTTTAAATCATAGATGGCAGTGCCCATGGTTACGGCGGCACGTCATGATTCGTCATATCCTTCCAGTGAAGTGGCAATCACATTGCAGTGGGGTGCGTCCTGCATTGGATTGTTTTTTTGTTTTTTTGGGGCCCTGCATCGGAGGCTCCTCCCGTTAGAATCATAATGACGCTAACGTCACCAATGAAGATATGCTACAGAGTGCATTTGCAACGCAAGACCTCTGGTACACAAAACGCATGACTTGGAATTACAACTCGCTGGAAATCGCTAAACTGAGGTGTTTTGATTATCAAGGAAACTTGGTTTAACAATAGTAAGGATAATAATAATAATACATTCCATTTGGAAGTGCCTTTCAAGACCCTCAAAGACAATGTATATCAATAATTAACAGTTAAAATGGAATTATACAGAAGAAGTAAGAAAATTTGATTAAAGATAATAATAATGAAAAGAAGAAGAATGAAGATGGTGCAGTGCAGTCACAGTGAGGGTTTGAATTTGAAGGTGGTAAGCAAGAGTGAGTTGCAGAGGTCAGGTGGCAGAGAGTTCCAAAGCTGGGGAGCAAAGTGGCTGAAGTCTCTGCTCTCCATGGTGCTGAGATGGACAGGTGGAACAGTCAGTCTGATGGAGGAGGAGGATGATGTGAGTGCGCAGACTGGAGTGGGTGATGTGGAGGAGGTCAGACAGGTATGGAGGAGCAAGATTTTTTGTTCGTTACGCCCATAACATTGAATGTAACGACGTAGCATTCAGTAATTTCTGTAACAAAATACGGACAATTGGTAACAGTTGGCAGCTCTGCAAATGTATGGATTCACACCAAATTATAATGGCGAAACTTATAAATGGATTTCATAAAAGATAGGATGTCATGCACAAACAAACCAACCTTTGGGCACAAAAACCCTCAGCTCCTCTGTGGAGGTAATAAAGTCCCTACGTGGCGTATGAAAAAAAAAATTGCCTGGTGAAGTAAAAGACAACACAGTTGCCGCAGCAACAAAAGGAGCCTGACTTTTACCGCCGGCTGCCTGCAAAATGCTATTCAGGTTGTCTCTCATGATAACATCACTGTGAACCATTTGATGTTAATTAAAGGATTCACAGACTATTATGGCAGATAGGAGCGGTTCAAGTTATTAAGTATAACTGCTGTAGAGTGGCTACTGGCAATATGACGTGTTTTTCACTTGACGTTTACAGCCCTTGTAGTGCTGCATGACAATCGATCGCAATCTTTCTGTATAATGCAAAAATAACTACACATACTGAATACATTAGATTAGTATGTAAGGTGACAGCAATTCTGTCTATCATAGATATGTTACAGGTTGCTAGAGTGTTGGAGGGATGGGATGGTTTGATATATGGAGGAAATGTAATGATTTAAGTATGATGGATGAGAGAAGGTCATGGATGGATAATGGCTGATAAAAGGGCACACAATGGATGGATGAATGGCAGAGGTAAGGGATACTGTATATAGTGAAAGAACACATTTCAATGATACATGGCTTTGGTGGAGGTCTGTCATCTTTTGTGTTAAAATGTGCAACTTGGAGCTTTTGGTGCTGAGCAGAATGAGGATTTCTTGAGGGTCCTTGGTGGAGTTTAGCTCCACCGCGTGTCATTCTTGCTGGATGGTTGCAGAACGGTAATGAATGAACGTCATACTAGGGGTGAAACAAGTCCTCTATTAATTTGACTGCGTCGATTCAAAAAAAATGCTCATGGATTTTTTTCTGCCTATGGTGACTGTTTATTGGGTGTGCATCATCGAGAAGACCAGTCAAGCCGACCGCGGCAACAATTATTCATGCTATGCATGACGGTAACGTGCCGCCAATGTGGTGAGAAGGCCAACTCCAAAATAAAAATTTACCAAATAGTATATGGGCATCAATTTCATGGTATGCTTTTATTTTGAAGTTGTTCCTGGTGGTGCATGGTGGCATGGCAGCTGAATTGACTTGTCTTCAAGCCTGGAGGCTGGGATAGTTTGAGCCCAGTTTATATTGCCACCAATATCAGCACAACGTTATCCTGAAATCATGTTTAATTGTTAATTAAGGACACTCCATCCATCCATCCATTATCCAAACCACTTTTTCTCACGAGGGTCGCGGCGTTTTGGAGCCTATCCCAGCTGACTTCGGGCAGTTCCTTGAACAGGTTGCCAGCCAATCGCAGGGCAAATATAGACAAACAAACATTCACACTAACAATCATACCTAGGTCCAATTTAAAGCAGGGGTGCTCAAGTCCGGTCCTATCCAGCCTGTTTTCCATCTCTCCCTACCTGAACACACCTGATACCAATGATCACAATCGTTATCAGGCTTGTGCAAAGTTTGGTGATGAGCGGATCATTGGAATCAGGTGTGTTGCAGGCAGGGAGGGATGGAAAACAGGCTTGATAAGGGCCCTTGAGGACTGGACTTGAGCACCGCTGATTTAGAGTGTTCTATTAACCCACCGTGCCTATTTTTGTGGGAGAAAACCAGAGTACCCGGAGAAAACCCACTCAGGCACGGGGAGAACATGCAAACTCCACACAGGAAGGCTGGAGCCCAGATATGAACCCCCACCCTAAGCACTGTGAGGCGCACGTGCTAAATTAAAGACATTAAAAAACAAATACACTATACTCACGTTGTATAATACGGCTTATGGGTTACTCAAATGGGCTGTTTAAGATGGCAAAATCGCTGCGGTTCTGCTGTGACTTCATATTATAGATCAAAATCTCACTTGCAAATGTTTCTAGAGAAGAAAATACAGATATGCACAATTTAAATTTAAAACATTTTGATTTTCTGAAAATGAAAACTAATTGGTCATGAATGTGCTATTTTCTCTTCCGTATTCATAATTGGTCTTGAACAAAGCAAAAATACCAGCAAAAATTTAAAAATATAAAAAAAATGTTAATATATTTTATCTGAATACTCAATTATTCAATAGAATTTTCAGTAGGATATCTGAATACCAAAATATTCAATAACTGCAGCCCTTCATCACACTGAAAGGTGTTTCTAAAATTTTGGTTACTGTAGTTGTCACTCATGACTCCATTGGCCCCGAGCTCAATGCTGGTGCGTGGCCCAGTCTTGTGAATTCTTTTAACCCGCCGAGTTGAGAAGCAACTGCTGAGTGGACACTTTTATTCTTTTCACTAAACCACTAAGACATTTTCGCATCAGACGTCTGTTTTCTATGAGCGACCTCCGCCATCATAAAGGAGGCCAACACAAGTAGAGGACACAAGATTTACATATCAATAAATTCCTCACACACTATAATTCATTTGGAAATTACCTTGACTAACACACAATAAGGCTTCCTTTGCTTTCCCTCACAGGGGAACATTTGGGTTGAATAAAAGTGTTTTTTTGTTTTTTTCACAGAGTAGCTGTGTTAAAAGTGCACACTTATAACCGTTGTTTTGTTTTGTCCATTTTGGAGGGAAAACTGACATAGGACTGCTGCTAGTTAGCTTATAAATAGCTTAGCATGAAAATAAAACATTCATCACGGCATCATTAAAAGAAACAAACTTCAAGCAACTTAATGTACAAATAATGACGTGAATTTACAAAATTAGATGGGCTTGGATTCAGAAGCTCATGGGTGCCATTCAACTTCCTCTTCCTGGTTGGACAAACAGGGGGCTCATCTCATTTATCTAATTGCAGCTTCCCAGGTCCTCACTCCTCTGTTTACATGCTTGCACTTCCCACCAGAAATTCGACTTACTATAACTGATAGTTAGGCTAATCTCAGACAAAAGAACTGCTTCTTTGGCATTCTTGTCTGCCATCTCATTCCCTGCTACTCCTACTGTATGTGCGATGGAAACCATACAAAAGCAACACAAACCCCACAGCTCTGCAACCTATGCCCCAACTGCACAATATTCCATTACATGTCTTGACTTTGATGATCCATTTTGAATACTCAGCACTGCAGAGGGGGAATCTGGTCTACTACCACACTCTTTGGTCTATTGCTCTCTACCCAAGAACAAACAGGAAGTACTGTTGTGTCGGTCGTGAGTATTTTGATCAAAAGAAAGAATCTTTTGAGTCAACGTAACTGAACGGATCACCTCTTGAAGTGATTCGTTCTTTACTCAGTTCCTTTCAGCGCAACTGCACACTGCCGGCTGGGAGCGGGAACAGAACTGCGGAGTCTGACGCTCGCTCATGAACCTTCGCCAACGACCAATCAGCAGCCAGTGTCAGGCGTAGCAGGGACTTTACGGAACATACGATCTTCCACGAACGAGTCGATGAGTTAATGTCCTGCGAACCACGAATCACTCACGTTCACTTAAAGAGCTGGTAATGTCGTTCTCGTTCACAAACGAGTCAGTGAACATACTGCCCTCCTCGTTCTCGTTTGCAAACGATTGGGTGAATGAATCTTTTTAACGGCTCTATTAATTAACCCGAGGAGACTAACATCGGGCGGTTTTCACCCACACCTTTTTTTGTGGTATTTTTTTATTGGGAAATTTAAAAAGACAACTTTAAATTTGGTATATAGTGCTGTAATTTTAAATAAATGAATGAAAACTGTATTGTATTTATTATGTATTATTATCCATCCATCCATTATCGATACCGCTTATCCTCACAAGGGTCGCGCGGCGTGCTGGAGCCTATCCCAGCTGTCTTCGGGCAGTAGACGGGGGACACCCTGAATTGGTTGCCAGCCAATCGCAGGGCACACAGAGACAAACATCCGCACTCACAATCACACCTAGGGGCAATTTAGAGAGTCCAATCAATTTACCATGCATGTTTTTGGAATGTGGGAGGAAACCGGAGTACCCCGAAAAAACCCAAGCAGGCATGGGCAGAACATGCAAACTCCACACAGGGAGGCCGGGATCGAACCCACGTCCTCTGAACTGTGAGGCGGATGTGCTAACCAGTCGACCAGCGTGCCTCCCTATGTTTTATCATTATTATTATGTTATTTATTTATCATATTGAGTTAAATGTACCCAACATCAGTGATGGTGTTACCAATCTTAACGTTACTATTCTAGGGTTAAGTGGACTGATTCTAATGATTTAGGACACTAGTGCCCATCACTAACAGGAAGTGATGCATGGCAAGCGCCTTAATTGACACGCATTGCATGCATTCAAGACTGCTGGGAAATGTCCCACTTTAAGCCTGCAAAGTCCAATTACTATTCAAAAAGCAAAATTGAGAATGACAAGCATTTTGTTATGTTTGTAATGATCAGAGCTGGGCACTTTATCCTTTTTTGCCTTCCCGTCCTCCGTCTTCGACCTGGTACCCTTCCGTCCTCGCCCCTCCGTCCTTATTCATAAAAATGACCATCCTCCTACCCCGTCTGTCCTCGTCTTTTTAAAGTGCTTCCGTCTTTACATTCCGTCAGTCCGTCCCCCCACCATGATCATGATCACGATGATGATGATGAAGACGCAGACCGGAGCATGTCAGGGGACATCACAAGAATATTTAAGATTGCATAATAGCACAATACTATTTTTGTTGCACGTTTTCACTTTGTGTTGCATTATTTTACAATAAGAATATTTATTGCAAAATAAGGCAATGTTATTTTAGGAGCTGAATGAACGTCTTCCACTTCCCGGTCATATCTTTCAGTGTTGTTTTTTTTTCCCCCTCATCAGTGAAATGGGCGTCCACTAGATGGCAAACTTTGCCTATGAGAACAATACTGCAGGAAGGGAACACACATGAAAAAGAGCTCTTCAGTGTTGGGCAGGCTTAGCAAGGCAGTCCTGCTTTTTAAAAGAACCCAACCCAACACGTCAGCCGGGACTTGACCCGGTTAGGGACGATTAGAGGGACGGACGAAAACCTACCTCCCTCCTTGCTTAGTCCGTCCTTTTTAAAAGTGTTCTCATCCTCAGTCCGACCGTCCACAAAATGGGCGTCCGGAGTGGACACTTTTTAAAAATGATGGACTAAGCATTGACAGAAGTGAAATTGCTGCCTGTTTTGCTGGCGGGGTTTTTTAGGATGGGGGGGACTGATGGACCGATGAACCTCTGATGAACTAACTGACGGACTTAACTAATAGACTGACAAACTGTGACAATTACAATTCGATTTGTCATGAAAAAAAATCACGGAGTGACGAATGACGGACAGGTGCCCTGGCTGCTGACGGATGATGAATGACGGCCAAGCAAAATTTTGCAAAATGCCCTCCTCTACAAGTTCTCACTTTTATTGAACACTGCAGAAAATTGTGCAAAGACGATTGTCCAGTTTACAAATAAATGACTACAGTTTATTAAAATTAAGTATAAATAAACATTGAGTAAATAAATAACTCTAAACTCTCAAGCAATTGTAAGTATTTCCCTGTTTTATCAAATATACACAAAAAATAAAACAAAAGTCCCCCAAAAAAGACTATATTGTATTTGACATGTTGAGGCATCTGGAGAGTATTGGACATTTTAATCTTGATGTTATTATTCTTTTTAAAATGCTAGGTCCAATTTAAATTTAAATGAATGTATTAAATGAAGACTACAGGTTGTTTTTATGACACTACAATATCTTCAGAGAATAATTATTATTATTCTGCTGCAGGTCTGGTATTGGATTTTCTAAGATTGTGCGGGGGTAGAAAATGTGTTCGCACATCTGCTTCACATCGAGGTGTTTCTACCTTTGAACCTCGGCTCAGTGTCAGATTGTGTGGGATTTCTTTGAGAACTGCTGCATCCTCCTGTATTCCAAAAAAACACACATTTTCATTGAAGACTCTAAATTGTGCCCTGCAAATGGATGGCAACTATTCCAGAATGTGCCCTGACTCTTGCCTAAAGTCAGCTGGGATAAGTTGCAGCACCTGTGAGTCTAATGAGGACAATCACTAAAGAACATTGATGGATGGTTAAATTGTGCAAATGGCCAGTGAGTGTATGATTGTCTATACTGAGCTAATAATTGCCTTGATGCAGCAGTGATGGTGCGGCTTGACCTGTTGACCAGGTTCAAATCCTCAGATCCATGCTAAGCACCGCAATAAGGCACGGAACACTTCCTGTGCCACAGCGCATAGTTCACTGTCACGTAGATTTGCAACCCGTTTACTCGGAGTAGCGCAATGGCTTACATTACCCCGTCGGCTTGTCTCGCTGTGCACTCCCCGAGGCAAGTCACCATACGATCATGACAAACGACTGTTGTGGTCTGTCATCGGCTGTCGTGTGACGGGCGAATGAACACATTCCGCCTGAGCCTATGACAAGATGACACATCAAAAGGGAAGATGTCTGCAGTGACACTCTGTGCCATGCCAAATCCATCATGTCGCTACGGTGGGCATTGATGTAAGCACGCACACATGGCGGTCTGCTTTTCAGCAGTGGTGGGCCGTGCATTTGATACCTGAGCCTTCATTAGGGACTTAATGGACTTAATCCCATTGTTATCATGTCCAGTCGCGGCTGGCGGAGTTTTCGCCAGAGGGGGAGCTGTAAAAATATATACTGTGTAAGTTCAGTATGACCTTTAAATTTTTATATAACATTCAAATGAAGAAAGGCATTACAACTTTGTTTTCAGGCCAAAAGAGTAAATGTGTAACCAAAGCCATTCTTAATATAGCTGAAGAGTGCAGTCGTACTATTATATATATATATATATATATATATATATATATATAAATATACGTCTGTAATTTTGTTGAGAAACCCACCATATCTGATCTTACCAGTGCAGCCTGGGCTCCACGTTCTTCTCTCGAAATATTTTGAATTGACTTTACTGAACTAAATATGAAGACAACACTAGATACGATGTGGGACAGCTTGGCTGGTTCACATCCAATATGCTCACCACATTAACGTGCCGCGACCAAGTACATGTGGCAGCCATATTGGATGTGGCAAGTTTCAGTCAAACGCAAGAGCCACTCGGGTTCTGACAGGAAATGCTGTCAGGTTTATCGGAATTCAGTGGCCTACGGTGCCCAGTACATGTTTATTGCACGAGGAGAGACTATCAGCGATGTTGTGTGCACCCAAACCAGGAGTAGGTCATCGTTTGAGACACCATAGATAAACAAATCAATTTTACTCACAAATGATATACTATTTATCATGCTCCTACAAAAAAACTGATATTTTGAAGTACATCTGTTATAATATTTCAGTTTCAATATTAAATGTATGCTCTTTTCAATGTGACTCAACTGGAGAGCACCCTAGCCCTCTATTGACAAGCCACCACTGGTGGAAACTACAAAAACCATCAATACTATATACACACACACACATAAAAAAAAACACAATATCACCAGGGGGGTGTTAAGTCATTTGGGGGCACAAGGCAAACCAAGTTATGGGGCCCTCAACATCCTGCACTGCTATGGTTTTGAAAATTAGCATAGCTCTATTTTCTGATCTAGATAAAGTCCAAGATAAAGTCTTTAAAATCCTTCTTGAGGGTTATCTAACAAGTGGGTCATCACAACATTTGTAATGTACCTGATGTAAAGAGTAATCAACATTGAATAATTTTAGCATTTCAACCACTTTAATACATATCGGTGATGAAACGTATCAGTCTTGTTACTCTTTATTTAATCTTTGCTACATCCTCCTCAGCTGACATTGACTTGACTTGACTATTCACTTTTTGCGCTCAGGCCAAAGCAATAACATGACTGCTTTGTCGCTAATCACAGCAGGGCTTTGTACCTATTTTCCCCAGTCGAGGTTCACTGTACGGTTTAAATTGACAGTAACTATTGAATCTGAAGGCCCTGCACAGGCAGATTGGTGTGGCAGCACGTAACGGTAGAATTCTGATTAGACAAAAAAAATAAAAATAAAAATCAGTCACAGTCACAATATTGGAAACAGTACAGCCAAGAGAAGCGCTACAAAATGAGGAGAAATGACCATTAGGAATAAATTAATACAATTTCATGGAACAAATATTAGAATTTTGGTGTTGGGAAGTATACATGTGATGGTGTTTAGGCAAGCAGAGAAGTTAACCTGCTTTTGAGCCTCATGTATGTTCGCTATGTGAAAGTCTAGTGATGATTGCTAACAATGTGTTTATAGTATTTTTATGAGGGCACTAAGGAAAGTTCTGCCTTATGTCTCGGCAGGCGAGCCAAGGAGGCGAGGTGTGCTGGACGGGGGCCACATGGCAGGAGCCCCGAGCGCAGCACACAGCTTCATTCGCGTCCTCTAGGTGCCACAGTGAGGCGCTTCCGTTCCCAAGCTGACTCTGAAAAGGTAAACATGATGCACGGCATGCCGAGAAGCCAAAACACCCGTGTGTGTCCCAGAAAAGACAATACAGCTCTGCTTACCTTGTAGGCATTGTCATGATAGCAGAGGTGGGTAGTTAATCTAAACTGGCCCCATTACAATTATTTATAAGTAACTTTCTGGATGATTTAAATAATTTAAATAAAATAATACATTCAAATTTAAATAAAATAAAATAATTATGAATCAGAAGTTAGTCACCGGTTACATAGTAATTGAAACGTTTTGTCACTGAGTACTTATAAGTAATTATTTGGAGGACTACTTTCACTTTACTCTTGTTATTCTAATCGTACACTTTCTTGAACAAGTTTTGGCTACTCTGTCCACCTCTAGGGGCATTGCAAACTTAAGAGATGTGAGTGTTTCTGCATAATAGTGCCTCTGCATTGTTTTAGACAACGTGTACTCTGCCATTGCTTGAAAGTGGCTCTGGATCTTTACCCAACCCAGCAGATGATGACAAGGGCACTCAATGTGTTTTTTTTTAATGTAAATTACTCCCACTGCCCAATCACAGATACATTTTCAGAAATAGGCAAATATCAAAAGATTTGTTTGATTAGGCACTACAGAGCCCCAAATATTTGCACACAACCCATTAAAAAGTAAAGTTTACATCATATGTCGCCTTGAAGCTCTTGGGTAAAGCGATAACTCATCTCAAGTAAACTCAGCTAAAACATTATCAATTTATTTTCACTACTCCTGAAATCAGGAATTTTTAGCCACAAAGCCACATGGTTCTGCGCATCTTTTTATACCTGTGATGGCGGGAAAGCGTAGCACAATGTGCTCTAGTGAGCCGGAGTTTGAACTGCATCCTGCATGAGACACAAAAAACCCCAACATGGCACACAAACTATTTTAGAGTATGAAAGGAAAAGTACAAAACTGACATTATACTTTCCTTTTGCACAATTCACTCATACGTGACCCTGGAGCTCCCAGAGGGCCGTCATATATCACCTCGAGTCACGTGACGGGCTTTCGTTTAATTGGAATTGCCAACCATGTTGAATACGTACATTGAGGGCGACCCCTCGTCCCCCACTTCCAAGGGGCAAAGCGTGGCATAATAAACCTACCTGACAGAGTGACAGAGGAGCCCGCTCATGGCGCCGTCACGGGTGTCGTCCCGGATGTCGACACGCCTGCTCGCTTCCACGCCGCCTGTTAGTCCTCACAGAAAATTACAATTAGTAGAAATGACACTTTTATGGAGGGTCAACCCTGCCATTCAACACCAAAATTGAATGTGAATGAAATTTATGGAGAGTTTTGGTTTAGCAGATGATTATTCCAAGTTATGAAGCATACCTCAGTCACATTCAATTACTATCGTGTCGCAAAGTGGTTGGAAAAAGCATCCTTTCAATATGTATCTGTGATGAGTTCGCCATTTCTGCCAATTTCTTTTATGGGAACTTCACTTATGGACGATGGTTCTGTTTGGCACACTCTGTCGCGGTGGCTCCGATTGTTTGTCTTTGGTGTAAAAATGAGGATATTTAACTGAGAGCCACTCAAACTTGCACAAACTCTGACTTGTTAAGAGAGCCAGAGGCCACTGTCACGCTGGAGCGTGAAGACATTTAACGATGGGTTGCAAAGTTTAGGAAAATAACTCATTCACTCACTCATTTTTGTTTTCCACGTTGACAATGGAAATAGTCATTTGTGAAAATGGAGGACATATGCATGTATGTTAAAAGGAGGTACCGGTCCCCCAAACATAGGTTAATTTGTTCTTACTGTTGTAATAGTGTGTGCTGTACTCAAGATGATCAAGATGACTAAAAAAGAATACTTGATTTTCAGTTGCACATGATTAAAACGTGTTAAACTAATACATATAATGTGTTTATTTTTTTAGGAAAACACAGGAAAATTACACAGGTTTACCACATTTTAATCATGTGCACCCGAAGTACATGTTCGAATTAAGTAAATCCAAAGGATCTTTGTTTTTCAGTATACATAACCATATCAATTGTGAAGTTTACAAAAACTTGTAAATTGTATTTTTCAAAAACTTTCAAAAACACATGTACAAGACCAGATTTTCTTTGACGTTGACAAAGAGTTTATTAACTGAAGAAAGACTAAATCGTCATAAAAGTTCCCAATGTAACACTGTTGTCAATATTTTCAGAAAACCTGCAATGCATGTTCGGCAATACATTGATGCCATCTTAATTGCAACTTCTGTCATTTAGTGGAAGAGAATTTCATTGTTCTGCCCGCCTTTCACTATCATAGATGGCTATAGATAAACACGCAAACATTATTCCTCATAAATAAATCATTTTTCGACATTGTGCTGCAGCACAGTGGTTAAGAACCACTGATACACTGGATATAAAAGTCTGCACACCCCTGTTCATCTTACAGGTTTTTGTGGAAAAAAAAGGAATGAGATCAGGATAAATCATTTCCAAACTTGTTAAAACTTTATGTGGCCTATAACCTAAAAAATAAACATAAAACATGGCTGCATGTGAACACTATTTTCTAATTACGGATGTGGCTATGTTAACAAACAACCAGACCCATTCAAACCAATGTTTTTGGAGTCAGCACACACCTGCCATCATTTAAAGTGCTTTTGATTAACTCCAAGTAAAGTCAAGATGTTCTAACACAGTGATTCTCAATTAGTGTGCCATGAGAGATCATCAGGTGTGCCGTGGGAAATTATCCAATGTCAATTATTTTGACAAAAAAAAATATTTCCTAATTTGAAAAAAAAAAACAATTGTTTTGCTAATTTATTCATGCCAACCACATATAGTAACAGGCAAAACAATGTGATTTTCTTATGATTTTCGAGATGACAGAAGGTTCATAATGAAACTGTATAGACACTTTTTGTGAATCGTTTTGCTAAGCTACTTCGTCTAAGTAGTCTAAAGGAGGATAACCAGCCCCGAAGCACGATGCCATGATCACTGCACTGTAAATTGTGGTGTTCTTTTGGTGATGTGACCACTGTGGACTACAGATACATTTTGGAATTATGGTCAGAAAGTTAAATTATGCTTTGATCACATCATAACACATTTTCCCATGTGTTTGGAAAATAGCAAATCTCATAGCTGAGACATACAAAGGACTGGAGGAGATTGCTGTTACATGTATAAACAGCCAGTACTTGCCAGAAATTTCTGCAGCTCCTTCAATGTTGCCTCTTGGCACCCTCTTTCTTTATGGTCGTCTCATAAATATTGAAGAAGGTGAAATAATTTCAAATCAGCGTCCCTGCCCAGGCAGAAAAGTTAATTCACCTGCAGTTGAATAAACTCTTGATTGCTATCAGATCCGACAAAAACGGGCAAAGGAAATTGTGGATCCCAAAAACGCAGAATCGGACAAAATCGTCAAATAGAAAAATCTTAAATTACAAAATTCAAAAAAGATTGACAAAGTATGAACAAAGGACACTGGCGAAAACTAAGCCAGGGAACATCAAATAGGAAACACAAAACGCTTGCACAATGCAAGGAAGAATTGATTAACCGAAAGAGAGAGAGAGAGAGAGAGAGAGACGCCCATCAAGACATGACAATTGCTAGTCCTAATCGCTGTATATTTCTGAATTTATGATGGTGGTAGTTGCACTTTAAATGTTTTATGGAAATAAAATTATTCCATGATTGAATAACAAAATTTGAAATAACAAAATTTTTAATACAAATATTTTATATTAAATCGCAATAAGAACATGAATACGTACACATTATTTAATGTTAAACTAAAAGTACTGAATGCTGAAAGAGACAAAAGACAAACGTTGCTTGATCATTGACTAAAATCCTGATAAAATCCTCTGTGAATGAATGAATTACTATAAATGATAATTATTCCCTCCTCTGGCTGATTGGTATCATGATAGCTCTCCGTGGGGACAGGGGCAAATTCATTGATGTGACCCCAGAAAACTTTGTAAACATGTCAAAATGACCCAAACTATCCAGAGCACAGAGAATAATAAAGAGGCGGGAAGAAAGAAAAGAAGGGAAAATGGGACAACGAGAGGTCAAATTGTTGGTTCCTGTTGGTTTGCACATTCAGATGTCGCAACTGCAAGTCACTCGCATAATTTGTTTGACGGTAATGAAACAGTCAGGAAATTAAAAAAATGTTCCATTTTATGTTTTAAATTTTATGGTGTTATTTTATTACTATAGGTCAATATTCAAAACTTGACTTCTTTCGTTAGTGTATGCAAATAGTTGATGGAGGGGGGTGCTCTCTAAAATCTCACATAGGACAACAATCAGGCACAATGAGATTCATCTGATACCGAGGAAGCTCTCTGCGGAGCATGACTTGTGCTTGTGTCAAATGTGACTACAAAAAAGTCATGAAAAGCCAGCTAGAACATCTGAACTTCATTTGTGGTTAATCAGAAGAACTTCAAATTGTGAGAGGTGTTTGCTGAGTCCCATTTATGTGCCTTTGAATGTCAATGGCTAATTATGAACACAGTAAGTAAGAGAGTATACTTGTGCGATCACAATTTCTCAGTTATTTATAGCTTCCCATATATTCTACAGGCTATAGGTCACATTAAAAGTATGAAATGTTTAGAAATGATCTTGGTCTCCTTTTTTTTATATTACTATACAAATAATGGGCATTTGAACAGGGGTGCGTAGATATTATATTTCCACTGTTTGTTACCGATTGTATTTTACCAAGAATGCATTACTGCTCCCCACAGGCGGTGTGCCCATGAGGTCGTCTATGCTGGTCCTGTTGCTTTGCTTCAGTGCCCAGGCTGTAGCCTCCGTCGGGGAGGATTCGGGCGCCGCAGCCTCCAAGGCACAGCGGCGGGACTCAGGCGCTGTCGCCGCCGCCCCTCGAGTGGACCCGAAACTCTTCAGCAGGCGGCGCAGGCTCTCCCCCAGGGTGCTGTTCAGTGCCCAGCCACCCGACGCCGAGCCGACCGGGTCCCATGGGGAGCGCAGGAGCCGGCGGCGAGTGGGCCAGCCCCAGCACCGAGGCGTGTATTCGGTGTGTGAGAGTGTCAGTGTGTGGGTGGGCAACAAGACAAAGGCCACGGACATTTCGGGCAACGAGGTGACAGTGCTGCCGGACGTCAACATCAACAATGTCAACAAGAAGCAGTACTTTTTCGAGACCACGTGTCACAGCTTGCATGTAGGCAATTCGGGCTGCCTGGGCATCGACGCCCGACACTGGAACTCCCGCTGCACCAACTCACACACGTTTGTGCGGGCCTTGACGTCTTTTAAGAACCTGGTGGCATGGAGGCTCATACGCATCAACGTGGCCTGCGTGTGCGTGCTCAGCCGCAAGTCGTGGCGGCAGTAATGAGGCATATACATAAATATAAAAAAAAAAGACTTCTACACAGAGTAAATTATTAGTATTATGCCAAAGTACGGGGACTGCATGAACTGCGTATTTACGGCAGGCCTGGGTCAAAGCCTATGTTCCCCCTATGAAGAAAAATAGTCCGGGAAGAAAAGAGAGAAAATCCATGAGTAATTGCCAATAGATACCAAAAGATGGCAACAAAGCATGACTTATGTTGAAATGAATGTGTGTGTATGTCTCAACTCACTTTGAAATATTGCTAGGCTCAATTTCTTGACATATTTACTTCCTGCTATATGATCCGCAAATACCTTCAGTATCATTTCTAATTCACATTACAATACCATGAACAATTAAATAGCTTACAGATGATTTGATTACAGCAGAATAATAAAAAAAAAGCATATATGTGGTGAAGACTGTCTGGAACTCTCGCTAACAACCCTAGCTAAGCTTAGCTTCTCGCTTTACATCACTCAAGATCACTACTGCACAATTCCTTTACACCAATGACTACTTTCTTATTTGCTAGGACATTGGCGTTATCTTGTGCCATCTTAGGGTGTTGCAGAAAATGTTGAAATAAACCGCAAAGCAGAAAGTAGGTGATTTCCTCCCCACACACACTCACACACAAAAATAAAGAATGATATGTTAATTAAAAAAAAAAAAAAAGTTAAAAGGCAAAGCTCAAGCTAAAGGAAACGTATTGGACAATTGTATGCTATTAGGCTACTGTTATGAAAGAAGAACTGACTTTTGGATTCATCAATAATTTAAAACCACAATTAAAGGACAAACATTTTAATATAAGTCACTGATAGTGTAGTGGTACACACGCCTGAGTTGTGTGTGGGCAGCGTGGGATTGATTCCCGCTCAGTGACGGTGTCTATGTGTGCCCTGCGACTGGCTGGCGACCAGTTCGGGGTGTCGTCTGCCTTCGCCCATTGACGGCTGGGATAGGCTGCAGCAACTCCCCGCGCCCCTTTATAGGATAAGCGGTTTGGAAGATGACATGACATGACATTTTAATATCATATCAAACTGATACCACAAGTTGCTAAAATTCAGAATGGCTCATTCGAAGAGACATTTACAGAAATCTTCAGCTCACCAAAGATTTATTGGGTTATTTAATTTTATGCTTGTTGGGTGGGCAGGTATTCCAGAGACCCAAGTGTTTGAATATCTACATTGAAAAAGTCAGTTTTACTTAATATGTGGTCTTTATGATCCCTGCTACCCCTATTTCAGACATGCAAAAACACACTGCTGGGTTATAACGGGGCGAAACAATTACCCAAGGAAATCTACACACTGTAACTTTGTGGAACAATTACTTATGCAAATATTTCAAATGTCATTCAATCTGCTGGCTTCAAACTAGAAAGGGATAAAAAATGGTTCAGAATGATTTTATGACGCATAGTGGAGAATAAAATGCAGCCGAAGGGAACTAAACTTTCCTCCAAACAGCAGGTTTAAACTTGTCATAGACATAGAGGCAGCTAAGCAGACAGCACAGCCCTCAACACAACAATCATACTAGAGGTGCCCTGTTTTTTCTTTTTTTTTTACTTGGCCCAGGTCTGACATGAGGAAGCTATGTTGATAATAGTGTTTATTATTTATTAAATATGTTCATCATTATACATTGTGTGTTGGAATTCATCAAAGTTACTTTAAACTGGATTGGGGGGAAAAAAAACAAAAAACATATGGCTTCAATTTACTGCAATCTTGATATTTTCCCATATTTTCTTCGGGAGCATCAGAATAACTTTTCCCCAAATTAAAAATAACTAACTTTTCCCATAAATTACAGCTTTGGCTGGAAATAAAATGTATTATTATTATTATAATTATTATTGTTATTAGTTGTATTATTATTATAATTACTATAATAATAATAATAATTATTATTATTGTTATTATTATTATTATTATTATAATAATAATTATTATTATTATTATTATTATTATTATTATTATTATTATTATTATTATTATTATTATTATTATAGAAGTGATTTTCCAGCTAGTTCAGTCTGAATCAATTTGTGAGCTTGTTGAATTATTATGGCAGCTAAAACACTGAGTAGTAGCTGTGAGAGTTAGTCCCCCCAGAAAAAAAAGGCTTCTGTTTGCTTTTACGTGAGTCATAACAAGAATTCCCTTGTTTTGTTTGCTACTGGTTTTGTTCAGCCAACTCAAAAGCAACACTGTCCTCTAGAGGAGAAATAGCTTAATAACGCCTCTTCGCACAAATCAGTCCTATCCACGGATGTACAGTGAATGAATTATTGCTGCATTCGAGGAAGGTGGGAAATGATCCCACTCGGATTGTCCCAGCTCCTATCTCAAAGCGTTCGAGGCAAATGTAAACAACAAAAGATGTGGCTGAGTCCAATAAATTGTTTGTCATTTTGGTTCACCACAACATATTTTGACCTTCAGCAAACCTTCTTCATAAATTCCATAATTTATTTAAATAAAGGAATATTTTATCTTCAAAGCGTTTCATTAATGTTACCAAATAACTTCATACAGGGAGACAATGGTATATCTTCTTGCAGTCAGTGTGTTGCTTGAAGTTATTTTGAATAACTAAATTAATGTTTCCTCCCACATTCCAAAAACATGCATGGTAGGTTGATTGGACACTCTAAATTGGCCCTAGGTGTGATTGTGAGTGCAGATGTTTGTCTCTGTGTGCCCTGCGATTGGCTGGCAACCAGTTCAGGGTGTCCCCCGCCTACTGCCCGAAGACAGCTGGGATAGGCTCCAGCACGCGCCGCGAATCTTGTGAGGATAAACGGTATAGATAATGGATGGATGGATAAATTAATGTTGTGATCAGTGTTGGAGGTAATACATTACATGTCGGCGATTGGGTAATATAGTGCGTTACTCATTATATTTTTGACTTAAATATGGAGTTACTAAATGCGCGACATGGATGAAGTGTGTCATTCAACGGTTTTCTCGCCGAAAAGGACAAGAATCTAACCGCACGGCGCACTTTATACACTGTGGGAGGCCGAAGGAACTGTCTACGGCTAAGAATAGCACTAGCAACCTCAAGAAACACTTGGATAGAGTGCATTGCACCTTAAACTAGAGATTAAAGCAACTCTGGCTAGCAAACAGGTGGAAGATGACGCGAGTAGTTTGCATAATTTTCTTTGTTTGCAGCATTTCTTACATGCAGCGTTTTGTTTTGCAGTTGTTTTGTGTGTGTTTTTAATTTGTATGAGTGTGGGTTTTTTTGGGGTGTTGTTTGTTTGTATCATTTTCTTTGTTTGCAGGATTCCTCTGTTTGCAGCGTTCGGCCATTTGTAGCGCGTTTGATCCAGTCAGCCACCGTAGGAAACCTACTACGTAAATGGAATAACACTAGAGATTAGAGTATTGTAGATTCAATTTGTGCATAGATTAAGGAAAAAGAAGACGCTTTCGCCACTTTGCAAATTAATCACAATTGAATTGAAATAAAAGTTGACAAGTGCAATTTCCTCTCTGTCAAGACTTGTGGTGGAAAATACAGTTAAAATAAACAAGTAAAGCCATGCAGGAAACCTACTATATCTCATTATATGGTGGCGGTAAAATATAGACTGGTATTTGTTGACGACTGCTCCCATCTAGAGGCCAAACGTTATACTAAACCCTTTTTCATCATTGATGAAAATGTGCTGCCACTGTTTGTTCTCATTGCTTCATTACAAATGGGACTCGCATACCAACCCCGGGGTGTACGAAATCTTATGAAAGTCGTAATTTGCCGTTATATATCCGTATATAATCAGCCTGCACACACCGCATTCCTGTCACAATGAAAGACCAAGTCAAAGATGGACTAGGAAGAATGGAGAAGTTAGGTGTCATCACACCCATCTTAAAGTCCACTGACTGTGTATCCTCTGCGATTGCTACCAACAAAAAGGATAACATTTAATTAAATAAGGATCTGTATTCCTAAAGAGTTAAACACGAATCTGGAATAAAATACCCAATATGCAAAGTGGGTGAAGTTGCCTCATTAATGTCTAACGCTACCGTTTTCTCAGTCTTAGATCCAAGGAAATCGTTCTAGTAGACATTACTGGACCACAGATCTTGAATGCAAAACCACTTTCAGCACCTGTTTTGGTTGCGTACAGGTTCCTGCAAATGCTGTTTGGTCTCAGCTCTTCCAGTGATGTATTCTAGCGCTCCATGGAGCAGATCTTCGCTGGTTACCCCTACGCGATCATTGTGGATGATATACTCATTGAAGGACATTGAGGAGCATGACGCGAATCTGAGAAAAGTACTCAACAGAGCCACGGTAGTCAAGTTGAGACTCAACCCGATCAAATGCAAGTTCAGGCTCGACTATGCTGGACATGTTTTTATGGCTCAAGGTTTGAAAAGCAATCAGTGAAATGCCAGTGCTGAGTGATGTTCCAGCCCTGCAAAGAGTTCTTGGTATGACCTCAGGAAATATATCCCCTGCTCACGTTTTGCCCGTTTCACACTATTTAATGTGTTTATGGGTCCTGGTATTATCAATCATTGTTTATTACATATCTAGTATGTGGTAGTAGCTCCATTCCATGAACATTCATCAAATGTTCCACAGAATTAATATACAGTTTCCATGGTATTACGTTGTTGTCAAATTTTGATATTGAACAGACTATTTCGCATATGGTGACTTACACAATGAAATCATGCTGACATGTTTTGGAGAGAACAACCATTAGAGTGATAATCAACTAATATGTTTAGATCAGCAAGATCTATTTATTTGGAAAATGTGCTAATTGAAGGCTACTTGGACATTTGCATTTGCTAAGATACACTGAGACATTTGCAATGATGACATTCTGTTGAGAACAATTGCAAGGTGGTTTAGGGATTTGTCCATGTTATTCTGAGGATGCCATTTCTGTTTCAAGAAATGAACCAAAGCAATGGAGAAAAACTGTAGTAAGACTATATTTTGAAATACTCTAAGGAGGCAGCCTCCCAATGTACAGTATCAATGCCAATGATTAATTTGTCTATTCCTGTGCCCATTGACAATGGGTGCTGCTGTAGCATGCTGGTGGTGGGCACTGGGCAGTAGCTCAATAAGTCTTGTGATGATCACACCATCGACTCCCCTGGCAAACAAATGAGGTCGCTGTTTGCCGCCCACATGACATGAGTAAATGCGGTGACACGACGGCAGCTGAACCACAGGAGGGTAGAGCGGGTGAACCCAAGTTGACCCACAGCGATGCCCCATATGTCATTGGCATGCACATGCATACAGTACAAAGCAGGATCAGGGAAAAAGGAGAATGACAAGGCAACACAAAAGGAATGTCATTCAATTACTACAATGGGCACTTTCTTTTTAAAACTACTGTACACAAAGTTGTGTAGTGTATGAAGTGTCACTTGCTATTTATTTGATTATGCATTTATTTATTTTTCAACCGCACTCTACAAATGCCCTGGTGGCGAAGTATCCACTGCTAAAGGGCCAGGAACCAAGCCTCAATTAATCTTTGTGGAAGACATTTTTTTCACAGGTATGTGTAAAATTTAAAGAGGAAATAAACCCAAACATATATTTTTTTCAAGAATATGTTCCCAGCAGGCACACTAATTGAGACACTACATTCTGATTAATATTGCGTTTGTGCAATATGAGTTAAGCAGCAAATTCCACTCATTTTTAGCCATCTCAGGGAGCGGCCATTTTGTCATTTCTGTCGACTGAAAATGGCATCACAACTACCCAGAGCTCAGGGAACGATCAGTCACAGCTCGCCTGTTTTCTAAAGCTGAGCAGTGATTGGTCGTTACCCCTGTGTAGTCGTGATGTCATTTTCAGTCGACAGAAGTGTCTGCTGCTGTCAGACTCTTTAACAAGAACATTGTGTAGTCTCTACAAACTGGCGGACATTAGTGCTATCGTGCAGTCCTGCTCCTGAGCTTATATTGTGCAATACCCAACATTCCCCAGTACTGTAATACTGTGCAATAATCAACATTCCCCACTACTGTAAGTCTAGTTTTATTTTTATCAAATGCTGTTCCTTATATTTCGCTGCAGCACTGCAGCACTGTCACTTAGAGTATTTTTCCTCTGTATTATGTACAGGCTAAAATGAGTGTTTCTTCATACTTTATATGTAGATGTATGTTGGTGTGTATATACATATGTATATACACATAGTTACTGCGTATATTTACATAGGTTTGATGCTGAGTGTTTGCTGTTAATGTTATACATTAATGGCTACATTATGCCGCCGTCTCTGTGTGACCTATATCTTTGCTGCTGTAACACTGAAAATTTCCCCACTGTGGGATCAATAAAGGCATTCTTATCTTAAATTGGCTGCCCCCAGAGATGGCTACAAATGAGTGGATTCACTCTTATTCCACAAACGCAATATTTATCAGAATGCCTTGTTTCAACTAGTGGGCTTGCATATAACATATTCTTGAAAAACATATGTTTGGGTTAATTTCCCCTTTAAATTCTGATGTTTGGTTGGATTGTCTTTGAGTAATTTAGCAAAACATAGTGGTTAGCCTCAGAGGTAACACCAGCCCTAGTTTAGGTTGTTCTCATGCATTCAATCATTTTCAGTGCCATCAGTCTGAGCAAAAGAAAAGTCAAGATCAACACATCATGAAGGTTTCATTACATAATAAGGAAATGGAAGGTCTACCAACCACAGACTACCTCAGTTTTAGTACAGTAATATTACCAATAGATGCCCCTATTGAACTGCTATTTATGCTTTTTGTGGCCGATTGTGCCAGCTGAAGTGAGGCTGGCTTGCATGCTTCCGCACCTCCTGTCACACTCATGAATTTGAACAGGAAATATGCAGTCAGCAGTTTTAGTGATGAAATCATGAACATTATTGAAATATTGGGCATAGCCAATAAACAATTTGTAATGTCCTGAAAAAGAAACTACAGGTGAACTGAGCAACAGTCAGAACAGTTATTAACAGCAGTTGATTTTAGAAAAATTGTGAGAGCTGTGACCCAAAGACAATAGTCAATGACATCACTGCCAAACTCCACAGGGCAGGGGTGAAGCTATCACAATGTACTGTTCAAAGAAGACTTGGAGAGAAGAACTATACAGGCCATACCACAAGATGCAAACCACTCATCAGCAAAAACAATCACATTGGATTTTGCAAAGAAGTACAAACAAAAGTTTGATGAACTGATGAGACCAAACCTCCACCAAATTGAGGGGAAGGCCAAAGTATGGAGAAAGAAATGATCTTCTTACATTCTAAAACACACAAGCTCATCTGTGAAGAATGGTGGAGGCAATGTCATGGCTTGTACTTGCATGGCTGCTTCTGGATGGGCTTGCTAGTCTTTCCTGATAGTAGCAGCATCAATTCTGAAGTCTATACAACCATTTTGTCTAGCAATTTGCAGAAAAATGCATGCAAACTAATCGAGAGAAGCTTCGTCATGCAACAAGACAATGACCCAAACACACTGCCAACACAAAAAGGGACTTCATCTGGCCAAGTCAATCACCAGACCGTAACCCAATAGAGAAACCCCCAGAAACTAACATGAACTGAAAGAGGCTGCAGCAAAGGCCTGGAAAGGGTATTTGAACTGATGAATATCACAGTCTGTTAACCCATTAAGGATGGGCGCGCATAACCGCGTTTCCACCACTAGAGCCGGTTGCGCTGTTGCGTCATTCTACCTTTAAAGCCGGGAGAGCGGATACGTCGGTGTCATTTTTAATCCAATTCTCCATCTCAATTTAATGCATCAGAATATACATGGGAGGGTGGCGTGAGATTTTTTTCGTGGATTTTTTTTCGAGCCGTAGGTAGGCTAATGGCGGACGCCGTCGATCGCCGGAGCTCTGATAAGTTAACGGCAGTGATATATAGACCACGCGCACGACCAGTGGAACCAGTCGAACGTAATATGATATGGTTTGTAGACAATGATGATATAGACGTCTTTGTAACAGAATAGAGGATGGTAATTACGACTCCATTTTTTTTTTTTATTAAAATGGTGCTTCTCTTGCACTGACACATTATTTTTACATCATCGATTGAAACAGTAAATAATAAATTCTGCCTGTGTGAAAGCCGCATGTCTAAGATCTTTAATTCTTTTGGAATTATGTTTCTGTCTGCTACAGGGGCTGAGATATTAATTATTTTGTAAGTGTTGGATTTCTGGGAAATCTTCAGGTTTTCAAGGGTAATTGCAAAGGCGACCTTAGGTTTTGGGGAGCTGTTGAGACAGGCACTTTAGTCCTTAATGGGTTAAAGGCAATGACTTGCAGGGTTGTTGCAGTTATTGCAAGTAAGAATCATGTTTTGCCACCAAATATTAAATGTTATTCACTTTAAGTTCATGTAATAATGTCTGTTCCAAAACTTTTGCTCACTCTAAGTATGTGGCTTCAAACAAAAGTGATGCTCTGTCTTGAGTTGTTCAACACATTTAGATTTAAATACAGTACCACAAAATAAAATCTGGACTTCTGAACATTTGACTCATATTTGACTTTTTATCTGAACTTCAGTATACAACGGAAACAAATGTATTGACCTTATTTTTGGAGGGGACTGTATATTGCCTCCTGGTGAACAAGTCACCTGAAGGAGCACAATGTCAATTCTATATTTGACACAATATGCACAAGCCTGTATACATTCTATTCAATTGTGTTATGTATGTTTTTGTAAATTACAATAGTAGTAATATAGTGCTGTTTTTGTTATTAAACATATTACAGTTTTTTTCTGGGGGGGGTAGTGTTTATTGTGGGCTCACACATACAGACACGCAAGCTCACACACGACTGTGGGGGGGAGATGGAGATGGGCGTGGCCAGGCTGCATCTCGCACGCGCGCATGTTTTCGGATGTTGGTGTCGCGCGCACGCACGCTCGCTCCCAGGTCCGCCGTGGTCGCGACGACGTGAACGTGCACGACGAGAACCAGGCGCGCACATCTGCGAGTACTGTTTTGTTACCGATTTGCGTCAAAAGCGGCTCATCACGACTCGGCTCGGATCAGGTGGCAATCATGAGCAAAGTGCACGGGGGGATGAAATGCGTGAAATATCTGCTGTTTCTGTTCAACTTCATCTTTTGGGTGAGTCCATTTGCAGCGTGGGCGGGAGGGGGAATTGGTTGAAATTACATCATTTTTTTAAGTTGTCCATTATCTGGGAATGAGTTGCATGTTGCAATATGTGCGTATATGGTAGATTGTCACGATACGCTTTATTGTGTAATTCCCAAAACAGCTAGCGGCGCACTGTGTTGTTCACGGTCCACAATGTGCACAATTTGGGTGCTGCATAGAAACAGTTCAGCCCACTTCGAGCCTGAAACAACCATCAATTTCCATGTGTACCTTTGGACAATTAAAGCAAGTTATGCGGTCACTTACTCCAATAACGGCCTGTTGTGTTGCGGGTCAAATAGATTCTGTAGAAAATCCTTAGGGTGGGGGCATTACTTAATCCTGCAGGTTTTTTCTTTTCTTTATAGAACACTGAAATTATAAAAATAACAATAATCATTGCATTTTTTGCATCTTTTACAAAAATTTAGAATGCTTGTTCGTATTTGCATTATTCTCATGTTAGACACTACGTGACATTGTTCCGTGACATTGCTTGCAGGAGACGGCGTTAATCTGCTTTTCAGATAGTTTGTTTTGGTCTGTCTCACTTCTTGAGGTATGCTCAGATAAGAGGACCTGCCAAGCAATCTATGTTTTCAACATCAGGAGTCATTTCATGTCTTCTAAAGTCCTCCAAAGGCTGCATTATTGAATGGAAAATAGGTTTAGTATTACATATCATGAACATACAACTTGTGAGTATTCTGTGAGTTATTTTATTATACTTAACATTAGGTATGTCTGCACAGTCAAAGAGATCCAATGTAAAAGCTCTATTTATTTGTAAAAAAATGCTTTTACATAGGTGATAATAAGGGTAATTTAACCATACACTATTGTAGTTGTTGTTTGTAGTGGTTTACAACTGCATTGCGCCATTATTGAGAGCTGTTGTTGTGCCCATTGTTCTCTCGTCACTCTGACAGAGCCTAGGATCTATTCGAGGTCTCTTCCTTGTCTGTCGACCATTGTTTGCTCACATGGGATTCAGTATGCCTGTATTATACTGGCCCAGGTGGCCGAGGCACACACATTTGAAGAAGAAGCCCAAAGTCCACTGAATCGAAGCAAAAACTCTTTTTTCCTTTCCATTCTATTTAATGATGTCATTACCCTATATCAGTGGTTGTCAACAGTTGTCATCCTCAGTCTTATGTACAGTCACTTACATTTTAAACACTGTTTAGGATGAGTTTGACATACTGCCAAAAGCCTATTGCTAGCCTAAGGCTGAGCTGCGCTGTATTTGTTAACAGAGTAGCTAGTGACTAAAGCGCAAGTGAGTAATATTTCCTTACGCTTACTGTAGTGTTGTGAAAAACTGCTCAGTTGAGAATCACTGCTATACATTGTTATATAGTGCAATAATATTGAGTGTTATTTTTCTTACTACAAAAATGTATTTTTTTATGTTGGCTTTTCTTGGGAGTCTGGAGCAGATTAATGGCATTTCTATTCATTTCAAGAGGGAAAGATGATCAGTAAAAAAAAAAAAAAGTAATGTAGAACAGTCAAATTTTCTGCCTGTAATTTCATTTTTGAAAGTGTCATGGGACCAAGAAATTATTTTATTCCCTCGTTCTCGCTCTTTTTTTTTTTTTAACCGGTAGCCTAATCAGTTATCGGAATTTTATCCTGCCAAATATAAGAATCGGCATCGACCTCTGAAAAATCCATATCTCGTTTGTAATATTTATTTCCTTGATTGCTCTCCATGTGATCTAGTTGCTATAACCACAAGAGTAAATACTAATCAAAACTGAGTATTATTATCGTTGTAAAGGCGTACATACAGCTCTTGTATTGGCTCTCAATAGCGTCAGTGATGGACTGGAGAGCGTTATAGTCCGATTGAGGCACTCCCAATCACCCAAGGCTGCTGTGTCGAATGACCACTTGTGTGTCATAAAAGGAAACAGCGGCTCTTTGTTGCAAGGAGCCCGTGGGACCGACGGCTCTTGTGGCAGACGCCAAAAGAGGCGGAACTCGTGTTGGTGTTTTTTTTTTTTTTTCTTTTTTATAGACGGGGCGGGGGTTGTGAGGACAACAGGGTGGGTTACGTCACCCCCTAGAAAATACTCGCCCGCCCCTCACGGTTGTGAGGCTGGCACGGCTTGTGGGCTTAGTGCACCATGGCTAATGTTAAATACACAACTTTTATTCAATCTGTGACCATGCTTTACATTCAAAGCACTTTCATCTCAAATCCCACTGAATTGTATGGAAATACGACTAACCCCTTCCAGCCTCACCGTGTTTATTAAGAAAATTAGTACGCTATGAGGTTGCACCTTATGCAGAACATACAGCAGTGACAATTAATTTGAGTCCAAAGAATTTACCAATCTTTGTTTTACATGTTTTACAACATGCGAGTGCATTATCTGTCTACATGTGTTGCACTACCTTTTGTGTTGAAATATCCATCGCTTAAAGGGTTATGACACTGCAACACCGGTGTTATTCGGTGGTTAGCCAATCAATCAATGGTGTTTTGTATTGTTTGTTAGCATTAAGCTAAACTGTAGATATGTGGCACAAGCGCACATGTAATTCTCGTTGTGGTATGTTTAGTATGATAATCAATTCCCAACTGGGAGCCGCGATAAACAACTTGAAGCCTCTTTTGCTTGTTGTGAAGTAAGTTGAGTTGAGTTTACTGCCTTCATATAGCGTTTGTATTTCCAATTTTTAATCGCAAGTCAAAGAAAAGAAAATCATCCGAATGACAGTTCTAATCAGGACAAACTTCAAGTCAGGTTAGTCATATCTCAAGGCACCACTGTATACAATCTTCATTAATAGGGTTCTTGCACTTGCATAATTTAATAATCCTGTGAAGAGTGATGCTTGCGAACTGTGGCTAGTCAATAGGTGACAAGGAACAGATATGAAATTGACCACTCCTACACGTACTTTGAAGTGCACTTTTTGAGGATTTTTTCTGGTAGAAAAGTGAAAAAGGAACGGCAAACCACTGACCGCCACTTGCATGTGCAATCTTGAATCAGATACATTTTAAAATCAAATGGTGCTCTTAACCTGGCATCATTTCATCATCCCATACTTGTGGCTTTCTGCCCCCTCAGTTATCCGGCTTGTTGGTTCTGGCCGTGGGACTTTGGCTTCGGTTTGATCCAGAAACAGTGGAGCTGCTGACAGGCAACGATGCCCCCGACACTTTCTTCATCGGTATGTGCTTGACCGCCCTTCCAGTGGTGGAAATGGTGCAATATGGTCCACATTGTGAACCATGCTACAAGAAAGTCATATCTAATAGTAATCGTTAATATGCTTGGTGGTGCTAAACAGTGCTCCGATGTCTTACACATTACATTACAGTGCAAAATAGTGCATTATTGTTTGCCATGGCGCAAGAGTGTAAACACTAAAAACGGGTGGATTAAACTCTTATTCCACAAACGCAATATTAATCAGAATGCCGTGTTTCAACTAGTGGGTCTGCATAGAAAATATTCTTGAAAAAAATATGTTTGGGTTGACTTCCACTTTAAGAATCAGTAAATAATTAACACACCCACCCACCGCAAAAGAGGGTTGTTATTGCAAATAGATGCCACAATATCGTGGCAAAGCACTTACAACGGGGTGGATCATAAAACATCTATTCCACACATCTAGAATGTAGACAATCATGTTATATAAACAACTGCATTCAGTAATATAATATTGAACACAAACAAATCACCTTTACATGAAGGAGTATTAGCTAGCATAGCAGATAGATAGATGGATGGATGGATGGATGGATGGATGGATGGATGGATGGATGGATGGGTAGGTAGGTAGGTAGGTAGGTAGGTAGATAGATAGATAGATAGATAGATAGATAGATAGATAGATAGATAGATAGATAGATAGATAGATAGATAGATAGATAGATAGATAGATAGATAGATAGATGCTCAGTGGATAGATAAGCAATATGCCTGTAGCGCTTAGTCATGGAAAAACACACTATAGTATAGTATGGTGCATCATAGTGACTTATAATGCCCAATATTGCATCCTGCTGCATAAAGGCAATACTGTTTCCAGTTTCTCATTTCATTCCCCCTTCCTTTAGAAAGCACCACAAATGGCTGCAAATGCCCCCGAACTGTCTGATTATAATAAACTGCTCGAGGCTGAAATATACAGCAAACAGTAAACATATCACCTTGAATGTGGAGCTTTCCGAAACAACCAAAAAAAGGCCTTCTGTGGCTTTGGGTGTGGGCGCAGATGCTGCGAATAAGGCCTTTTCTCTCTGCATGTGCGTGTGTGTCACATGACTTGACATGGTCTCCCCTCAAGGCCCCTCCTCGAGGCTCTTTGGGAGGGGCAGATATGAGGAGAAAGTGACAGATGGAAGGAGCACTGTTAAATAATCATTTTTATACATCATATTGTAGAAAAACACGCTTAATATCCAACTAATATGGTATGTCCAGAACACACACCTGTCACGTTGAATTCTCTGGTTATGATTATTGTATTTACCAGCCATCCGCCTCTTCTTTATTCTCCTCAGTCAGCTCTTTTGTTTTGGAAAAACAACAGCCTGCTGGTCTCCCGCGTGGCTTCATTAAATTTGTGCAGCCCTTACTCCCTGGAGTAGGGGTCTGCATAGTGTCTCCTACAACACCCCCCACCCCAAAGGAGCTGGTGTATAAATATTGAGGAGGTGCCGACATCTCAGCAGAAAGGATAATGATGCTAAGCTAAGCTAACGTGGTGGCTAACAAGGTGATTGGAACAAAAGAGTAGGACCAGCATGAAACAGTGCTGCCCCCCCCTCACTCCGTTGAAAGTCTGAACTGCAGTCACATTACTAGCAGTTGAAATGACTTAAATCTTTGTTATATTTTTGCTTTATTTGATATTAAATTTAGGTGATTTGCACATAATGCTGTCATAACATTAAAACCCCTCTTACAATTAATTTTTAATGATGGATGAGGTCGCTTATGGTTGTGGTACACTCGCCTGATTTGTGTGCGGGCAGTGTGGGATGGGTTCCTGCTCAGTGACGGTGTCTGCGACAGGCTGGCAACCACTTCAGGGTGTAGTCCGCCTTTTGCCAAAAGTCAGTTGGGATAGGCTCCAGTACCTCCCAGCCACCCTATAAAGAATAATTGGCGTTGAAGATAATGTGTGATGGATGAGTGATCTTCTCGTCAGCGACAGCTCCAGATTTTTTCTCTCCCTGGGCTAAAGTGGGCCTCAACCGATACATAGAGGGGCTGAGAAAATAGTTTATAAATATTATTATATTTAGAAATATCAAATAAAATGCTGGAGGGTCTTAGGTGGGGCTACACAGATTTCTGATGGGGCAATAGTCCCCCCTTAGCCCCGGTGTAGTGCCATCCCTGCCTCCAGTGATGTTCCAGTTACATTTGTTATCAAAAAGGCGCACAAAAATGACTTCAGGTTAAATTTGAAACTTCCTTTTCTAACCACAATACGTTTTTCTTTTTAGTTTAAAATGGCTTTTTTCTTAACTAGCCTAAGGCATAATACTGGTTAAGGTAGTTATTACACCGTTTGGTGCTGTAGATTGTAAATCTATGATGTGGGGGATGCCGCATGTTAAAGAAGGTGGCTGTAATCCATCAAAAGTTTTTGCCAACCACCAAAAGAAAGTAGAAGAAGAAATGTAAGAAGACAATGAAGAAGAAAATGAAGAAATAGAAGCAGTCATCAATGTGTGACATATGTTTCCCCGTGTGTGTGTGTGGGGGGGTTGTGCATGTGTGGGGTTGGAGGTGTGTGTAAATGGACACTTTACCCTTATTTTGCTGGTCCGTCCTACGTCTTCCTTGCGCGACCTGGGTACCCTTCTGTCTTCGACCCCCTGTCCTTATTCATAAAAAGAATCGTCCTCTGACCCTGTCCGTCATCGTCCCTTTAATGTGCTTCCGTCCTTACATTCTGTCAGTCTGCCCACCCCCTCAGCCGTCCAAATAGGGGGGAAAAAAGCATCAAAAAAAGCACCGTGCTCTCATAAACATAATATAATATATATTGGGCACAACCCAAATAGTCCAATAGTTGAAACAAGGCATTCTGATAATTATTGCGTTTGTGGAATAAGAGTTGATCCACCCGTTTTTGTCCATCTCTGGGGGCAGCCATTTTGTCACTTCTATCGACTGAAAATGACATCACAACTGCTCAGGGCTCAGTAACGACCAATCATGGCTCAGCTTCAGAAGACAGGTCAGCCGTGATTGGTCGTTACCCGAGCCCTGGGTAGTTGTGAAGTCATTTTCAGTTGACAGAAGTGACAAAATGGCCACCCCCTGAGATGGCTAAAAAGGGTTGTATTTTGCTGCTGAACTCATATTCCACACACAAAACAACACGTCAGTCGGTACTTGACCCTGTTAGGGATCAATAGAGGGATGGACGAAAACCCACTTCCTTATTTGCTTAGTCTGTCCTTTTCAAAAGACCTCTCATCCTCTGTCCGTCCGTCCGCAAAATGGGTGTCCATTCCGTCCCTGGGACAGAATGTCCATCTCAGTTTGTTTTTTTACCTTTGTAAATTTAGAATGGAATTTGCTTTGTGAAATGCAAGTCTGAACAAGGAATCAGGATCTGATACAGAGACCAATTCTAGCATTTGGCAGAGGTTTGTTTAAAAAATCTGTTGTTTTTATGTGTCACATTTATCAATCACGCCAACCATGTGTTTGTATACGCAGCTGTGTACATTCTCCTCGGTGCAGGCAGTTTAATGATGCTCGTCGGCTTCTTGGGCTGTTTCGGGGCAGTTCGGGAATCTCAGTGTCTTCTCGCTTCGGTAAGTTTAATCACAAGTTTACGTTATGTTGGATTATAAAATGTTCTAGGGCAGTGATTCGGAAAGTGTGGCGCGGGCACCACGAGGGGTGCCCCGGCTTCCTCTAGTGGTATGCAAAGAATCACTGAATTAAATGTTTACTGTTCATCATGTTACAGTGAATTAAACTTGTATTTACAATTTGCTAAGTACAACTCGATTGTATTTAACTTTTAAGCACAATACAATTACATTTGATCATTTAATTTTTTTTTGTTTTCTCTGTGTCAGAATTAAAGGGAAACCTATTATTATAAATTTCTCTTTTGCAGTTCTTTGCCTGCCTGTTGATCATTTTTGCTGCAGAGATTGCAGCAGGCGTGTTTGGATTCATCAACAAGGAGCAGGTACAACAAATAACAAAGCTGTGCAAGGATGTAGGGAGTGTGTGGTCGGTTTAACATAATGCTTTCAAATGCTCGAGTGATAGTGATGAAAAAAAATCTCTCTATATTTTTTTAAAAGGTGTAAATGTTTGGGGGGAAAACATGGCCTACGAGTGTTTGAGTTAGGTCTCTTGCAAATTGAGGTGCCACTGTATATGATATTGATAACAGTAATAGTGAGGCTGCTGAACACTTTTATTAGGAAAATCTGGATGTTTAGATCACTCCCCAGAAAAAAGTGTGGGTGTTGAAACACCTCCATACCCCGGGTGTAACAAACAATATAATAATTAATAATTAATATAGAGAATCAGGCAGAAATTGCCCTAATCAAAAGTATTTTACCATGTGTTTAATCAATCTAGGGTTAATTCGTGAATTTCAAATTTTGAGTTGAAGTTCGTACTGAAATAAAAAAACAAAAAGTCATTTTCAACCATATTTTAACCTGCATTTATTTACCAGATTGTCGAGGAGGTGCAAAAATTCTACAGCAGCTCAATCGGTGACGTGTCCAATCCCAACGCCACTGCCATCGCACTCATTTATCATAAAACTGTGAGTCATCTCTTTCATTCCCACGTTGTATATATTTGAATTGAAAAAAAACCATTTTGATTTGCAGCTCAACTGCTGTGGGGGCTCGACGTCGACGGCCACATCTGACCTGTGTGCTGACGCCCCAGAGGAGACCAAGGTAAGGTAAAGATGAGTGATTGTGATGATGTCCACGAGATGGCGCTCTGAGATTGAACTATCAATGCAACGAGTTAGTGAGGTGGTCAACAATATTAGGAGCCCATCGTCGCTAGACAATCACATGGGACATACAGACAATGTGATCATTTGTGGTCATCAGAATCACATTCACATCTATGGATGATTTAGAATCTTCAGTGCACCCAACGTAGGTTACATGTGAAGTGATCCCAGTGTCTTTGCTCACTCAAAAAGGCAATATTTTTGTTTTTAACTGTAGGTGTACCTAATGAATTGTCCAATGTCATTCCAGGACTGTCTGAGCGCTATCACAGATTTCTTCAACAACAAGCTACACGTCATCGGCTACATCGGGATCGGCATTGGAGGAGTAATGGTGTGTAATTATAGTGTATCAGTGAACACTGAGTCCTGCAAGGAGTCCTCTAAGCTGAAGATTTTCAAAGTGTCCGTGTGTGTGTGTGTGTGTGTGTGTGGGTGTGATTTCAGATCCTAGGCATGATCTTCAGCATGGTGCTGTGTTGTGCCATCCGGAACAGCAGGGAGGTCATATAGTAGTCAACGCAGTTGGACTGATCCCTTGTCTCCTCACCCCCCTCTGCATATAACACATGTGCTCTGCTTGTGGCACGTTTCTGCAACATTTCTGCTGTAAATATGGTGGCATCTTCGCATGTCCTATACATGTTGTTGTTTCGGAGAACTAGCCTGCCTTTTTTTTAAGCCTGATGTCTTATACAATGTACATACTGTACGTGCCTACTGGGCAAGCCTTGTGCAACTAACAGTCTTTATTTATTACATTTGATTTAAATGTGAGGCAGCACCGTGAACTGGTGGACGTGTTTTGAGGTACTGGGTTCGAATCTCAAGCTTGCATGTTCTCCCGTGCTTGCGTGGGTTTTCTTCGACAACTCGGCTTCCTCCCAATTGACAAAAACATGCATGTTTTATTTTTTAAATGCCCACAGGTGAAGAATTTGTGTGTGTGTTAGTCACTGAGCGATGCAATTGGCTGGTGACCAGTCAAGGGTGTAAGACACCTCTGCTCAGTCATCTGGAATAGGCTCCAGCTCTCTGCGGCGCCCTAATGAGAAACATTATACAAATTGATTTAAATGTATATTAATGCGAGTCTGCAACTAATCACCAACCAATCTTTGTACTTTTAAAGCACAGTAAAAGTTTTAATGATCTTTTTAAAAGTTTAGTAAATACTATAATCGTGAATGTACTGTACATTATTTTGGGTGTGCCAATAAAAACACAGAAGTCAATTTAAGTCAAAATTTCTTGCAATGTAATTGTGTGCCATCATTCAATTAAATGAACCAACAAAGGGAGTGGAGTGCATTATTTAATGCGTATACAGTCATACACAGTACCAAAAAGTTGCATATACAGTGTAATAATTTTTTCACTCTAAGGCATTGCTGCAGGTTGAAATTTCATGTAAATTCATATGCAAATTCATGTGGACAAAACACACATTCACAGACATATACAATGTGCATGGAGATTCACAGTGACGTGGTGGTAACAAAGCCCTTTACACTTAAAAATGACTTCATGTGTAGTGAGGCCTAGTAACTACGGAACAAACTGAAAAACTAAAATAGGTGTCTCTCTTTCTGCTCCTTACGCCCTCATGGAGGTGGGAAAAAAGGAGCTACTGCGACAAAACACAAAAGAGGAGTAACATCGCCACTCTGCGCTCGGTAAGGCTGACGATCGTCAAAGTGCGAACACAGGCCGAGGCCGAGTTAAGCCACCAAAAGTGTTTCAAGTGCAACACAACTCTTCTTCCTCCTAGCGTGGATGTAAACTGATAGAACGTAGCTGCCAGTCACGGCCATCCTTCCTGGCTCCAAGTGGTCCCTTTGTGTGCGTGGCAGCAATTTCTCACGGCGACAGGACACTGAGAGGGGAGTTGTCCAGGATGTACTCGCCCACGCCGACGAAATACATGACCTGGGCGATGCCGAACAGCGGGGCAATGACCAGGGCCCGGCAGCCGGCCCCTTTCATGAAGGCAGACGGTCCCTCCTTGCGCAGGATTTTGCTGTGGGCACAAAGCAGGAGCAAGTTATTTAAAAAAGGGTGGCAGCTATCGAATAGTTTTAGAATCGAGTATTTTACCATTATCCCATCGAGTAAATCCGATAAAAATTCATCCGCATGATTAAACAATACCAATTCAAAATGTTCATGCAGGGTGCAGGTACGATTGTCTACTTGGGTCGCCATCCTCAGGTTCTACACTGTTGTATCTGTGACTTTGAATGTACAGCATCTGGCTTTTGGGCAGGGCCTGGCCAAAGATTTACCATATTTCCCGGACTGTAAGCCGCACATTTATATAAGCCACACCCACTCTATTTTTTTTAAATACTGAAGAAAACATATAAGCCGCACCTATCTATGTTGTAAAATGAGGTATTTACCGCATTTGATTTTGAACATGTATGTACCTGAACAAATTCTTTCCGAACAGTCTCTTTAACACGGCAGCTTTGCTGATTAAAGCGGAACAGAACCGAGAGAAAATAAAGGTCTTATCTTCATTTCACTGCGACTCCAGTTTGTCACTTAAAATCCTTTAATTGCTCTACTTCCACATACCACCCAATACAACGCCTAGTGCTTGAAGGCACGGTGGGGCCGGATGGCTACGTTTTCACTAACAAGTTCATTTTATATATTTTTTGATCAGGAAAATGAAAAAAGTTGTCATTTTCTATTTTATCAATACATTCGGGAGAAATTAGTAAATAAGTGACTATGAATAACGCCCCTTGTTAACGAGCAGAACGGCAGCGCCCCCTACAGTTCTATCCTTGTTCGGCCGGAGTCACGCGAGGGACAGATTACGCGAGGGACAGATTCCAAACCCTCCATTGGAAATGATTGTACTTTTATTGCTTATAACGTCCAAAAACGGCGATCAATTGGCACCAAAATTTATGTGGACATCTCTACTAATGCCCACTTCAACATATCACAAGGATTAACCTCTCCGTGGCTGATTTATATGAGAATGAGGAAATGTGGAAGTCAGCAGAGCTACATAGGCTGGAACCAGTGCATACTGCTTTTTTGTTTTAAAAAAAAAAAAAAAAACTCTGCTTCTTTGCCGATCACGTTTAGGACGGGCAGGCATTAAACACCAGTCAGGATATTTACAGAGACTGAACTGGAAATGAGACGTGCAAATTTATTTGGATGAGGAATGGGCCCAGTTTCTCATCTTACAACGCGCCGTCCAATTTGGAAGGCAACAGCCGAAATGGCATGTTCCAATGCGGCCACACTCGGCTGTGCAGTCAACCTCGCTAGAAATTTTTGTTCGCTGTTCGGTGAGGGCTTTCGTCACTCTCACGCCGCTTCACTTGGGCAGAAGGTGGCGGCTGCAAGCAAGCAAGCTGGGACACCGCACGCGACTGCTTGCGAGGCGACATGAAGACACAGGCTCATCTTCACCTCCACACGCTGGGCGGACAGTAAGGAGCTAATGTTGTTGTGCTAACGCCTTTTGTTTTAACGGCATGAAGCTAGTTGTTGCTAAACTTTCTCTGTCCCAATCCTAACTTTAACCGGGGAGGGAAGCGGGGGGCTCCAATCTGCCTGCTGCTGCTGCAAGCCGCCGTCTCCCTCCTGAGAGTTAACAATAGTTTAGCGTCGCTAAATGTCCGAAATATAACCAGTCGGGGTTCGTGTTCGCATTCATGCTCTTGTCCGCTTCAGCTTGTGAAAGTGGAGGAGCAATCGCCACGGTATTTTTGATTTTGTGGAGGTGATCATGATGAGATCACGTTTTATGTCAATAAATCCAAACTATTGTGCAGAACACTTTTATACTTTCACAGGTTGGACAAATGGACAAGAGTAGTAATGTGCATTTGCATTTTGGTGGCGATCAGTCACCGTTTTAGACAACAGAACTGACAAAGCGAGTAATATTACCAAGCATGCCTTCCTCGCGTGACGTAGACCGCTGAGACCAAAAACAAACACTTTTGGGGCGTGGAAATTTGTCGTAAACCTAATTGCAAAAAACAACCTTAAATCACTACAGAGTGTTTTGAGGTGGGCATTTTAGTACTAATGTCGTTTTTACATGCAAACCTATTATTTAAGTGCCAATGTTAACCTCACCCCAGTGTCCCTTTAACCTAGTGGATAGCGCCCTCGCCTGTTGAACTCCTCCACCTGCAGTCACATCCAATTAATGGCTGTTGTATTGTAATTGGGGTGCAGGTGGCGTTATCTTTCTTTTGGTATTTTCGCAGATGCATTTGGGAAACCGTCTTTTGAATCATTGTGGGCGTGAACATTGTCGTGTCTCATTCAATATAAAGTCAGCTTGCTTGAGGCGCACAATTTTTGACATTGCGAAAGCAGAAATAAATTTGCCAAATTCCATGCACAAGATTGAAGCGCATGAGGTACGTTTATAAATAACTGTAAGCAGACAGGGAGATCACAAATCAATGCTGTGAAGGGGACACTTTCACAGTTCCTGTCCTTCAACCGGCTGATTCGTGTCCATGTGTGAACCCCAACCCCGCCCACCGAATTGCTATGCTACGGCCATGCAGGGTGATTTTAAAAATATAATAAAGATGATAATAATGCTTTCAATGAATTTCTTTCTACAATGATTCAATGCACTGTTGTATCATTCATATTTATGAATGAAATATGTTGACATGCACCTGACCACACATATCCACTGCGCTCTCAGCATTTGTCTGCCTGTGCCAAAATCGCGTTAGACCACCTGCGCCACAACTTTGACCTGCTTTTTTTTCCTGGTGTAAAGATTATTCTAGTTGTATCTGTCAGCAAATTCTTATGTGCTCCGCAGGGTGTGCGATAGAAAACGCCCTCGCCGATGCAAGGCGTCCTGCCAAATTTTCAAACACGCTAAACTAGGCTGGTGCCAGCACGATAATCAGATGTGCCAGTTTTTACGCCTAAGCACACATGCACTGTCGAGGAAAAGCGAGCCCGTGAGTCTCACCTAACACAGTCGACTACTCCACTGTAAGCCTCCTCAGCGGAGCCTTTGTTCAGTGACTGCAGTCTGGTCTTCACCACTGGAAAGCAACAAAAGCAGATGCTTTTAGAGAGAATATTCCTATTATGCCGATTTGGAAATTTTGCTGATAACTCGGTACGCCTCACCGTCACAGGGGTTGACGGCCACCGCGGCAGTGGAGCCCGCCACGCAACCCGAGAGAAAGGCCCAGTAGAAGGGCGATGACTGGTCGGCGCTTGGCTGGCCGACTCTGTTCAGGTTGGCGAACAACGGGAAGTAGACCACTGAGAACGGGACATCCCTGAAGCGCAATAGAAGACATGTTCGACTTGAAGACACTTGTAAAACCAGTATGTTTGGGGAGGAACGCAGGGATCTTACCTCATGAGCGTGGCCCCAAGGCCTTTGTAGAGCCCCTGGATGCCCTGCGTGCGGAGCAGCTCCCTGGCAATCTGTGTTGCCGACACGGCTCGCGGCGGTGCCAACGTGGTCACAGTTCCCGAGTTGAAGGAGCGGCTCAGCAATGTATTGGTGGCCACCAGCTTGGAGGGAGATGTCATGACTGGCTTTTGTTGCTGGGCAACTATGGAGAAAAGTCAGTTGTTTACATCAATTCAACATGTTTTTTTTACATGACCATACAGCATGTTAATCTAAAGTATTTCAATGTTTCCCCTATAGACTACTGTCTGAACTCGTCCAGTCTGATAAACATGTGCTAACCGAGTCTGCCCGCATCCTGCAATTGTATCTTGAGCATTTCCATGGGCGTGGTGACAATGACTTGACACATGCCTGCGCCGCAGCCAGCCAGCATCTCTTTGAACACAGTCAGACCCTGGCTGCAAACACAAGCAAGCAACAGTCAGACTCCATAATGAATCAAGTTGCTTCGATTCCAAGCGGTGCTCAAACGAGAGAAACCTCACCCATTTTTCGCAAAGTGGTGGCGGAAAAAGTCATTGGCGGCCAACTTAATGGCCTTCTCGGGCGTCACTAGTGTCAAATTCACGGCAGCGCCTAAGGGTCAAACAAGATGACAGTTAGAAGGCAAGCCGTCAGATAAGACTTCGCATATACAACAACAAATATTCCCCACCATTACCATTACGAAACTAGAATTTAAAAACAGTCCAGTATGTGGCTAATGAAGCACAAAGAGAAGCTTGAGTCATAAAGTCAAAGTAGAGGAAATTACAGAGTGAAAATGGAGGAGCCAAACAACAGAAAGACATAATGCTGAAAAGAGAATACAGAGAGAAGGTAGATGCAGACAATACGAGACACAAAGGAGCAAAGAATCAGATGACAAGACAAAGAGCATGTTAGCATAAAGAAAAGACAAATAGAGAACGGTACGTGATCAGACTTTGGCCAGACTTGAAAATGGAGCCTTGTGAGTTTCACAAGTCACTTGCAAGCTCAAGCAAAAGTCATGAAAGCACGCTCCATAAGTCTAGAAAGTGAAGGAGCAGCACGGATGTTACTGACAAGTTGTTGACACAAGAGGACAAGTAAAGATTGCAAAAACAACTTATGTGCCTGTAGTTTGGAATAGAGCAATATAGTAAGAACCATTAATGGTTTCCCTCCAGCGTGGCTGCGCCTTATCGGCTAGCCTTCAATATCCCAGGGGGACCCATGTCTGTAATATGAAAAACACAGATGCAAACAAACAGCATTCCTCACACAGGCAGAGACCCACAACATAAGGGCCCCGATTTTTCCTTATTAAATCACTACAACCACTTTTATTTTAATGACATCTAACAATCATTTAAAAGCCTTGTCAGTTTATTTATGGTCATCACAATTAACATGAGAATGTTATGGCCTAAAAACAGCCACATTACTAGTTGAAACACTAAAAATACACCGCTTCAAAGGTGTAGCCTTGCATTATATAATGCAGTGGAACCTCCAAGGTCACTCAATCCATGATTATATAATCCATCCATCCATTATCCATACCGCTTATCCTCACAAGTGTTGCGGGCGTGCTAGAGCCTATCCCAGCTGTCTTCGGGCAGTAGGCGGGTGACACCCTGAATTGGTTGCCAGCCAATCGCAAGGCAATGATTATATCATATATTATATTCCCATAGAACATCTAACGTGATTTAAATTGCTCCTGTATGAACTCTTCCAGTGATGTTAAATAACAATTATACAGATATTAAGAAAAAGTGAGCCACTGTACTATAGAACTAAAAGAAAATCAATCCTTGAAGAAGCCTAACATACATGTACTGCTTAGTACAATTTCTATATTTTTTTAAAATGTTATACTTAACTGAGCAGCAAGATGCTATCCTATGATAGCGGCAGCTGTTGAATATTTGTATTGCAATGACTACGTTTATATGCAGCCAATAAACCTTTTAAAATTATTGGTAGTATTCGGCTTTTTGAAAGCCATGTGCGCCATAACCCGAATATGCACTCAAATATTCTGCCCGGGTTACTCTTTTTCTAACCCGAACATGCATGCATGTATACGCCCATCGGCGTAACCCAAATGCAGGGGACACTCTGCGCATGCTCAACCACAAGGAATCTTGGTCTTTGTAGTACAGGAAGTGGTTGAATGCACGGCGCTTGGCGCACGCACTCCTTCAGAAATACACATTTAGTGATAAAAACGACAAAAGGTATAGCGAAAGCTATAGTAAGTACGACACCACACTTTTAAAGCGAGGAGGAAACCATCTGTTTCATTGGTGCGGTGAGTGACATGAATATGTGTTTTATTGACGGAAGCAAGCACAAGCGGACATGTGCGTTGTCATCTCAATCGGGTTATTTAAATGTGCGGGGCAACTCTGTCCGCTGAAGCCATATTAAACGGGTTATTCTGAATGACTCAAAATTCTGAATTTTGACCATCACCCAAAGATTGATTGCATGTAAACACAGTCCATGATTCCGATTGTTTCAGCCTGATAGCTAATGCAACACGAACACTACAATTTCCTGGCATACGGATAAGTACCTGTTCCTCTAAACAAAAAGAAAGAAAGAAAGAAAAAAAAACAACGTAAGGAGTCAAATCAGTGAACTGCTTGCTGAGCTAGAGTCTCATGAGATTTGCAGATGTTCACGCCTGATGTTCTGAGCCCCAAATCATACGACTTTTCCGACTTTGGAGGTTCCACTGTATCGAAAAATATTACCCTCCTAGCCAGTAATATTAAACAACACATCCTGATCTTACCCTCTCTTTACAATAAATCCTCTTCGAGCATTTCTAGTCATTGTAATCACTCTATTTGGAATCTTACCTCTGTACATGCCAAAGTAGCCCTCCGATCGAACGGTTTTCACAAGGCAGTCCATCCTAAATAAAATTGAAACAATCAAATACTGTACACAGTAACCTACTTAACACATGGAATTTCAGGAATTGCTCCCATTCACACAGTGGATTGCACCTGAGGGGGATTAGTAACACTCAAGCCTTTTGAAAACAGGGCATGGCAGGGTGTACAATGCTCTAGGAATGTATATTTCGGAAGCCAATGCATGACTACTCACATGCTCTTGTAGACCTGCTGCCCTTGTCTCTGGTTCTGTAACCTTGTTTTTGCCAAGTCAATGGGGAAAACGCAAGTGACGCCAACGATGCCGGCGATGCCGCCATTGATGAGTTTGGCTGGGAGGCTTTAGAAATATATTTTTTTATAAATAAACAGTCTAAAAACTGGACATTACATAAACACTAATATTCTACTCATTAAAGATGCAAAGTTAATGAGAAAAAAACATACATACCTGATCTGTTGTTGAGACATGATGACTTTGAATTAAAGATGTATATTTGAACGTCCAGTCAAAAATCAATGGAGAGTTCTAGGTAGATCAAAATAAAGTCAGGAGTTACTTTTCTGGTGGACACACTCAACGGCACTGTTGTAGTTGATGCAACCCACAGAGGCTGGGGACTTAAAATAAATTTAACTCAAGGTCCTACGACGTCACAAAGTTTGCAACCAGCGGCCATGCACTAATTACCATTCCGGAACGACAAAAAGGATATGAGTCACCATCGCAAACACACAGATGGGAAAACATTTCTAGTTTATAGCCTGGAGAAACTCGAACATAAGGGCTTACATAGACGCTTTTATCGTCCGTTAGTTAGTTTTACGCTCAATGAAAAATAAATACAGTAAATGAATGAATAATATTCTCCCTAATAACGACTAAAACCATCAAAAAAATACTGCAACTTGGATCGGTAAACTAGCATCACTTAAGTTTTATGAGTAATGATCGCTCACGTATAACAGAAAAAAATAAAAGTCCCGAGACGCACTACCATTCCATTTTCGCCTAACGGTTAACATTGGCTAGCCATATAGCATCCGCGAAAAGTGACGCTAAATTCTACCATAAAGACATCGCTGGAACGCAAAAGTGCACGCTATATGATGTGAAATAATCAACTCACCTAAATTAGCCTGTGCTGAGCCCCTTTTTTTTTTTTAATTCTTTAATAATCGGCGCTGTTAAGTTTTAGAGAGGTCTGTCAACACCACCGCTTCGATTGAGAGAATCTACAGATAGTGGAAATTTCCATTGAGTATCTACATTTGAGTAAGACTCAGGCAAGTCCGCCCTTTCACGAGTACATAACCAATCAACGCCTTCCTAGTTTCCCTACTCGACGTCGATTGGCTGCTTTTATGCCACTGCCATTGGACCACAAGGCAATCCTTTAAACTGTTCGAACAATGAGGTGCATAGTTTGACGGGGTAGGGCCTGAAAATGAAAAGCGTTATAAAATGAATGCAAGTCATGTTCACGTTGAGATTCAGAATAGCTAACTTGCATTGCGTTTACGGACACAAATATTATTGTATCGTTGTAAATATATTTCATGGTAACTACAGTGATACTCAAGACTGTTTTATTGCAGTCTTTTAAATGTGCTTGTACATTTGTATATTGCTTTTCACATGTGAAACATTTTACCAGACAGACCAGGACCATTCTATCCCATCTATTATCTGAACCTTTTATCCTCACAAGGGACGCGTGCGTGCTGGAGCCTATCCCAGCTCACTTCAGGTAGTACGGTACATTTAATGGTAGAATGTAGAAAATTATCGGGTTTTACTTCCTTTAAGGTTTAAGCAAGAAAGGTGGGGAGGCAGTAATTACTATCCTACTGTAAAAATTCTCAGGATACGACCCTACAGGTGCTCTCGTTTACAATGGTCACATAACAAGCAAGAAAGTGCTCATTTTGTTTGCATAGGAACTGGTTTATTTGAGCTGGCACACAGAATAGACTGCATACTTTATAGTAGTAGTAAAGCTACTGTTCAAAGTGCGTATAAAATCTCAAATGATTGCCTCACTTGAGAAATAAGGTGTCTGTGGCCCATAAATCCATCATATGGCAGTACAATTGAATCAATGCTTCTGTTGTTAGGTAAGCACAATACTGACCAAACTGCATGTTGGGTTTTTTTTGCAAATGGATGAATGGTATGTGCATCACAGATCAGGCCCACATGTATAGGCTGACGGCTGTAGATTCCATAAGGACCCCACTCCACGTTGTTTTACAAAATGTCATTTAAGGCCATAACGTTCATGCAGACCTCCCAAGCTACAGAGGCTCAGATTCTATAAGCTAAGGTTAGGTCATCTTGTATTAGCATTTTTAATCAACCATTTTTTTTTTTTTTAACTCTTTCCCTATCTTTAGCCTCTGTGTCATCAGCTTTAAACCAAGAACATGAGCCCTTGTCAGGTGTGCCGGGAACAGGAAGGATCACAAAGACAACAAGGTGGACATCACATGATGACGGGAGCGATGTCATTGATTCACATGACAACGTGCATCATGCATTCTCCCACTCTTGAGCACCCGTGCTATTAATACACTCCAGCTGTCTTCCCAAAAGCCCCTGTGGGGATGAGAGCTGTAACACACAGCACATTATCAGTCAAATCAAATAATTTGGAAAAAGGTAATTCTAGGTCATAGCTTATTGCTACTGGAAACAGTGTGACCATGAAAAGGAATGCAGAAGTATGTGCAGTGTTGACAATGTGATACACCACCAGAGAGGATTTGAAAGCAGCCAGCAGTTGTGGTTGAATGCCGACTTGCAGGTTAAAGGGAAGTCGACCCAAAAATGTTCTTTACAAGAATATGTCCCATGCAGTCCCACAAGCCGAAACACGACATTCTGGAGATTATTGTGTTTGTAGAATATGACTTAAAGCGGAAATCAACCCGAACATATTTTTTTTCAAGAATATGTTCCCGGCAGGCCCACTAATTGAAACAGGGCATTCTGGTTAATTTTGCATTTGTGGAATATAAGGTAAGCAGCAAAATGAACTTTGTTTTTAGCCATCTCTGGGAGCGGCCATTTTGTCTTCTGTCAACTGAAAATGACATCACAACTGCTCACAACGACCAATCTCGAATTACCTGTTTTCTGAATCTGAGCCGTGATTGGTCGTTGTGATTTTTTTTTAGTATTTTTTTTATTTCTGTTCCGTTGTGCATATCATTTTATGGAATATTAAGAATGGCATATTGTGGTTGTGTAAGGTATGAACGTCATATTATTCGGTTCATCATTTTATTTGAATATATACGATGTGTCGGGACAGGATGATTGTGCTCAGTGAGAGAAATATTCAGGCCCACCCATTAGCCACGCTCTAGCTCCGCCCCTGGGTGCCGCGACTGCTTTAGGCCTTGTCTACACGTAGCCAGGGTTTTTTTAACAACGCGCTGGAAGACACATTAAAAAAACGCATCCACACGAAACCGCGGGAGTGCGTTTTCAAATGCATGCCAAGCCTCTGGGTGGCAGTAGTTAGCCAAATATTGTCCATTCAGAAGGAACTTCTATCCTTTGACGTCACTTCTGCGAAACCAAAAACACGGCGCCAAACTCGTTCGGGAGAACCGACAAGAGGTCAGAATTGCTTCACAAAGATTGCGGACAAATAAGTAAGCAACAAGCGCATAGAGAATGGCTATAACCAACGCAGCGCCGTGAGAATCCATGTAAACTCGCATGAAATCACAAGTCGCGCAATGACGTCAAAGCATTGTTGTCGCACGGTGACGACATAAATCATCGGGTGTAACCGTCCACAGCAAAACGCAATCCGGAGATATCCGCAAATCTCCACTGCGGCGGAGTTTTGCTTTTCACTGAATTCATCTGTTTTTATGCATCCTATTTTGCCAGTTACTGAAAAAAATGGCATCACAGGTGCTGAGAGCCCAGGTAACAACCAATCACGGCTCAGCTTGCAAATGTCACATGACCCAACTCAGAAAAAAGGTGAGCTGTGTATGGTCGTTTACTCTGCCCTGAGCAACTTTGATGTCATTTCCAGTCGAGAGCAAGTGGCAAAATGGCCGCGCCCTGAGAAAAACGTGTGGATTTTGCTGCTTAATACATATTCCCCAAACACAATATTAATCAGAATATTGTGTTTAGAATAGCGGGGCCATTATTGTAAATGTTTCAGTTCCGCTTTAATGTATACGATTCAATCACAAATGATTTCCAGTTCACTGTAGAACTGTAAACTCTCTTGGTGACACTGTGCCCAAATAATCAAGGAATGCAATATTTTGACGGCCTTCAACCCTCAACCAGTAACGGCTTCGTGTGCACGTACCTCGCAGTCACGACAAATATAACCTCCGAGGTGACATTGTGGAAAGTTCAGCAGTTTGTTTGTATAACTAGTCAACAGAAAGCAAAACCGGATGTGATTAAGTCAAGGGCAGCTTAGTTGGGAGGCTATTTAGAGGCTTTAATCAAGAGCACATAATCAGCCTGGGAGTCAACAAACACATTTGTATACATGGGGAATTAATGAGGTCAGTGACTCAGACACACATGAGGCTCACACGCCTTCACTGACACAGGCATAACAAAGCGGACAGGACACAAGACGGAGGAAAAACACCAACTGAATTCAGAAGGACAGCATGTAGTCACCAGGGAACGGGTACATGTGTCGGACCGGCTTGGTGCACACGGTGCCACCCACGTCCGCCCTATGGGCACACTCGTCGGTATCAGTCCGGCAGGCTCCACAGTGGCAGCTGAGGGCTACCGGGTAGGTGAAGGCGGCACTGGCCGCTGCAGGACATCCGGGCAGCTGGGCCGTGCGGTACTCCACCCTATCGTAGGTGCAGCCTGTCTGGATCAGGAAGCGAGAGCCGAATGTGTCCCTGACGTTGCTGTCCTGCTCACCGTACACAAGCAGCACAGTGTTGGCATGTTAATATGGAAACATAAATGAAAAACAAATTTGCCTGTCCCAGATATTTTCAAGACAATGACTTATTATTTAATTAAAACTTCACTGAGTGATAGTTCTTCAACCATTTACACACACGGGCCTAAATGTAATCTGCATTTCGGGGCACTTATTATTCCGTGAGCAAAGGTAATGTGATTAGCCTCTGCACGGACACAATAAAGCAATAGACCAATTTTCTCACCCTTAAAACCTGACGGCTTTCTTTGATGCTTCCACTCACCAAGTAGCTGGTGATTGTAACTGTTAGTTTGAGTTTGATTACATGATAAACTCCTAGAAATAATGTTTTTCTGGGTTAATTTTTTTGGTCAATTGAGAATGATGGTTTTATCTTAATTTGTGACAACACAGTGACCCTTTTTGTACAAACGCTGTAATGTACATATTTTACATAATGTACATATTTTATTTCTTGGGAGGGTTGCTAATGCTACAAACATATTTCCTGTGTTTGTGTACTGTATTAAAACAGACTGAAATAACATTACAAATCTAATCTGTTGATTTTGAACTTTTACACAGTAATATCAGCCCTTCTTAGCTGCTTGTGAAATGTGCTCGTGTCCTGGGTTTGTCCACATCCCGTACCCCCCACCCCCCTCTCCCCATCCATACAACCTAGTGATGCCCCAGACATATAAGAATAACATTACTACAGGCAATTTGAGCAGATTTGTTATTTCAGTAGTCTGTATCAAAGTGGGGCGGCACGGTGGTCGACTGGTTAGCACGTCCGCCTCACAGTTCAGAGGTCGTGGGTTCGATCCCGGCTCCAGCCTCCCTGTGTGGAGTTTGCATGTTCTCCCCGTGCCTGCGTGGGTTTCCTCCGGGTACTCCGGTTTCCTCCCACATTCCAAAAACATGCATGGTAAGTTGATTGGACTGTCTAAATTGCCCCTAGGTGTGATTGTGAGTGCGGATGTTTGTCTCTGTGTGCCCTGCGATTGGCTGGCAACCGGTTCAGGGTGTCCCCCGCCTACTGCCCAAAGACAGCTGGGATAGGCTCCAGCACGCCCGCGACCCTTGTGAGGATAAGCGGTATGGATAATGAATGAATGAATGAATGAATGTATCAAAGTGGTAGCCCTTCGCATTTAGCAGTACCCAAGAAGTAGCTCTCCGTTTCAAAAAGTAGTGACCTGTGCTCAGGAGCATGCAAATAAAAAAGTGCAGGGGAAGTCAACGCAAACATTTTTTTTTTTCAATAATATGTTCTATGCAAGACCACTAGTTGGAACAGGGCATTCTGATAAATATTGCGTTTGTGAAATAAGTGTTAATCCACTTGTTTTTAGCCATCTCGGGGGGGGGCATTTTGTCTTCTGTCGACTGAAAATGACATCACAACTGTTCACAACGACCAATCACGGCTCAGATTCAGAAAACAGGTCAGCCGTGATTGGTCGTTGTGAGCAGTTGTGATGTCATTTTCAGTCGACAAAAGACAAAATGGCCGCCCCCGGAGATGGCTAAAAACGAGTGCATTTTGCTGCTTATCTTATATTCCACAAACGCAAAATTAATCAGAATGCCGTGTTTCAACTAGTGGGCCTGCTGGGAACATGTTCTTGAAAAAAATATGTTTGGGTTGATTTCTGCTTTAAGTCATATTCTACAAACACAATAATCACCAGAATGCCGTGTTTCGGCTTGTGGGCCTGCTGGGAACATATTCTTGAAAAAAACATGTTTGGTTTGACTTCCGCTTTATGGATCATTACAATGGCGAGTCTCTTCTCTCATATTAGATGTCTGTCATCGTACCATGCCTGAGCTATGAAAGCCAGTCTGGCGCCGCAGGGCATCCAGATTGACAGAAAATATAAATAACAGGGAAGAGTATAGTAGTCCAAGTAAAAAGAAGTAGAAGTAGAAGAAGCCAGGCTAACCATTTGCTTGTTTAGCAACTTAATTGTAGCTACAAATGCTTCTCTTTTGCGTTGAATGACAATACAATATACAAACAACTAGTTGCTCCTCTGACTCTTTTCGAGAGGTATCAAAATTTATAACTAATCAATTATCAAATTAATCAACAACTATTTTCGTTTAGAGACATTGTTTAACTTAAAATTGTCCAAATCTCAGATTTTAATAACTGTTTTTAACAGTAAATCTGCACGATTACCAACTACATACTGGTACTTCTCACTCTTTGGACATGTTTTCATCAATTATCTTTTTGGCGGCCACTTTGTCATTTTTGTCAACTGAAAATGACATCACAACTATTCAGGGCTCAGGTCACAACCAATCACGACACATCACATGAAATCACATGCCTGAGCAGTTGTGATGTAATTTTCAGTCGACAAAAACGAGAGGATTAACTCTTATTCCACAAACACAATATTTATTAGAATGCCTTGTTTCAACTAGTGGGCTTGCATAGAACATATTCTTGAAAAAAATATGTTTGAGTTGACTTCCCACTTTAAAGAAGACATATTTTGGAACATTTACTTTTTAATTGTTTGTGTACAAATAATATAGGATTGTGCCTGCCATCAATTGAGAAATTAAACAACAAACTGTCTTTTCCGCTACTCAGCCAGTTCAATTAAAATAGATTTTGAATTGATCACATAGGTAAGTGTTTAATAAAATTCCTTTCATTTTCAAAAATAGAATTTACAAACCATTTATTGTATTGTCACCTCCTGTTTTCTAACTGACGTCCGACAATGCAAAGCAAACACACTACGAACATATTCTTGAAAAAATTATGTTTGGGTTGACTTCCTCTTTAAGTCAATGCAACTATACATGGACCGTCAGATTTGACAGGTATGGCCCACATTTTTGGGGTTGCTCCACCCAGAGTGTGTAAATGACAGTTAGTGGATGGGAGAATCCGCACAACCAGAAAAACGTGCAGCTAAATGTCATTTCTCACTTAAGCACACAGTAGAATATGGCCCTATAAGAACAGCAACAATGCAGCCAAATTTTTCTTCATCGTGTCTCTCACTTTGAAAGATTTCTTTCGATGTTAAATCATATGAGTGTACCCTGTTTTAATTGAGTGCTTATGGGATTAGAAAGGAAGAAGTTATATTTGGGTGCAAATCTGGATGAAGGTGCAATCCCTGAATTTTTCTTTGCTACATTTGTTAACATTGTGAGATTGCATTGTGGTGCATTGTTCCAGTCTTTGAATTCTTCTCCAATAAAGCATGACTCTTAACCGAATGCAAGATATTCTACGTTCTGGTTGTCGAGTATGTACAGTACGCACCCTGGAGTAGCAAAATCCCATGCAGATGGTGGTGTTGATGGCCACGCAGAAGTCACACTCGGGCTTCTCCACGTACAAGGTGTAATCGGTGGCTATGCACATTGGCACTGCCGGGCTGCAGAGCAGCAAGAGGAGGCAGCAGGTGAACACGGCAGCGTTCATCTTCAGCCAGGGTCCGAGTCACGGCGTCACCTAGCAAAGGATGAGAAGATTAAAGTATGTCATTTTAGTATGTTCTCATGTTCTCTCTTCTGCATCACCTGCTCAAGAGACACCTGGCTATGCGGCAACTAAAAAGAATCCTTGGGGCACTTATATACACAACGCAGTATACATAATGTATTGTCTGTTGTCTTGTCTACCTTTTTTCTGCAGTCTGTGATCTAATGGAACCCCTAAGGAATAGGGCCATTACGCTGATGACATGAATTACTTATTATGTTCGCTTAGTATTCAGTTAAAATAATTTCCACCAGTTTCCATGTGTGTTGAGCAGAGCTGCTCCGTGCGGTGTTATCAGATGTGCTGCAGGAAATTATTCAAATTCACTTATTTTGTCAGAAAATTATCATTTATTTACTACTAAATAAATGTTGTGTGTTGTGACTGGTTGTTCTTTGATGCATCAGTTGCTATGCATGCTATGGTCATTTTATGCTTTGTCCTATAGGGCTGATGTCTCACCGTATATACACTCGGGTTACTCAGTGACACGTTATTAGGGCATCAAGTTTTCTTTTGAGTCAGAATCATGTCAGCATTTTTCCATATCTTCTACATCCAGCCCCTACTCTCTGTGGTAGTTACTTTGCTTTTTCATAGACAAAGACTTTTACTTTTGAACTCCCGTGTCATGTCTGCTTCTGGGTCCAAGTTCTGCTCCTCACGTAACATAACATATTGTTCAGCTATTCAAGCCAGCGACGTACAGTGCCAGGCAGAATAATTCAATTAACTGCCCTTCCACTAGATGACAGTCCTGATTAACCTGTGTGTGTCCACCTGTTGCCAACTTAACCATTCACAGTATCTTATCTTTGAGTTCATGTGAAGATTACACACTTAACTGTCATAGTCTGTCTTTCGAGTTTGTTTTTTGACTTTAGTTTTAAGTTTTTCCTTGTGCTCCTTTTTCTGTCTCTCGTTAGGTTATTGATTCCACCTGTGCTCGTCATCCCGGTCCCTGGTGTTAGCCAATCAGCTCCCTTCTACCCTGTGTCTTGTCCAGGTGTTCCTCGGTGTATCATCAAATGGTCTGTATTTAGTTGCCCGCTTTCTTTCAGTCCTCGTGGGTTCATTGTGAGTTGTCAATTGTCTGTCATGCCTGAGCCCTTTTCCCCCCCCGAGCCCTTTTCCCCCCCCGAGCCCTTTTCCCCCCCCGAGCCCTTTTCCCCCCCCCGAGCCCTTTTCCCCCCCTGAGCCCTTTGCCCCCCCCCCCCCCCGAGCCCTTTTTTCCCCCCCGAGCCCTTTTTTTCCCCCCGAGCCCTTTTTTTCTCCCCGAGCCCTTTTTTCCCCCCCGAGCCCTTTTTTCCCTGAGCGTTTGTTTAGGTTCTTCCATATTTGTTGTTTTTGGACTTGATATTTTAGTTATCCCAGTGCCTTGTTTCCTTTAATTAAATACTTAATATTGCACTGAATTTTTGCATCCTATCGCCCTAGGTTTGGGTCCTCCTCCACGCTAAATACAACACTTAGCAAGTCTATTTGTGAGTAAATTTATGTGAGATCATTAGTTAAGTGTACAGCATATGTTTTTTGTTTTTTTGACATTTTGGTTTGATGGTGTGCCGCAATAGTTTTCCTATGTAATGTGTATGTGTCTCAAAAGTTGGGAAACACTGCACTAGAGGCCCTACACTCCTCGTTTTTGCTGGAAGGATTGGATATTATGAGCCTATTAAATATTAAACCGAGGTTCACTTCATCTTGCAAAGATGCTCTAATCTCTCTCATTTGTGTAAACATTAATCCAGGGAATGTGTCTTCACACTTTTCTTGTTTTGTTTTCTGTCTATACTGTTGTCAGTAAAACACTAGGCTACAGTGAATGGTCCACAAAGTTGCCACACACTTAAATGTGTTATCTAGTTTCAGGAGCATAAAAAAAAAATAAAAATATTATAAATTTGAAAAACTCTGTACTCTATAAACTCAAAGATACCGTGATGTCCTTATCTAACTTATTGTTGAATCATTGTCGAGCATGTTCGAGGCATGTGCTTTTTGTGACCTGACAATGATGCTTTTAAACTGTTCTGTTATCATACAGGTGGGATCCATTGGAAACACAGAGTACTCATTATAACCATAGGGAGCATTTGATGAGACTCCACCATTTCACTCCCCCAAATGCCAAAGATTTTTCATTGAACTTCATATTTTTTGTACTGTATTAAGTAGATGTTGTTAGAAATGCATGCTGGATGACCTCCCAAACTTTTTTTTAATATGAATTAACTGCAAGAAAACAATATACAGGTACATGCGAACAGCAAAATACAGTATGTGAGCTTGCTGACAGGGTGAACATTTTTGGATAATCATTAGCATTTTAATGAGCACAAGGTGGACCTTCACTTAGCAACATCATTCAGTTAGTAAAATGACTGTGTACTGTTTAACAAATATATTCAGAAATTCTGAAGGTATACTTCAGTATCAATTCATATTTCACTATGACAGAGTGGACATGTTAAGATGGACATCTAACTATGCACATACCGTATAATATGCAATTGCAAGTGTTGTTGTTGTCCTTTCGGCATTTCCCCTCAGGGGTCGCCACAGCGAATCAAGTGCACGCTCGATTCGCATTATCGATTTGGCAAAGCATTTTACGCCGGCTGCCCTTACTGACGCAACCCTATTAGCAGGGCACACACACAGACACCATTCATCACTGAGCGGGAATCGATCCCATGCTGCCCGCACACAAGTCGGGCGCGTGTACCACTACTCTATCAGTGACTGTATGCAATTGCAAGTATAATTATTTATTTTAATCGGCAACTATCCACTGTTTCAGCCTCCACTGAAGAATGATTAAATAAAATGTTGGGTGTTATGTCATTAAAACATACTTATTTTACTGCATGTTATTTCATAATGAAAGGATGGACAGCAATTTCAAGGACAAAAAATTGTCAATATGATTATGAAAATATAATTGTGTATACATGATTAAAATGCGTTGTTTTGGTCAAATAGCGTAGAATGAAGCAAACACATTTTAAGAGACCTGTCATTGTCCCTATATGTTTTCAAATGTTTGGCCTCGTATGAGGCCTCAAAGTTTGATTATTCGGATATTTTTTCACGATGACTGAGTAATTCACACTAAACACACACTATAGTGATTTTAACCCATGAAGACAAATGTGTTGGTCAGGTGATATTAATTGATCTTCTGTAGCACCTGTATTTCACACCTAGTCAAAGTCAGTCCTCTTGCACCGTAGGTCAACAAATATTAATATGTTAGTTGAAGCATTTACTAAACCTGATGAATCAACTGAATTACTTCATTAATTCAAGTTGAATTAAATCACCCAGAAAAAGCCTGTTATTGTATATAATGTTGCACATAGTACAGGAAATTTGTTGTAAAGTATACAAAGGTATCTTTACTTTTACCACATTTGACCTGCCAAATTATTTAAAAATAGAAAAATAAAAAAGCTCCACTGTGCATGATTTAAGTATAAAAAAAATACCAGTGGAGTGATATTAAATAATGTGACCATCTGATGATATCATTATGGTGATCCAGCTGCCTTCTTATATAAGCAATAGGTAGTTAGCAACCTGGAGCTGCTCATTTATGGGAAATGTTTCACTGAGGGTGTATCTTTTGTTTGACATCAGAACAACAACAACAGATACACCACAGTCAATACTTTATTTATGTATTTTTTTAATATTTGCACGAGAAGGAGAAGACAGCTAACCACAGCCCCAGGCTGTCCTTGATAGATTATTAACAAAGTGAAATAATCTTTATGGTCTTCAGGGAAGCTCTTGCGAGGCAGAGGAGTGTCAGTGTGAATCAGTGCTGGTGACTCCACGGCGTGCGCATGTATTATTTGTTTTCGATCAGCTCCGAAAGGACTTTTTCTCTGAGTGTCTACTTTTTGGGATCTCATTTTTTTCACAAGTGTATTATTTTGAGATATTCCATCTTCAAGAATCAAGCACAAGGCATCCTCCGCACCTGAACTTACCATGACTGGCACGGGTGGCCCGGTGGCCACCTTCTCTGTGTGGGACTATGTTGTGTTTGCCGGTATAATTGTGGGCTCTGCTGGCATTGGCCTCTTCCAGGCCTTTCGAGGACGCAAGGAGAACAGCAGTGCAGAGTACTTTCTGGGCGGGCGGCAAATGACGGCGGTACCTGTGGCCATGTCGCTCACGGCCAGCTTCATGTCCGGCGTCTCCGTCATTGGCATGCCGGCAGAAGCGTACTCGTACGGAACGGCCTTCTGGCTCATCAACATCGGCTACGTCTTCACGTCGATTGTCACTGCTGAGATCTTTGTGCCGCTTTTCTACCGGCTGGGGATCACCAGCGCCTATGAAGTAAGAGGAAGACAAACAAATATAATTCTAATGTAAACTTATCAATGGAAACCCTCCCACAGATTTTAGAAAATACAACAAAGTTATCTCCAAATACTTAATCTTCATATTTAATCCACAGACCTTGTTTGAGTTTTCAACCTTTGAGCTTGTTTGTTTGTAATTTTTAAGATTTTTAAAAACAGTTTTACCTCTCTTACCTCATTAAGGTTTCGTCATTAGTAAATCAATTCATTTTAATTTTCTATTCCTTCAAATTCCACTTCATTTGCATAATGCATGGCAATGGCTATAGACAATAGAGCCAAAGAGTAAAACTGGATGTAAACAGTTTATTATTGACGTGCATAACAACCTGAACCTGGAATTTACAAAATCAGATATAAATCCACACTCCTGGAAAGCTCCATTACATTTGCAATCACACAGCTAAAATGGTTCAAAAAGGTAGCCAGGTGGACACAAATGGCCAGCATAGAGCTCAGAGGATTATGAATGAAGAGGTGCTAGTAAACGTGCAACAGGAAGTCAAAAATAAGGTACTCTAAAAACAGTCGGGTTAAAAATAACACAATTTGGGGTCAAAATTGGACCAATCCACAAATTGGGTCAATTTGACCCACCTTCTTGTGATGTTTTGTCCAAAACTACCCATTTTTGAGGTTGTTTTAGCAGAAAACAACCCAGAAAGTTGGGTCAAATTGACTCAAGTAGTGGACCCTTTTTGACCCCAAATTGTGTTATTTTTAACTCAACTATTTTTAGAGTGCAAGTGAGATTTTTATTTGTATGACTCCCTTTCAATTCTAGTACCTGGAGATGCGTTTCAACCGGCTCACTCGCCTACTTGGGACTCTGATGTACACCATGCAGACGGTTGGTAATTCAACACAACTTAGCAAACACCCAACTTTGCACTATTCATCATGACAAACAACACCTGCCTTTGTTTTCTCTGCTGGTTATTTGGAAAAATGAAACATCTTTCCAATCTCCATGAATATAAATGGCAAGCTTGTGTTGTTTCCAATCCAATCAACTAATGGCGGCCTCTCATAACAGGTCCTGTACACCGGTTTGGTCATCTATGCTCCAGCTCTTGCTCTGAATCAAAGTAAGTCAGCAAAGAATACATTTTAAAGCTTTGAAACATCAATCTCTGATGAGTGACATTTAATCCGAGCTGTTTTTTTCTTATAAATTCATACTCATTTGTTAAAGGGACTGTTTTCCCTTATGTTCTGTGTCAACACAACAAAACCTAGAAATATGCTATTAAGTTCTTGACGAAAGAAAATCAGGTATTTAGTTCAGAAAAATCTGGAATAGCAGGGAATTTTAATAGTCAAAAAGCACTGATTTACTGTATTTGTGGGAGGTGTCTGTAGAAGAGCAAACAAGGAGGTTTGCAGGAAGGCAGGCGACTAGTGTCTCCAGAAGCAGATAGAGGAAATAGATACAGTACTATATGCTGACAGCCAACAGAATGGAGGAAAATGTCTCCCAAAAACAAGATAGTGGACACAAACTACACCTAAAAATGCAAGCGAAGCAACTGGAATCATGATTGTCTGAGGCTATGACAAAACAAACAAACAAATGGTGAGTAAATTGTCTTAGTGACTCAATGACATGCGCCAAATTACTGTGCTGTATTTCTGTAAATAGTGGCCAGGGAAATTTATTTACTCAACTCAACTGCAGATGATGGGGAGGCATCTCCATAGGCAAGCATTTTTTTGTACAACAATTCCAAATCAGCACGTGTGCGCTAGCTGCTCTTACGGTATGACATGTACTCCAGTAGACCAACACAGCACACGGCACACTTAAAGCGGAAGTCAACGCAAACACTTTTTTTCAAGAATATGTTCTATGAAAGCCCACTAGTTGAAACAGGGCCTTCTGATAAATATTGCGCTTGTGGAAAAAGTGTTAATCCACTCGTTTTTAGCCATCTCTGGAGGCGGCCATTTTGTCTTCTGTCGACTGAAAATGACATCACAACTGCTCACAACGACTAATCACGGCTCAGAGTCAGAAAACAGGTCAGCCGTGATTGGTCATTTTCAGTCGAGAGAAGACAAAATGGCCGCCACCAGAGATGGCTAAAAACGAGTGCATTCTGCTGCTTAACTTATATTCCACGAACGCAAAATTAATCAGAATGCTGTGTTTCAACTAGTGTGCCTGCTGAGAACATATTCTTGAGAAAAATATGTTTGGGTTGACTTCCGTTTTAAGAATCATTATAACGGCGGGTCTCTTCTCCCATACTAGATGTCTGTCATAGTACCATGCCTGAACTATGAAAGCCAGTCTGGCGCCGCAGGGCATCCAGACTGACAGAAAATCTAAATACGGGGGAAGACTATAGTAGTACAAGTAAAAAGAAGTAGAAGTAGAAGAAGCCAGGCTAACCATTTGCTTATTTAGTAACTTAATTGTAGTTGCAAACGCTTCTCCTTTTCATTTCTGTTGCAATGAATGACTTGAATGAGACATTTTATACAAACAACTATTGCTCCTCTGACTCTTTTCGAGAGGTATCACAATTGATAACTAATCAATTATCAAATTAATCAACAACTATTTTCGTTTAGAGCCATTGTTGAACTTAAAATTGGCCAAATCTCAGATTTTAAAAACTGTTTTTAACAGTAAATCTGCACCATTCCCAACTACATACTGGTACTTCTCACTCTTTGGACATGTTTTCATCAATTATCTTCAAAAAAGTACAATATCTTTAGAAACTCATTTCTGATTTCACTTTACAGGGTCTTTATTAACAGAACTGTAATGCACTCAGCAGTTAACTCATGAACGGAACGAACTGAGATAATAACACTTACTTGCTAATGGGAAAAAGTTGACACCGGCTTAACAGTCATGTGCCTTTCTGATTATTTAGTCACTGGAATGGATCTGTGGGGAGTGCTGGTGGCTACAGGGGTAGTGTGCATCATCTACTGCACTTTGGTTGGTAAAGCACACTCACGTGTTTCCATGTTTACTGTGACATGTTTGTACTGCCACACTAAATACCTCTGAGCCTCATTTTTGCTTGTCTGCTCAAAGTGGTTGAAGTCTATCATCAGTGTTGGTGTCGTCTTCAGGGTGGCCTGAAAGCTGTCATTTGGACAGACGTGCTACAGCTGGTGATCATGCTGGCCGGTTTTGTGGTCGTAATAGCGAGAGGGGCCGTGCTTCAGGGAGGCTTGGACAAGATTTGGGAAGACGCCAGACAAAGGGGCAGACTTGAGACATTTGAGTAAGGACGGTCGGGTAGGATATCACTGTTGTACAAATGTGTTATCTGTTTAAGAATCAAAAAATACAGGGGGTGCTCGGTTCACTCGATCCCATCATATGACTTTATGAGGCTACAAATGTATTGTCACACTAAGGCACAAGACCAAGAAAAATCATTTAAAAACCTTTTCCACCAATAATGTGGCCTTTAACCTGTACAACTCAATTCCATCAGGAAAGAAACCTGTTTTATCAAGAAGGGCAATATGGCTGCACAGGTGTGCACATCCTCTTATTACTGGGGTGTTGCTGTTTTCAGGATTAACCACTCACATTCAAACTCATGTTAAATGGCAGTCAGACACTTCTGCTGCCAATTCAATTGATTGTTTTGATATTTTTGGCCTATAGGAGTGTTTTGGAATTTGTAAACCGAGAACCCCCTGTATACAACATTTTCCACTTACAAGCTGCCTTTTATTTTGGGCCTGGCTCAGCTTTGACCCTGATCCCCTGAAGCGACATACTTTCTGGAGCATCATTCTAGGCGGTAGCCTGACGTGGATGTCTGTCTACTGTATAAACCAATCCCAGGTGCAGCGCTACATCTCATGCAAAACACTGTGCCATGCCAAGATGTGAGCGTTCCTGCACCCTACATTTTTTTGCATTATTATTACTATTATTTAGTAATAAATTCCCTGACGGCACCTCTCTCTCCTCACCCAGGTCTTTGTATGTGAATATGGTGGGCTTGTGCGTAACTCTCAGTCTGGCTATGTTTTCTGGCCTCACCATGTTCTCCATTTACAAGAACTGCGACCCGTTCACCAATGGCGATGTTGGTTCCACAGACCAGGTAGCCGCCACTTCAAAACCCAACCATTACACAGGAGCCTATGCGTTGTATAACATTCTCTTTGTCTGAATGTCTTTGCAAAAACCAAGTTGCTTCCCTACCTGGTCATGGACATCTTGGGTGCCTACCCCGGAATCCCTGGTTTGTTTGTGGCTGCTGCATACAGTGGGACCCTGAGGTGAGGCTAAAGAGAGAGAAATGCATTGATTTAGAGCAGGCGTGTCCTAACTTTTTTTTCCCAAGGGCCATTTGGAGAGGCTTTCCGTCAAATTTATTAAAATCACTCCACACAGTTGTACAGCTGTTGTTTGATTAAAACTAGAATGTAACTAATTATAGTGCAGACTTCCACCAAGGGTGAAAAATTAATAAATATCTCAATATAAATAAATACCGACCTGGAATAAGGGGTAGACAATGGATGGATGGATGGAAATAAATAAATATAAAAAATATTTTATATAAAATATAAAAAGTCATAGAGCTTTGCATTTGGGTTTGTCTATGTGTTAGTTAATGGGCAACTTCCCGGTTAGTGGAGGATGGGGAAAGGACGAGACATGCCAATATGATTCTTTGGGTTGGACAGTTGGTATCATTGACTCACACTTACATATTTGTATATAAGGTTACACATTATTTTTGAATGGCTGCTGACACGCAAACAGAGATAAGCGATGTATGGCGTACATGTTTGAAAAGGTGTTTCCACCTGTACAAATTACGCTGACAGTGTACAACTTGACAGGTATGCATTTTTTTTGTGCTGTAACTGACTTATCTTTATTCATTGGGGCACTATTAATAAAAAAATTGTATTTTATCTGTATATAGTTTAGTTGTGATTTGACGAATCTAGCGCAAAATATAATCGATGTAGTAGTACTAGAAGTAGTGAGGTGTCGTACTCAAACAGGCAAACAGCACGGGGGATGTCAATTGTTAATTTAAGGGGCGAGAAATGGATGGTGGGCTACGGTGGGCCATAATTTGGACATTTTTCATTTAGTTCGCATGAAAACGACAGCAATCTCACAGGGCACGAAAATTCTGTCTTGGCATAAGAAATGAATGGTCCCTTTTGAATGCCACTGTCAAAGTTTGCTTGCAAAACAATGCTGTGCATGATGTTCCACACCTCAAAATTACAACCATAATTTTACGCTGACAACTGAGCATTCTTATCTGTTATCTTAGTAAAAGTACATTTTTGTGCTGGTGTGTCTTAAAAGTTAGGGCGGATGAGCAAATGAGCTGTGATTCATTCGGGAGGGCACTTCCAGATAAGCATGACTTGGCCCGCTTCGCTGAATGAGTGTCATTAAATAATAAAACGATCACAGATGCTACATGATGAGTGTGTGTTTTTCAGTACAGTGTCCTCCAGCATCAATGCCCTTGTTGCCGTCACCGTGGAAGACTTCATTCGTCCCGTGTACAAAAACATCTCAGTCAAGCAGACAACCTGGATAAGCATGGGCCTCAGTAAGTGTAGATAAAAAGGCGCAAATATATATATATATATATATATATATATATATATATATATATATATATATATATATATATATATATATATATATATATATATATATATATATATATATATATATATATATATATATATATATATATATATATGCGCGCGCAGACACACACGCACACAGGGGGCCAAATAGGTAGCACGTCCGTCTCACAGTGCAGAGGTTGTGGTTAGAACCCTGCCCCGGTTTTCCTGAGTGGAGTTTGCATATTGCCCCCGTGCCTGCGTGTGTTTACTCCGGGTACGTTTTCCCCCCACATTCCCAAAACATGCATGGTAGCTTAATTGGACACTCTAAATTGGTGTGTTTGTGAGTGTGAATGTTTGTCTCTGAGTGCCCTACGATTGGCAAGCAACCAATTCAGGGTGTACCCCGTCCACTGCCCGAAGAGAGCTAGGGCGCCCACGACCCTTGTGAGGATAAGCGGTTTGGATAATGGATGTACAGGACAGATAGATGGATGTACAGGATGTCCCAAAAGATGTACGCACACTTTAAAGCGGAAGTCAACCCAAACATATTTTTTTCAAGAATACGTTCCCAGCAGGCCCACTAGTTGAAACACGGCATTCTAGTTAATATTGCATTTGTGAAATATGAGTCAAGCAGGAAAATCCACCCCTTTTTGGTTATCTCAGGGGGCGACCATTTTGTCACTTCTGTCGACTGGAAATGACATCACGACTGCTCAGGGCTCAGGTAACGACCAACCATGGCTCAGCTTCAGAAAACAGGTCAGCCGTGATTGGTCGTTAAAGAGACGGTGGCCATGTTTTCCCTAACAAGTTCATTTTATATATTTTTTGATCAGGAAAATGAAAAGAGTTGCCATTTTCTATTTTAGCAATTCATTTAGGAGAAATTAGGAAATAAGTGACTCCATGAATAGCGGCTCTTGTTAATGAGATGAATGGCAGCGCCCCCTACCGTTCTATCCCTGTTCGGTCGGAGTCACGGGAGGAACCGATTACAAACTCTCCATTGGAAACCATTGTACTTTCAATGCTTATAATGTCCAAAAACTGTGATCAATTGGTACCATAAATGTGGACATCCTTACTAATGACTACTTCAACATATCAAAAGTATTAACCTCTCCGTGGGTGATTTGTATGACAATGAGGAAATGTGGAAGTGAGCAGAGCTACAAAGCTTTATGCTGGGACGAGCGCACACTGCTTTGTTGCTTAAAAAAAAAAAACACTGCTTCTTTGCTGATCACGGTTAGGCCGGGCGAGGCATTAAACACCAGTCAGGATATTTACAGAGACTGAAGTGGGAATGAGTAGACGTGCACATTTATTTGGATGAGGAATGGCCCCGGTTTTTCGACCTACAACACACCGTCCAATTTGGAACTTAACAGTCGAAATGGCAGGTTCCAAAGCAGCCACACTCGGCTGTGCAGTCAGCCTCGCTGGAACCTTTTGTTCGCTGAACATTGGCGCTTGTTCGATGAGGGCTTACCTCACTCTCACGCCGCTTCACTCAGGCAGAAGGTGGCGGCTGCAAGCAGTGTTGGACACCGCATGTGACTGCTTGGGAGGCAACCCCGCGACATGAAGACGCAGGCTCATTTTCACCTCCACACGCTGGGCGGACAGTAAGGAGCTAATGTTGTTGTTTTAACGGCCTGAAGCTAGCTGTTGCTATTAGCCGTCCCGTTATCCTACCTTTAGCCAGGGAGGGAAGGGGTTGGGGGTATAAAGATCCAATCTGCCTGCCCTGCTACTTGTTGCAAGCCGCCGTCTCCCTCTTGGGAGTTGACACGAGTTTAGCGTAAATCTAGTTTAGCTAAATGTCCGGAATATAACCAGTCGGGGTTCGTGTGCGCATTCATGCTCTTGTCCGCTTCACCTTGTGAAAGTGGAGGAGCAATCGCCACGGTATTTTTGATTTTGTGGAGGTGATCATGATGAGATCACGTTTTATGTCAATAAATCCAAATTATTGTGCAGAACACTTTTATACTTTGCCAGGTTGAAGTGGACAAGAGTAGTAATGTGCTTTTGCATTTTGGTGGCGATCGGTCGCTGTTTTAGGCAACAGGGTTTGCCTCCCTCCCGTGACGTAGACCGCTGAGACCGAAAACATAACATAAGCCACGCCCCAAAAGGGTGCAAGGCAATTTGTCGTAAATCTAATCACAAAAAAAAAGACCTTAAATCACGACAGAGTCTTTTCGGGGGGCACTTTAGTACTGACGTCACGTTTACATGCAAACCTATTATATAAGTGCCAATGTTAAGCTCACCCAAGTGACAAAACGGCCGCCCCCAGAGATGGCTAAAAACTGGTACATTAACTCTTATTCCACAAACGCAATATTTATCGGAATGCCTTGTTTCAACTAATGGGCTTTCATAGAACAAATTCAAAAAAAATACTTTTGAGTTGACTCCACTTTAAATAATTGTAAATTAGGTAAGTGTTTAATAACATTCCTTTCATTTTCAAAAATAAGAATTTACAAACCATTAATTGTTTTGTCATCTCCTGTTGTCTAACTGACGTTCGACAATGCAAAGCAAACACACTACGAAACAATGCCCTAGGTATTTGAACTTGAATTGTGTTTTCATACTTCCAGTAGGATTTGAATGAATTTCCTTTCTTCAAGTTTAGTCTGGCTGTCATCATTAATTCCAAAGGGTTTAATTTGCAAAGAAAAACCCTCGAAAATTGTTATCAGAAACTAAAGTGCGTATACATTTATTATTTTATCATTATTTTGATACTTAACCATCTTATTTTTTCAAAACTCAGGTATCAGATCCATTGATTTTTTTTCCACAGGATTATTTTATACACACTGCACTTTTTAATCGAATGTTGAACATTTAATTTTCTGTTTAATCAGTATTGTGTTCCTTTAACAACTAAGTACTTCTTTTGGTAGCTGCCTATTTCTGAAAATGTGTCTGTGAGCAAATCCTTCTGTAATTCTGTACCACTGTTATGACACAGAAACAGTGGGGCTGATTTAAAGAAGGAACATCTCCTGCTCTGGAAGGAGTTTCATAGTCTCTGTAAACATTCAACACCTCAAATAGTTGGTCAGAAAAAACGTTGGGTGTTTGGAAAATTTGCCAAATCTATCATGTAACAAGTTGGCAACAATGAGAAGTCATAGAGCTTTGCATAGCTTGCCACCAGTTGCCATAGGTATGAAAAACGATTCTGGGCTGGGCATTTGTATGAGACAGAACTGGCCACAAAACCACTTGATTTAAACTGTGTCACAAGTGGATGGTAAGTCTGATGTAATTCTTTATGAGAATTTTTACGAAAGAATGTCAGAGACCATTTATTAAAACACCTGGTGGCTGTTTTAAATTGTTGAAAAAAGGTGTATTGTATCGCCTTTACCTGAAATCTATTGTTTTGTCATTAGGTGTGTTCTTTGGCGCTCTGTGCATTGGGATGGCTGGAGTTGCTTCACAGTTGGGAAGCGTTCTGCAGGTAAACCTGACGGACACTGACACACTGACAGTTTAAGCTCTCCAGCGCAGTGTCCTGACAGTGTGTCTACAGGCAGCTCTCTCCATATTTGGGATGCTGAGTGGGCCACTTCTGGGGCTGTACCTATTAGGCATGCTTTTCCGCACAGCCAACTCAACTGTGAGTTGTACGAAAACACACACCGACACACGCCTGCTACCGCACCCTGTGGGAAGCAAGCATGAACATTTCAGCGCTCACATGTTGACTTTGCAGGGAGGCCTCGTAGGAATGCTCCTCAGCTTGGCGTTGACACTTTGGGTGGGGATCGGAGGTCAGATCTACCCACCGACAGCAGCCAAGACGAACCCTCTGCCAGTCAGCACTGCGGGCTGCAACAGCACACTCCACTACAACACGACCACGGTGGCTCCCTGGACCACTTCGCTACCCGAGTGAGACATATGAGACAACTAACCAGCATTCTTGTCATACGAGCACAAAGAGAAGTTGACTTAAGTAAATCAGCCATGGGGCATTTTTAACAAGATAAAAATCTCATGGCACATTGTTGAACAAAAATGTCACAAACATCGGTGCCTTGAGAAATGGGTTGAATTCGTTCTGTGACCACGCTTGTAACTTAAAGGGGAAGTCAACCCAAACAATTTTTTCCCCAGAATATGTTCTATGCAGGCCCACTAGTTGAAACAAGGCATTCCGATTAATATTGTGTTTGTGGAATATGAGAAATCCACCCGTTTTTAGACATACAAGTGGGCGGCTATTTTGTCACTTCTGTCGACTGAAAATGACATCAAAGTTGCTCAGGGCTCAGGTAACGACATTTGATGTCATTTTCAGTCGACAGAAGTGACAAAATGGCCGCCCCCTCGGATGTCTAAAAACGGGTAGATTTTGCTGCTTAACTCATATTCCACAAACACAATATTAATCAGAATGCCTTGTTTCAACTAGTAGGCCTACAACATATTCTGGTAAAAAGTATGTTTGGGTTGACTTCCACTTTAACGCACTCAAATCATTTTTCCCCATTGAAATGATTGAAATGCCATTAATTCTGTCCAGCCTTTCTCCCCAAAACTTATGTTTTTAATAACATAAATTGCACTCTATAATAATGTACTTTATAAAGATGTACAGTAATGGGAGGAGCAATGATTAATCAATAAATTAACAACTAATCAATTATCAATCTAAGCACGAATTATATTGATTATTAGAGACTATATTTAATTTTAAATTGTCCAAATTGAATTTCAGTCTCTCAACAGTAAATATTCTCAGACTTCTGTAGTCCTCAATGCAGACTTACTGGGCCCTTTTTTCCTTGCCCAGCACAAGTCTAACACAAGGTGCAGTCTAACTGTGTGCAAAGGGTGGAGTTTTTTCTTTTTCTTTTGGCATTTGCATAGACAGGCAGTTAGAAAAAGGCGTTGAGCGTTTGTGGGACAGAACACAGCCAACTTGATTCTCACCCAATCATAGCCCGTGAGCTATTTTTTTTTTTTAACTCTATTATGAATTTTTAGACAGTATGTATCGTTTGTGTTTTATAATATCAAAATGCCAACTTGCCCACAATATCGTGCTGATTGTCATAGTGTGAGGTTCATATCGTGATCATTTAATCGTATCACGACATTTGGATATCGTTACATCCATAGGCCAGGTATGACAATAAGTCAATTATAGTAAAGTTTTGTTTTACTGTAGCTGACAGTTAACCTAATAAAAATTCACCCACCACCCAAGCTAAGTTAGTTAAAGGCTGCTTTCTAATTATACAGTACACACAATACTGTATATGATAATCTATGGTTTCCTGTGTGTGCTTGTGTATCAGTGTTAGGCCCCCTTTGGCAGACTACTGGTACTCTCTGTCCTACCTCTACATCTCCTTCCTCGGTACATTGACGACCATTGTGATCGGCATCTTGGTGAGCATGATCACAGGTGAGGACCAGCCATCGACCTGCACTGTGACAAATGCATATTGTAACACAAGAAGACAATGCAGTAAATTCACCTTTTTTTAGGTGGCTGCAAGCAAAGCAAGATTAACTCCCAATTATTTGTAAGGAAAAGTGACTTGGTGTGTTTCTCCTGCAGCAGTAAATCAAAGGTAGTGCTTTGTTTTGTTTTGTTTGATTGAATTATTGAAAAGAAAAATTCAAGTCAAGGTAATCTTACCTCTCCATTACCCTCTCATGACAGGCTTCAGGAAAAACAGATAAGGGTGCGTCTGAGTTCTCCACAGGAGCCAACAAGTCAGGATTTGTACACCGTGACCCGACAAGTGCCGATTTTGTTGAAGCAACCAAACTATAATAATAATATTCAGATATTGTACCTCTGATATTTAATATAAATATTGTATCTTGGTTTTACATCCAATTACGTATTGAACATCAGATAATTCAAAGGTTAGTTTTTACAATTTAAGGCATGTATTATAACGGAAAGGAATGGTACTGCCCAATAATGTCTGTTTGAAATGTACAGTCGGACCCGGCTATTTGCGGGGAACAAATTGTAAATTAAATTGATTAAACTCATAAAATTCCTCAAAAATGCTGATATTCAATACACTTTGTTTTCCCTAAAAAACTGTCAAATGAAGTATTTTTTAAAAATCTGCAAATACGCAGGTGCTGAACCGTGAGTATGCAGGGATCGACTGTACAGTTTACCTGTGCTCTAGAAAGCGCTTCAGGAGTGCAAAATGCTGTACACGTGAAGTACTTGCAATATACTATTTCACCGTTTGATGTTCCTAAATCTTATCACCTTGTGGTCTGAAGGCAAACGCACAATACTGTATTGATGACAGAACAATATTTTAATTCTTTTACAAATAATTCTTCTACAGCTACTGCTGATGCACAATTCTACATTCACTTTTATTATGTTAAGTACACTTCCGGTCAGTAACACATGATTTTTTTATAAAAAATGTTTTAGCACCTACTTTTCATTTTATAGTAAAGGATTTCCTTTTTTATTAACAAGTTGTTTAAGCTTAAAGGCTCATCAAATAAATGTTTTATATTTAAGCTCATGCATCGATATTACCTCAGCTTTTCATGGTAAGTACCAAACTCCCAATTTTTTGTTGCAGAAAATGTATTTATTATCTTTATTTGATTTCTGTTAATAAACATATTAAGACTAATGTTCAGTTCACATTTGATTACATAAATAAAAGTTAACATTTCTTTGACAAGTTACTGTCAAACTGTGAAAAGGCATGCAAATATCAAATCAATAACTATTAAAGTACTAAAGTATACAACACTATGACTTTTACTACAGCAACAAGAACGTGTAGTAGCTAGTAGTATATGCCAGTCCTACACTAGCAAACTGTTACAATGACTGAAATAAATAAATAATCACGCCGAAAAACATTTTTTTAACTACACTTGACTACTCTACCACAACTATAAGACACAATGACTTCTATACCAGCAATCTATGACTACTACTACAGCATTAATATGCTTAGGACAATACTAAGAGTTACAACTACAAAACTATACACCCCTTTCTTCTATTCTTCTCTGACTACCAGAACAGTATTTTTTCTACATGACCACCACCAAAGATATGTGATTTTCCAACTTCCAGAATAGCAAACCTAACTGTGTCTAAGGTGTCTGCAAAGGCACTGCTTATGTAAAAATCTTCCCCTCAGCCTTTTTCTTCTTTTTCTCACTGTCACTGACAGCGATCCATCCAGCATCACGCATCCTTTTGATGGCCGCTAACTTTAGGGAGGCTCCTGGTGACTTAACAGCAGTGGGGCTCTGGAAGTGGGTAAAAACAAATGCAGCGGCTTGGTTATTAAAATAATTTTAATTCATTCTTAAACATGCAGATTATTCACTTTACCTTTTTGGATCGGTTGCATTTAGAGAGGGGAACAGAGGAGTAGGGTGCTGTCATGTTTTTAAAAGTCTGTCGAAACCGGAAGGACAAATGACACTTCCCATGACCTACTTCTGTTATCGGATAACAAATTAAAAAATTCTCACCGAATCATTGTTTAGATCAGAGCTGTCAGATTTGGGCTCCAGTTCCAAGGCTCTCTTTCTCCAGCGCCCTGACTTTTCAGCACTAGGGGGCGTCCTTATTCTGTAGGTCTGCAAAACGGTCACAACACATCAGCCTGTGAGGAGTCAAAACTTTCAGACTGTCCAAATGATAAATCAATTACTTTGATTTTTTCTGTTCTTCCAGCCGGCTTTTTCCTATTTACAGGGGAAGCAAAGTCTTGATGACGGAGTTCCTTGAGCATAAAAGAGAGTTGAGGTGACTATTGGTAAATGATCCCCATTCATCACCAATGAGGGTTCTACCTTGATCTTTGGGGTTCTTTGACCTGACATCATCATGGATTCAAAGTCAGATTCCTAACACACACATGATGAACGAAATGTCGAGTGTTACGTTTCATTTTCCTCAACAAAATAAATTTGTGATATTTAAATAGTGACCAGTACATATTAATGCAGAAGTACATCTAGTTTAGGCTTCTTCATTAGTGAAAAGTATGCATACAGCAGTCTTCTACAGACCTCGGCAAAGTCAAACACGTTCATCTTTGAAGACACGTTTCTTGGTGTTTCTGCATGTCTCCCTTTATCATTCGTATTGAAGGCATTTGCCTAGAAGTAGCAGTAGTAGTTACACATGAACGTATGTAAACAGATGAGGCGATGGGTGCTCTTGCATTTGTGCCATGTATGCATACCGTGTTGTTCTTCTCTTGGGACATCCGAGAGAATTTAAGCGATGACAATTCTTTCTTCAGATCACTTACCTCCTTCTGAAAGTTATCCTGACAGCAAATAGCATGATAGTTTATCGATTGCATATAAAAAGTAAAAAAAGAAATAAATTAAAAATACACCTTCTCAGTCATCAGCTGCTTCTTCAGTTGACTGTTTTCTGTCTTAAGCTTGGAGACATCAAACTCCTATTTAGAATTTAAAGAATAAATATTCAGCCAACTACATATTTAGGTTTGTATTGTGACTGAAGTAGTTTGAGTCCTCAGTACCAGTGTCATCCTGCAGCTAACTGCCTCTGTCTCACTCTTCCTCATCTCGTCCAGCTCCGCATCCTTTTCTTTGACCATGCGGTCATACTGGCTCTAGGAAGGACAAAATGAAGGATGTGTTTGTACGGGTAGTCAAAGTGTGCAGGGGTCTTCTCTTGGGGGCAAAGTGGACCTTGTGTTTTTCCATTAGTGCGACAATATCTGCCGTCTTGTTTTGACACTTGAGTTCTGCATCCTCTTTGCTCTTGATGGCCTCGGCTGCTGTTAATCGCAGCTCTTGTATCTATGGGGAAAACTTGTTATTCAATCACTTTGACATTCTAAAGCAGTGTTTCCCAACCAGGGGTACGGTACATGAGCTCATTGCAAGGGATATGTGGGAACATTTAATAATTTATTTACCAGATCAATAATGTGGAAGAGCCGCGCCAAAATCACAACAATCATGTGTCAGCTCAAGTGTCTCATGACTGAGAAACGAAGGTAAAACTGCTATAGCGGGTCTGAATATGATTCTTATGTGTTTTGTTGCTGATATTCAAAGTTTACATGCCTGTTTAAAGGGGACTTGGTCAAAGGAGCTCCGTTTTTTGTGGTACATTTTGTTATAGTTACAGTGCATACAGTATAACAAAGGCATTTTTTTTTATTCCTATTTTTTTTTATTTGTATTACCATACTTATTTATTTTCAAGGCTAAATATTTATTTTTATATTTGAGTAAAAAAAAAAAAGACCCCTAAAAAGTTAATGTTCAAATTAACGAAACAAAATAAAATGATTTTCATTTAAAAATCAGTTGTTACGTTCTACTTTTTAATTCTTTATCACGGGGGTCTTCAATCCTGCTCGACGACCACTGTCCCGCCTGCTTTCCATCCCCCCCTGCTGCAACACGGCTGATTCAAATGATCAGGATCATTATACAGCTTCTGCAGACCTTGCTGATTATCTGATCATTTGAATCAGGTGTGCTGCAAAAGGGAGAGATGGAAAACAGGCAGTACAGCAGCCCTCGAGGAACAGGATTGAAGACACTTTTGAGTGAGGGCGTACTCATGGTATGATGAAATGGTTCGGGCTGCAGAAGCCAAAAAAGGTTTGGAACCACTGCTCTAAGCGACAAAATGTTTTTATAAAAAATATATTATAAAAATGACCTCATTGTCAAGCTCTGAAGCAAATGAAGATTTATCCTGAAGTTCTTCAAGCAATTTTTGATGCTTTTCCTCAAGCTGTCTTTTCTGGGTGTTGGATTCCTCATTCAGACTGCTCATCTAACAAAAAAAAGGACTTCATTAACCATTTTTTGTGTGTTTTACCACAGAAGAGGACCATAACCATACCTTATTTTCAAGTTGACCGTATTTGACAAGTTCTTTTGTCATTTGTGTCTTAAGCTTTTTAATCTGAAATATACAAATGAGAAGCTGAGCTGTGCAGAAAGACAGTGGATGATCTAGCACGAACGTACAAACCTCTTTCTGGTATTCCCTTGCTTTACGATGAGATCCAATTTTCTTCTTAAGGAAAGAGCACTGAAAAAATAATGTCATATTAGTTTCATAAAGTGAGAAAACTAAGAACTGCACATCTTTATTTCCCGTCACCTTTACTTCTGCGGCTTTAATCTGTCCTTCTGCTTGCATAATTTTCTCCTGCAAATGCTCACACTACACAAAGATATGAGACACATTAAAATCAGGAAAGCAAAAAGCTGCTGAGCATTAAGTTGAAGTTGCTTACGTTGTCTTCCATTTTCTTCTGCAACATCTCAATTTCTTCACACTGTCGTTGGGTTAAACTCTGAATGGTGTACATTTCCGCCCTATAAAATACCCAAGATATACTAAAGTCAAACACTCGGTTTGTTTTTGTCCAACATTATTTGGGGAATATATTTAATTGAAATTGCAATAAAATAAGAAGATAAGATAAGAAGGCCTTTATCAGTGTTACAGCAGCAAAGATATAGGTCACACAGAGACGGCGGCATAATGTAGCCATTAATGTATAACATTAACGGTAATCATTCAGAATCAAACCTTTGTAAATATACATAGTAACTATGTGTATATACGCATGTATATACACACCAACATATATCTACATATAAAGTACGAAGAAACACTCATTTTAGCCTGTACATAGTACAGAGGAAAAACACTCAAAGTAAGTGACAGTGCTGCAGTGAAATATAAGGAACAGCATTTGATAAAAATAAAACTAGACTAACAGTAGTGGGGATACATGATTAATGTAACATGAAACTTTAGTGTACTTTAAGTGACTTCCATTCAGGGAGCATTATGAGAATGTGAAATGTATATACTGTACACTTTAATCATCTTGATAGACACTCTATGCCTTTAGAAAATACAGTTAAGTTTTACAATGCTTCACTTTTTTAATTTGAATTGACTCCAACCCACAGGATGTTGAATTGAACTTGAATTATAGGAAGTGGAATTGAATTCAATGCAATTCTGAAAAACTCATTCTTAATACATATCAGTGAGAATGCGACAGTGCATGTTATTAGTTGCGCCAAACAAAGTGTCCAAAATGTTTGGGCAACCATTTTTAGACTTACTGGTAGATAAAGCAATGTATTCTGTGAAATGAAGTGCCATTCTACCATCATATCAAACAATTTAATTGTTTTTACAATTTTAATGATCTATTTTATCTGAGTAGGCTTTTAATATTCATAAAAAAACAATTTCCCTGTGAGATGGGTGGCGGCAAAAGGCAGGTCCGGTCCTCAGCTATAGAAACTAGCTCTAGGGACATGAAATGTCTCCTCTCTGGCAAGGAAGGAGCCTGAGTTGGAGTGGGAGGCAGAGAAGGTCTGACTAGATATCGGGGCTCGTACAACTCTGGAACCAGTCCTCTCGTGAGAGGTTGGCCACTCTTCCACTCTGGAGTTGCCCAAGTAGGTGTGGGCATATTTATTGCCCCCCGACTTGGCGCCTGTGTGATGGGGTTCAAACTGGTGGACGAGAGGGTAGCCTCCCTCCACCTTCGGGTGGGGGACCTGACTGTTGTTTGTGCCTATGCAACAAACAGCAGTTCAGAGTACCCACCGTTTTAGGAGTCCTTGGAGGGTGTGCTGGAGAGCGCCCCCTCTGGGGACGCCATTGTTCTGCTGGGGGACTTTAATGCTCATGTGGGCAATGACAGTGAGACCTCAAAGTGCATGATTTCTGTGCTCATCATGGATTGTCTATATCAAAAACCGTGTTCGTTTGAATATATGGGTGTGCATGTGTGCACAAAGTTGGCACCAGGTCACCCATGTTTTGGACTGAGCTGAAGAGAGGGGCGGAGGTGTCCATGATCATCACCTGGTGGTGTGTTGGCTCCGATGGTGGGGGAGATGCTGACCTGGCAGACCCAAACATATTGTGAGGGTTTGCTGGGAACGTCTGGCAGAATCCCCTAGCAGAGAGTTTCAACTCCCACCTTCGGAAGAACTTCGCTCACGTCCCGGGGGAGGCAGGGGACACTGAGTGCGAGGGGATCATGTTCCATTCTTCAAATGTTGCAGCGGCCGACCAGAGCTGTGGCCGTAAGGTGGCACTGTGGCAGGAGTAGTTTGGCAAGGCCATGGAAAATGACGTCTGGACAACTTAGAGGTAATTGTGTTCCACCATCTGGCGTCTTGGGAGGGGAAAGCAGTGCACCATTAACATTGTGTATAGTGGATATGGGGTGCCACTGACCTCAACTCGGGACGTTGTGAGTCGGTGGGGAGAATACTTTGAAGATCTCCTCAATTCCATTGACACACCTTCCTTGAAGGAAGCAGAGCCTGGAGACTCTGAGGTGAGTTCTCCAGTCTCTGGGGTTGAAGTAGTCGAAGTGGTTAAAAAGCTCCTCAGTGGCAGAGCCCGGGGGGGTGGATGAGATCCGCCCAGAGTTTCTAAAGGCTCTGGATATTGTGGGCTGGACTCAGGGTTTTTCCTGCATTCAAAATTGCAAGGCGGCCAATTCCAGCTAATTGTGTGCCCACCTCCGGCCAGAGCGATTGATATTGCTCAACACAGCGCAAGATCACTTGAATCCGACTCGCAGGTTGCCATCTTGAATGGTCAAGTGGTCCAAAACATGTGATTAACGCAACTTTACGCAGCTAGTAAGACAAGTATATTTTCCGCGTCGCTTTATGTTTGCTTATGGTAGTGTTTGTTATTTTTCTGTATTAATTAAGCTCTACGTACTCTCGGTTGTGGCATCCTTGACTTTTGCAAGCGTTTTGTGTTTCGTTTATCCTGGCTGTTTCATGCCAGCGTCTTTTGTTGTACTTTGACGTTATCTGAGTTTTCTGTAATAAAATCTATCTTTTGTTAATTCCACATTTTGTTCGTGTCTACATTTTTGGAATCCCTATGTATTTTTCGCAGGTTCACTTTAGCTGAACCTGACAGTTCATTTGTCTATGGTGGTCTTGTTAGGTTATTGGTTCCACCTGTGCTTGTTATCCCGGTCCCTTGTGTCTTCCAATCAGCTCCCTCAGCTAATTGTGTATGATCCAGGTGTTTGTTGTTGTGTCGTCAATTTGTTTGTATTTAGTGCCCTGCTTTTGTTCAGTCTTGGTCGGATCATTGTCAATGTATATTCTTAATTTGCAGAACCAGGTCCATAAAATCAACATAAGAGAAACAAACGGGAAAAGGGATAAAAGGTGTTGCTGTCGCAAGTCTTTACTAGTTGTCCTGGTCAGTGCTTTTGTTTCCCAATGTTTCTTTCTTACTTTGAGTTTTGATGTTGACAACTTTGTTGATTTTGTTTTTTTATCTTCTACAGTACCTCTGCTAGTGTTTTTGTGAATACATTATTTTGTTTAGTACAACCTGCATCCCTGCCATGCATTCCTGCCTCCCTGCTTTTGGGTGCTGAACCACGCAAAACCAGACACATTGTTGAACATTATTTAGTTTAATTAGAATTACTTAGAATAAATTGAGCTTGCTTATTTTGCTGCATGATTAAAAAAAATATATCTTTCAATAGATAATAGTGTAATTTCATTAAATACATGTTAAATATCGCATTCTTCAAGAACCATATCACACATCGCATGGTTTTCCAATATCGTTCCAATATTTTAATACCACGATATTGTGACATCACTTATACAAACTGACCTTAAACGTTCATTTTCCTCTTCCAGCTTTTGAATTTCCTTTGAGAGCTTCACGGCCGTTTCCTCACTTACCTGCCAGTCAAATTGACAAATTACTTATTTTTTACTAATTGATGGACACAATTTGCAAGTTTACATTACTAGTTTACATTCATTTTAGCGATCTAAATGTGAGGAAAAACTCAGACCTTCATGTTTGCCTCGATGGCTTTCATATAAGAGGACCTGCTCTCAAACTTCTGCTCAACAGCCTTCTTCTCCAAATTAACCTCATTAAAGTTAGACAGTAGCTCTTCATACTTAGCTCTGGAAAGCGGAACAGCACACTGGTCATGGGTAATACAACAGAACAACATAATAGGTGACTGTTTATTATGGAGCGACTCACTGGTGCTGTGTGAGTTTTGCCTTGAGTTGCACTATCTCAAGGCTGCACTCCTCTGTTTTCTTCATTTCATTGAGCAACTTTTCCTCCAGTTCGTGTACTTTGCTCTGTGGAACAGCATAAAAACATGCATAGCTGAGTAGTGCAATCATTACAATGTGTCTGCTTCCTTTCCTCCAATTTCCACAGGTGATGTAAAAACCTCTGTGTTGCTATGCTTCTCCATGAAAAGTTCTTCTGCCTTTTCACCAGCTTTCTTGAGCTTTTCGTTGTCTGCACGTATAGTCTCTGCCTCATACTGTTTTTTTTAAAAAAAAAAAAGTTGTTTGGTCAGTGTAGTGTTCTTAAAATATGCATCCATTTCAAAATGACTCGTGTGCATCACCATGGCTAGCTGGGCTTCGATGGTTTTTGCTGAAAGCTCAGCTTGGAGATCGTTCACTCTGACCTCAAGGACATCAGCTTTTCCCTTCACAAGCTCGACTGAGTTCAAGCTTTTTTCCTGAGAGCACAAACAAAAAAGAGCCAGTGTTTTCAATTGCTGTCATAAGTGAAATATAGTAAGGTACAGTAAAATAAGTAAACACACCAATTCACTCTGAAGGATGGTGAATTGCTCATCTTTCCTTGCCCTTTGTTTTTGAATTTCTCCTGCCAGGTAAATAAAGTTGCATTGATTTTTTTTGTTTGTTTTAAATAAAAATTGAGCATGGAACTTGAGATTAATTTCATTAAGACTGACCTAAAACTTTGTGACTCCTTTCAAGTTCTTTGTTTTTCTCCATTAGTTTTTCCTCGCAATCCTTAGACCTTAAAACAGTAATTCCAGGAAGCAAAATGACCAGAGTAATCATCATTCATGCTTGTGAGCTGTCAATTGTCAAGAGTGTGTACCTTTGTTCCTCAAAGGCTAATGAATTCTTCAGCTCCACAAGGGTTCTCTGAACTTGCTCGAGCTTCTTGGCTTGTTCATTTTTAACTCTGCAAACCTCCTGCAAGCTTGAATCTTTGCTGCTGAGGATCTGTACATGTTCTTCTTTGCTCTGTCTAAGCACGACGACCATGGCTTCCCGGCTTGTCTATGAGGGAAGAAACATGTTTCAGCTAAAGCAGACAACTCACATGTGAGCCCCATTTGAAGGGCACTAGGAGAGTATAATGATGTTGAGCAGATACTGTAAGCAAATCAAGCAGACAAGGACAGGGCAGTAACAGAAATCACCTCGCTTTTTTTATAGCGCTGCTCTGCTGAGTGCAGTTTTTCAAGAATGGACTCTTTCTCCATTTTTGAGCTTTTCAGATCTTCACTCTGTTGAGCTGCAAAAGTAAAACAAATATTTTGTGTATTACAACATAAATTGAACATTTTGAAGAGTCACATGCACTATTTTATTTTACAATTTCAATCGCAGTAGTCTTAATAACATGCTTGTGTCAAAATATCCAAAGTGTCGAGAATTACAGCACAGCTTTCCACTCTTTTTAGAGCCTCGCTATAACTAGTTGACATTGGAGTGACCTGTCTCATGCAAAGAAGTCAATGGTCACTCTAACCCCATATATTGCTGAATGTGCCATGAGGTAGGGCAGAGGTCACCAACACGGTGCCCATGGGCACCTGGTAGCCCGAAAGGACTACATGAGTAGACCAAGAGACTAATGAAACAAGCTCACCAGTGATGGGACATTGTGGATTTCTAGTTATTTTGCAGAAGTGATGATTTGAAAATGTAAACACTGGCATTGATTTACAGAAATAGAGCCTTGCATTTTGATATTTATTTTTCCTAATTATTGAGAGAAATTATTGATATGATCAGTGTCGTCACATAAATTAATATCATTAATTATTAATAACATATAACGAGAACCTCAAAACTAATTTCAGTGATCTATTATTGTAGAAGTATGTGCCAAACTGGTAGCCCTTTGAACTAATTGGTAGCCAAGAAGTAGCTCTCAGTTTCAAAAAGAGTGGTGGCCCCTGGGTTATGGCTTTCTTTACAATGACAACTACGGACCAATGTTAATATAGTTTATGAAAACTAATGAAATAATTCAAACTAAAATTGAAAAAAACATTTTAATGAAATGACATGAAAACAAAAAATGTTTTTAACAAAGAGTAACTGAAATTACATCTTACATTTCTAAAAGTAATTATAATTATTGCGGAAATGTCCTTTGTTTTCATTTTTGTCAATTGATATGCCACATGAGCTTTCGGGGTTCATTTTAAATGTATTTATTTCGGTATTATTGTACGTCCGTACAGAAGAAGGAAGTGTAGTTTACTTTATTACACACTACTTGGCGACTTTCTTTTATATTGCACTTGACAAATACTCCATATAAAAAAATAATGAATAAAATTAATACTAATAGTTAAACTAAACTAAAACCAAGCTTTTTTGAAAAAAATAAAACTCATTAAAATTAACAAACATGCTCTAAAAACTATCCATCCATCCATTATCTGTACCGCTTATCCTCACAAGGGTCGCGGGGCGTGCTGGAGCCTATCCCAGCTGTCTTTGGGCAGTAGGTGGGGGACACCCTGAATTGGTTGCCAGCCAATCGCAGGGCACACAGAGACAAACATCCACACTCACAATCACACCTAGGGGCAATTTAGAGTATACAATCAACTTACCATGCATGTTTTTGGAATGTGGGAGGAAACCGGAGTACCCGGAGAAAACCCACGCAGGCACGGGGAGAACATGCAAACTCCACACAGGGAGGCCGGAGCCGGGATCGAACCCACGACCTCTGAACTGTGAGGCGGACGTGCTAACCAGTCGATCACCGTGCCGCGCTCTAAAAACTAATTAAAACTAAATAAATTAAAAAAATAAATAAATAAATAAATATTTCTAAACGAAATAAAAGCTATCCGTATTTAAAATTCAACTTTACGACTCCCGTGCCACTTCCGCCATTTTGTTCCCAGCACCATAGTGTTTCTGCTTAGCTAGTGCATGCTTGTCTGTGTTTGTTCGCCGGGAGTATCTTTTTTGCTTTTCTCACCCTCCCCTTCTTCTTCTCCATCCATCTCTCAGCAGTAATGGTAAATACAGCATCTTATTTTTAACGTCAGACGTTAGTTTAGTTATCTCCTTTTTATTATTATAACACCGCTATTGCGGGCCGTAGCCGACGGCAACTACAGAGAAACATCCGTTCCGTCATGAGTACACACAGATGTCTCCTCTTCCTCCCGTCCGCTCTCTCAAAATTTCATAAATTTCGACTTTAATGGTGAAATCCGACTTACACGGAAAATCGGGTTACAGCGTAGGAACAGAACTCGTTCATATATCGAGGACTTCCTGTAATTAACTGGATGGCGATAAATGTAATTATGTGTTTGATTTCGTGGCATCGTTCTTACTTGTGGCCTCTTGAAGCAGTCTGCATTGATTCTGAGTATCATGGAGGTCACACTGGACTTTCTCTAGTTCACCTTCTTTCTCCTGGAGTTTAGCTTTAAGTGTCGCCACCTATGGAGTCGTCAAGTCTTTTTAGCAGTTTGTTACAAACAGCCTTCTACTTACTGACCTCTTTCTCTTTTAGGGTGTTTTCTAGCAGATTCTTTTCTTTCACTTCTTCAAGTTTTTGCAAACTCTCTTTGACTGTGAATAAAAAGAGATGAGGATTTTTTTTTTTAAGTCAAAATGCAAAAAAGAAAAAATTAAAAGAACAAACCAGACTGCATCTCTTTCTGATCGGCTTCAGCTTGACCGTGAAGGTGTTCAAATGCTACAATCAGTTTCTGGAAACATGAATTATTCCTTGACTGACTGTTTATTGATCACTTTTTATCCTCTGTGCTATATATATTTTACCTCAACACGTTGACTGTTTTCCATTAGAAGGTGATGTGTCTCCTCTCGCTCAGATTCAACTACAAAACGCAGGTATGTGTGTCAATTTCCAGCACATCGATGAGGCTGCGAGACGTGCAACGGAGCTGAACACACTCACATAATTGCATTTTGTCTGCCGACCGCTCGAAGGTTTCTTTCAGCAAAGTACACAAGTTGCGTGTTGCATTGTGTCTGAAGCAAAACATTGATTATTCATGAGCAAAACTGTATGTCGAATCTGCTGAGTAAAAAAAAAAAAACATACTTGTTTCGCCAATCTTCATTTTCACTCATCTGCTCCTCAAGCTTGATGCTGAGACGTTCATTTTGAAACTTTAAAGTGCACACAAACCATTGCACAAACACACATATAATATGAAATAACATAAATACACGCACAGCATTTGTATCAAAAGGCACACACCTGCAACTCCTGAATGGCCTTGCGCTGCGTCTCAATTGTACTTTTGTTCTCCTGAAGTTTCCTGTCGCTTTGTGCAGCATCAGAGTCTACTTTGACTTTCCAGCATTTGATTTTCTCCACCTCATCAAACATTTTAGAACAAAGCTGTCCAGGAGTACAGTCGCTCTGTGGAACATTGACAATGGCAGGAAATAATCCACATTATTTACCCAGGGTTGGCCCAAAGATTTTGGTTGGCTCGACATGACATATTATGTAGCCACAAAACACAGCACGGTCGCCAACAGTATAGTGCAGCCCTGTGCCGTGCGCTTGTTAAGGCGCCCAAGGGTTGGGCATCGTTTGAATTGGAATTCTGGTTCTAAACCAATGACTCTCTATTCCAATTCTTTTAGGGGGCAGGGACGAAAATATGTGCATTGTTTTAATCAGGGTTGTCCAAACACGAACAGTCCACAGCATAAACGAAAATTAAGATTTGGCACTGCCCGTGTTGTTTTCCCACATTGTACTACAGCATTTACTTTCTACGCTTGGTGCCAAACAAAGAAGAAGAGAAGTTTAACATCTCTCGCTTCTTTGTATTAAACCAATCGCAAATCATTTTGTAGGGCCACTGGCCACCCCAAAAATCTGAAAAAGTAGTGATGTTTTGCTTTATAATCATCTGTATTTTTTTGTGACTATGCTATTAGTCATCCTATTTTTCTTGGTTATGCTGTAGTTGGTTAACTCAGGGTGGGCAAGTGGCATAAAAAGTTTGTACAGTGTAGCACCAGAATTAATGTGGCCCCACCTCGCAGTTGTGGCCCTAAACAACCGCATTGGCTGTTTATTCCACGGGCCGGCCCTGCATTTACCTTCGTGTCAATGGAGAATTAGAGGCTGTTGACTGTTTATTTACGTTACCTCCTCTTTCTCTGTTGGGGCCACTGTCATCTTAAGGCAATCTTTTAAGGATAAAAAACAACATCAAACTTGTAAGCTTGGTGCATTGCATCATTATATTTTAGATGTGTGGTTCTTGGTAGACATTACCTTGTGTCATTGGGGCGACAGCACTTTTGTTGAGGGCAGGCATGTTTTGGTCTTTAACAAAATATTTACTGGGACCCTAAATGAAAGGAGTAGTTCAATACATTATTCAGCGGTTATAAAAAGTCTACACACCTCAGTTCAAATGCCAGGTTTTTGCAATTTAAAAAAAAAAATCATTTAAGTTTTTAGTTTAAAAAATGTCCAGAAATTACAAAGATTTTTTTTACCATTATGTGACTTTTAACCTATAAACTCAAGTGAAAACAAATTCAAAAAATTTTGATAGAGGATATAAAAACAATCTGGTGGTAGCACAAGCTTTGAAATGATTTATCTTGATCTCATTTTTTTTAATATCACAAAAACCTAGTATTTGAAAAGGGGAAGACTTTTTATATCCACTCTACATGCAAATTGTTAAAGAGCAAAAATCAACCCAAACACATTTTTTTCAACAATATGTTCCCAGTAGGCCCACTAGTTGTAACACAGCATTCTGATTAATATTGCGTGGAATGAGTTAAGCAGCAAGATCCACCCCTTTTTACCCATCTCAGTGGGCGGCCATTTTGTCATTTCTGTCGACTGAAAATAACATCACAACTGTTCAGGGCTCGGGTAACAACCAATCACGGCTCAGGTCAAAACAGGTCAGCCGAGAGTCTGTAGTGATTTATGGGCTTTTTTGTGATGACTAAAGCTGCAAATTGGCTCGCCCAGTTTTGGGGCGTGTTTTTTTTTGTTCTCCATCTCACGCTGTCAATGTCATCGCAGGGAGGCTTGATCCGTGTTGTTCCTAGTTTAGTTTTGTCACGTTCTCTTGTCACCTAGTGTCTGAAAATGATTAATTGCCACTAAAATTCATTTGCAAATTCCTACTCTTGTCCATTTCAAACTGTGAAAATATTGGTTCTGCCATGATTAGTCGACTAATCACGACGACGTCGACGATCAAAATCGTTGACAATTAATTTTAATGCCAGGAGCACCGTGTTTGCTAAAGACGTCTCATTGCTGCAAACGCTTTAATTCTGTCCAGCCAGAGATCCAGCGGCGTCGCCGTGCGAGTGGGCCGGCCTGTGTGCGTCAATTTCATATTAATACAAGCCCCGGAGGTCGGCTTGTCAAAATGTTTAAGTTCGACTTTAAGAGCACTGGACCACGCGCAGAGGTGGACCTCGGAGAAAAAGAAAGTCAAGTTAACACTTTAAATGTAATCTATAACAAACTACGAGCAATTCAGCTAACGGAAAAGCTTCTCGGAACGCAATGTGTTTGAGTAGCTTGGTGACTTATGACATGAAACGACGTTTGTGATAAGTGCACCTCAGCTGCATGTAGGCTGCTCATTTCTTGCTCTTTTTGGTCAGCACGTAAAGAGGCTAATCGTTTTGCGATGTTTTCAGAGTTTGAAGTGGGCCTAAGTAGAAATGTCCACATGTATTGGAGCCGATTGATCCCCGTTATTTTGACAGTATTAGACATGTTATTTACAATGACTTAGAATGCCAAAATGTAATCGTCCCCCATCGTGACACAAGGCATGGAGGGAGGGGAGGGAGTGTGGTTACTTTGCTCATTTCTTGTAGGCGTTTCTGAACATGTTAATTCTGTACTGATTTCTCCAAAACAAATTGATAAAAGTTAAAATGCAAGCTAGTATAATTTTCCTGATAATAAAAAAAATACATAAATTGAGCTTGTTATTGAAAAATATATTTAATTTTGAGGTATCGATTTTTTTGACAACCCTAATGGGGAATATCTTGCTTCTCTGATTCTATTGCCATCATCGTTGTGTTCAACTTCCTCCATATTGCTGCCATCTCAATTTTTGCCCCTTGCCTTATCAGACAAGATCTTCAAAATCTCAAGAGTGGTTGAGATTTATATGTTGTCTGTGGGTCTTCATTTGCGAGATTGACAAAAGTAACAACTGACAGGCACATTTCGACCAACTAAGTCGTAGAAATGATATATGTTACCAAATGTAGGGAGTAGAGTAAGTAAAACAGAAACATATTTAAGTATAATAGGGCACACCTGAAAATGTATACGGTATAAACTTCGTACTGACCAGCTCAGCTCTTTTCTCGACACTCTCTTGGGGTTTAACGGCAGACACCTGGCTGCTGTTATTCACCCTCGGTGGCACCAAGAGTTTGAAGTTGAAGCGGCCGTCTTTCTCCATCTAGGAATCAAGTGTGACGCCTCGGCTCAATAACTGCCTCACAGGGGACACTTTTGTACTGTATATGTGTTTTTTTTTAAATCAAATATGTATTTTTTTTGTAGCGAAAATGAGCGCTCACCTTCGGATATGACGAAAGCATCGACAGAAGAATTATTACGCAGTTCGTTCAAGACAAAGTAACGGACGCTGATGGCGACGATACACAGTTGTATAAAGGTTTAGCTCGTGGCTGACCTTAGCCGCTACTTTCTAGTTCCTACTTACAGAAAGATAACTGTACGTAAAACGACAACAAAAAATCAAGAGCAACAACAAGCGAATGCCACGTACGTAACAAAGGCGTTTTTAAACTCCGTTCGTATCTCCAACGCTGGAACGTTACAGCTGATAAACCGAACCACCTGTGTACGAAGTCAGTTAATTTTATAAAATGGCGACGTCACGTCTGATCAAAAAAAGTTGACGTTAACGTAAGCACACTTACAAGGCTTAATTTTAAATGATTAAGTTCTAAACTGTATAATTTTAATTGTAATTAATTAATTAACTAACCAATTATTATATATAATTAAACGTTATATTTCAAATTGCATATATATATATATATATATATATATATATATATATATATATATATATATATATATATATATATATATATATATATATATATATATAAGAAAAGCTATGATGCCAGTCAGGTGGCATGTTGAAATGCAGGGACTGTTATTATAAGACTAATAACAAATCCACAACTATTCACAGCATTAATGTAGAATTTCTGGGTGAATTGCAATGTTTCCAAGCCTTCTACCAGTCATTATGAAGCAAGACATTAATACATTTATATTTAGACAAACATAGTGCTTTTCTATTTATTTGTGTAAAGAAAAAATAAACAGTTGGGAAGTTCCGAAGTTCCTCTGTAATTGTGAATAAAATACATGACTTGTAAAGCAACTCAGTCAGTCAGTCATTACAATGTTTCCCTGTAGAAGAAGGCGCAAGCAATGCAATGAGGTCTCTCTCTATGCCCTAATTTCAAAACATTTTCTGGAAAGAAAAAAATAGTGAAGTAGCATGTGCTAAACGAAATGATATAAGTAGAATAGTTATACACTTTTATAGAGAATTTACAGTACATACAGTCCTCCAGGAATTAAACCCCTGTGCTGTACACTCTGCATGACTACATACATTTAGAGAAGGAGAAAATAACATACTGTGTAATGTCATGCAGGCATAAGGTACTACTGTAAACCTAAGTAAAAAGTGTTTATTGCAACCAGACACAATAATAGTCCCCATTTCAAAATGATTAGTATATACCAATAGTAGCATATAAATATTTACCAATTAAGTGCATGTGATGGTACAATATACATATATTTTTTTGTGGTCATAATAAAAGTGTATACTATCCAGAAAGTTGTTTTCAGGTTTATATCTACGACTTGAAACACACTAAGTGACTTCAAATGAGGCCAAAACACTTAGACAGTGTCAGTGTTCCTCGCCTCCACCACCTTGGCTGCATTGTCTCTGTAGGATTTATGACCTCCCACCCTGGCCATGCGCTCCTCCTCTTTCTTCTCTTTCCTCAGCAGCCGATAGTTGAGTCCCATGCCCATGAAGAGGAAGAAACTGGAGACGATGAGAAGGATCCCGCAGCCCTGGTACGTGTACTTGTAGTCATGATAGATGTCTTTGAACTTCCCTGTGAGGAGGAAAACAATAAGGTTGTGATTTAATTACAGCAGTCCACAGCACAGTTATAGCATGAACCCTCCACAGTCAAACGGCGCTAAAGTCGGAATGATTTAGAGTACACCCAAAGGTGTGATGATAACCATAGAAACGTAAATGCAAATTACATAGAACAGAGCCTTTCAGTTTAGCTCAACAGGTAATATCAGTTACATTGCACAAATTCAATGAATGACTAGAATTAACATGACTAAAGTAAGGTTGCCAAAAAAAACAACAACACATTTTTAATACAGGGGGCCTAGGTTTCACAACGGTTCCAACATACAAGGTTTCAAGAGTAAGATTAGTGTGCATTTAAGTAGTTTGCACAGCAGTGTACTTTTTACCTGTAGAAGCATTTTTCATACAAATATTTACTGAAATTATTACGTTACTACTGCATTATTGTAGGTTATTGCCTTACTACCATGATGCATTGACTTAAATTTGGGTTATTTACTAAGGATGAGCATTTTTACTTTTACAGGGTTGCCATGCTATATCGCAGTTGTTCTTTGGTGTCCCCGCTGTCTCGCATTTTTTAAAGCACTTGTTTTTTAAAATATTTTTCAGTATATTGACTTACTGTAATGCCCCTTTTATGTAGGAAAGGAGAGCTCGATTCATGATGCACGTTTTAACTGTTCATTTAACACCTAAAACAGTAAAACTAATCAATACAATAAGCATTCTCGCTCAGAAGCTACTATTAGGCACAACGCTCACCCAGATGCTGGCACGCAGACTTACTGATGTCGCATGCCAAAGGCACATGCATTCACACAGCCACGACATGGTCAGTATTTTCTGCTTTTTTTTCTCTCTTTCTAGTACGTGGCATTTGTTTTGGGCGGGTTAAATATGCTTACAATGTCTTTGGAAAAAGTGTATAATTGACGGCCATTAAGATGCATTGGAAAACAAAGACAACCACAAAACCAAAACGTTTTTCAAAAGACCCTGCTAAAACTCCAATCTGCTTTTTCCACAAGAAATAGGGTGAAATGGGAAAAACAAAATAAAAACCAGACAAACACAAAAATAAATAAAGTCCATGAATAGGTAAATTCGCGGGCACCAAATGTTGATTATGCAGGGTCCACTCTACTCTCTATTTTGCGGATATTCACCTGCTTAGTTTCTTTTTTTCACTTGTATGAGAGTGAAGAACATTAGGTTCTTAAACCAGTGCCACTACTGTTAATAGTATTAATGATGGTGACAGTTTAAACCGGGAACAAATTAATACACTTTACATTATTTCCTAGTGGTAAAATGTTTTGAAATAAGAACAACAGAACAGATAGCGTTTGACTGTAGAGGTTCCACTGTAATGTTTGCAACTGAGTCGGTTACCTAGCAAAGGCGGCCCCAGCAACACAGGGCCACATTCAATGATAGTGACCAGGCCAACGGCACTGGAAAAGCGTTGTGCTCCCACCAGGTCCATCAGGGTCTCGAACAATACGGAGCTCAGCCAGCCGAAAGCAAAGCCAAAGAACATGGAGTAAATCACAAAGCCTTTGTAGTCGACTGACAAAGGGGCGAAGATGTGACACACGCCATTGTACAGCACAGAGGCGGCAAAGAAGTACTGGATCCTGGGCCGAACCCATTTGGTGTTGGCCACAAGGCCCATCGAGGGCCTGGCGACCATGTCAACAAACGCCAGGACAGACAGCAGGAAAGCGGCTTTCTCTTTCGGGATGTCTTTGCTCTTCGCAAAATTGCTCAGGAACACTAACGGTGCAAAAAGGCCAAAGAACATGACGATATTGCCCGAAATGTAAAGCAAGAAGCCACGGTGCTTGAACAACGACAGGTCGAGGAAGCTGTTCATGATTTGCGAACAGGTTCTCCGCTCCGTAGTCTTCTCCACCGGCTTGGGCTTTGGTCCGATGGGTCGCATGAGGGAACCGGCAACGCAGCAGTTGAGCAACAGGCCGCCCAGGATGAGGAAGCTTCCTCTCCAGCCAAAGCGGTCATAGAACCATGTGTTAAGAGGTGCCAGAGTGGAAAGGAAGACTGGACTACCAGCCATGGCAATGCCGTTGGCAATGGGCCGCTTCTTGTAGAAGTATTTCCCAATCATAGTGAGGGCGGGGTTTAGGTTGAAGGACAATCCCAATCCTAAAACATAGTCACAATTATTATTATTTACATGGCACATATGATGGAAAATGTACTTTATCATGGTGTATACAAAAAGCTGGATCACTGTCAGGCCTGCCCAATCATGAAATGTGAATTTTTGTTTTGCAGTCTCTAATCTTTTTTCTAAAGTGTGAGTGAGCCATTCTGAAATGTGAAAGTATGTTGTCACAATATACTTGACAAACATCATCAGTAGGGTAAAACTAAACTGTCTCACGACGGTCTAATCCCAGCTCACGTTCCCGATTAGTGGGTGGACTATCCAATATTCACCTAATACCTAATATTAGGTAAATATTAGAATGTACCTAATATCTGTTCAGTGTTTCTCCACAAATCTGAAAAGCTAGAATGGGGAAAATTTGTCATTTTCTGAATATGTGTATGAGGTATTGCGAGTGAGCCCTGCCTCCTCGAGTGAAAATGATTTTTTGGGTTTACAGGCAGTTGAATTTTTACAAAATATGGGCTCTACTTCCACAAGTACAAGCCACTTACCCCATAGTTACACCCTTGGCTCTGCTACCTGTTATTTCTGTAACGAAGGCTTCCTGTGTTGCTGCCGCAGTATATGCGGTGAGTTGCTCCCTTACATGAGACTGGGCCACGCCCTCAAACTGGTTCTGATTCCAGCTGCTACACAATAAAGTGCTATTGTTCTTGATCATAGTCGGAGACATGTAAAGACACGCTAACCTAATTTTAAATTGTGGGAAAAACGCCCAAAGTCTCCTATACAGCATTTGGACAACCTATTATAGTTTCAGAACACTAGATGGCAGAAGTGCGCATGATGGTGATTAAAAAATAGAACGTAAGTACAGTACCTCCCACCACACCAATGCAAAAATACAGAGCTTGGACAGAGTTGCAGAAAGAGGCAGCTACCAGGCCCAATCCCGAAAGACATCCTCCCAGCATCATAACAGGACGACTGCCATATTTATTCACCAGGATGCTGCTGATAGGACCTGAGAATAAATAAACAACCACACACACGATGACTGTATTGGGTTGGGTTGGATGTGAATGCAATTCTATTTTTGCCCACAAGAGAGCCACAGCACCACATCTGAGGGCCAGCAAACTCACAACAACTTGTGCATCATTTGTGTCAGTGGTGCACTGCAGTAGATGTGTTTTCATTCCATTAATAATAGGATCTGTCAGAAAAACTGTGAGAGCTGTAATGAAATAATCATTTATTTGGCTTGGCGATGCATATACATTGACAGATGTAATTTGTTTGTGGAATCGCCTTAAATTGACTTTAAACGCATTTGAAAGATGATTGGAAGTTCAGGCGCGGCTGTTTTATTGTGTGAAAGTGTGGATTGAAGTTGAGGACGCAGTGTGTAGCATTACAATATCAGCAAATCTTTACCACAAGGTTCTTCATACCAGGTTGTGATTAAAGGTGTAACTAAACCACAAGCATTTGTGGTTCTGCACACGTCTCAAAATATGATCCGTGAGAAGATTTCATTCGGCTTTCCTATCAATTCAAATGTCCATATGTGGGTTCTAACAGGCCTGAGTGTCTAGGAGGGCCCACGATGAAGATCACCGTCTTGCCAAATTCCTACACTGCCCAGTCCATCTAAATAGAAACTGACAGTTTTTGTTTAGAGGTTTCCAAACTCATTTGCCAATGCCACGCGAGACAAAGGGTCTTTAAATTGTAATGCAGGCCGTCTCTGAGCTATCAATGAGTTCTTTCCTGGCAGGCCCGCAGGGAGAGCTGCCTGGGATAAAAAGGTTGAAGACGAACCGGTGCGGAATATTATGAAGGTAATGGATCAAAAATGGAAGGAGTACAGGGGTGCGCAACAGTCGCTTAATGAACTCATCCCGCTGACGTGCAGTGAATGCTTAGCAGGCAAAGCATCAACATCGCAGTGACGGCAGACACACTTCCCTGCTAACTTTCAATTTCCGATGTGCCACTTGCTGTCAGCTGTGTGTATTTACATCGAAACGTTTGCATTAATTGATGGTGTCAGTCGGCCTCTCGATGGAGTGTGTCGCTGTACGATAAGCTGCTTTGATTCATTGATGATAAACATCCTGCTTGCTGATGTAATGAGGAATGAGTGATTAAGATGGATGTGTAGTTTCACTTGAATTTGACATGAAATGAGCTATTGTTGACTTGAACAGCAGAATTCACTCGAACAATACGGAGCTCAGCCAGCCGAAAGCAAATATGATTACACATATTCACATCGGAAATATGATTGCATGAAATGCATTCATAGTGCAACTAGATTTAATTTGTTTGCACACTTTCCTAATACACTACACTTAAAAACTTGAAATTGTGTTTGTGGTGTTATGTTGTGGAAGGTAATGTTTTCAGCTTCATATCAGTTTGCCACACTGAGGAAATATGGTCCAGAAACTTTCCAGACAACGCAAAAATTGGTCTGTATCATCCTTTTTAGCAGTTTATCTCAAATTGGAATAAAGAAGTGCAACTCTTTTTCATTCCGGAGCAGATAGCTGCAAGTGTATTCCCCCTGTGAGGAATATCATGCTGCGTAAACAAAAGCTTGCGTGTTTTCTTTCACCTCATCAGAGTGGCCTCACTTCTAAAGAAACACATTCCGGATGAGTACAAATCAATCTCTCAGTCAAAAAAAAATCACCCAATGGTCATGTTTTGTAAACCTCAAAGACAAATTAGAGTCTTCATAGCGGCGTTTCTTGAGAGTCTTTAAAGATGTTTTTGCAAACTCGATTTTAGACAGCAGTGGTTCTTTCTGTCCATCAGAACTTCAGAGGGTTATAATCTTGCTGCAGAACTAAATAAGGGAATTACAGCTAATTGTTGGAAGAAATGCTAGTGTGGTTCCGAAGTGTTGTTGAAGTACCCTTGGCCAAGGCACTCAAACTGTTCAGGAGTCCCTTACCTTCCTTGCATGGTGTGAATGTATGGTGAACAGCATACAACACTGAAACAAAGTATAAGGACTGCTTTCTTTAAATTAGTCAATATCACCACATTAAGACATTCCCATTTCACTATTAAGTCATTATGCTGTCAGAAATGCATAGTTTGCAAGGTGACTGCGTACTGTTCAATAAATGTACATTATTTGAACTTCTGGTAGGTTTTTATAGAGTTACAACAGCCAACTACATGCATAATGTGAGGAAAATTTGAAAACATAAACATATTTATTCTGCAATTTACCTACTGTTTCAGTGTCAATTTGAAGAAAGACAAATGCAAATGTTCAATATTCATTAATATGTATGATCAAAATGATTCATTTTATTGTTTAACCGTGTAAATTTATTTAATTTAGTATCATTTAACCACTTGTTACACACACTTTAGTTAGCAGAGCAGTGTGTGGGACATCTTAAAATCACGTACATCTTATTTAAAAAAAAAAACATAGTATGAAATGAAGGACACACATTATAAGATCATTATTTTACTGGTCACACAAAATCCTTTGGAAGTGTTTCACCACTTAAAATAGTGCCTCAGAGTTTCATTCTTCGGCTCTATTTTCATAATGACTGATTCTGATGCGGACACTAAAAGAGCATTATAGATTGATGCAAATGGTCTGTTTGAAATATTGAAAAAATTCTACTGGTAAAATCCCGTAATTGAGTATGCAGTTACCTCCTCCGTATGTGACCGCTAACATGATGGAGGAGATCCAGGAGACCTGGCTGCTGGTAACGTTGAAGATCATTTCGATTTCCTTGAAGAAGACAGTGATGGACTTGGGGAATGCGTAAGAGAAGCCAATAGAGATGAAGGCCCCAATCACCACCATCCATCCCCAGCCGCCCTCCGGGGGGGTGTAGCCGACTGGACCACCGACGGCCGGTGCCATCTTGACTTGCAAGGTTTGGTTTCTGTTTCTCTATATGTGGTGCAAACAGGAGAACCTAGGCAAAAAAGAACAAAACACACATTTATTAATTACCATTTCCTATTCTATTGTACAATTTCACCGTTTGTCATTTTTCAGCACGATAGGATTTTGTGTCACCATCCTTTAGCTGATATCTGATGTGCTTTTATTAATACCCCTTAATACCCTGAAGAACAAGAATTACCATTACACTTTTAGCTTTCTTTTTCTAGCCTCACTGAAATTAGCCTGCTTTGAGGGGGTACTCTTGCATGTGCAAATCATCAACACAGTAAAAGCATTTGTTGTATTTTCAATAGGAGAGGCAGCCAAACCGCCAAATTAAACTAGCCAATTAGCATTGTGGATCCATCCCAAAACTTGAGCCGGGCAAATTTTGTCTTATTTCATCTCAACCTTCCATTCAGTGTGACGAAGAGAAAACTGCGGTTGAGTACTGAATCTCTTGCTCTATCTACAGGTAAAAAATCAACATGAGTTCTGTAGCCATAGCCACCAAGACCAAAGTACGCCTTTGAGCCCTTCCAGTCGACCACATCCTAAACATTTTGCTAACTGGACAACAGGGTGCAAGATTGAGGATGCTATTTAGGAGCTAGCTTGGCTCTGCATGCGCTCCCACCCGCTGATCTCCAACAGTCTCGCTTAAGTCGTGATGAATAAGAGTCCATGTGCAGAGTCAAACAACTTACTGTGTTGTTTACACTGGGGAGGCCACTCAGAGAGAGCATCGATCAGAGCATGAACACAAGGAATTCACACTGTTCCGTAGCCCCCAGCTCTGCGGAGTGCACCTTTTTCTTCAGCCGATTTGTACTTGATTTGGTTGACGAATACTCTTATAAAAGACTGTTGTTATAAACGTATTGGGTAGGCCACTTGTGCGTAGTGAGGAGTAAATATTTAATGTGTTAAAGAACTTTTGTTATTGAGCTGGGATTTTGGCTGCTGCTATGCAGCTGTAAATGTGCCTGCTGCATTGAACTAGTGAACAAATGGGGGAGAAACTGACATGTTCTTATTTATAGCATTCATACACACTTTAGATGTCGCCTGGTATACATAAATAGTTATCACTTCCTCCTTGAGCCATTCGTTTTTGGATGGATGCATTGGTTGGACAAAGCACAATCGTTTATTCCTTCACAACGTTATTTTTATTATTTAACAAGACGACAGTACATATCACTGTACAGTGATTTTCCCACAATACTGTATACGTTGTGAGTCTTCAATTGACTTGATCATTGACTTGTGTCCCAGCTGTGTAGCTATAAACATGGGATAGCTTTGGTGAATGGAGTGACTTATTCTGGATTCCCCCTTTATGCTTGTTGTGTATCCGACTTTGCAAACCAAAGGTTGGCATGAATGCAAGAAAGGCCACTTGAAAAATATTCGCTGTCTAGAAATAGTCGCCACACGTCCATGGGTGACGGGGGAGAGGTGGGGGCGGGGGTGGGAGGGTGTGGGTTGGCTGTTCTGTCCTGGCGTTTAAAGGATGAAAAATTCAGCGGCTGACTGGAGATGATAAATGGACAACATGGTAAACACAGACAAGGCTCAAGATAAAGCGGCAAAAGCGCTGAGATAATGAAACGAAAAAGCCACATTTTATGTAAAAGGATTGATTGCCAAGTCCTAAACCAAATTGGTGGAAATTAAAGTCAATAAATGGACTGCAACGGGCAGAGACGTTAATGCCCCTGAAACTTTAAAGGTCTAAAAAGAGCAGTGGGTGGCTTTTGTGCCTAAAAAGAAATAGCAGCGCAAGGCAGCTAGCTGGTGGGGGGCTCTGCAGAGACTCAGTGGGAGTGCGCATTACTGCCAAATGTATACACTACTTGCTACTTGCTTTCCAGACACTGCTAACTTAATTGAAGTTTAATGTTGAGATAAGAGCTGTTGAATTGGGATAACATTAAAAGTAGTCTTGAAACAACATCCCAACTGCAACAAATCCTCCATAGCGGCTGATATTTCTCATTTCTCATTTATGATTAGTTTTGTACAGCCACTAACTTGGTGACAATTCCCACTGAAGCCACTGGAAAATCATTAGGTGAACATGTAGCTTTGCAATGCTTCAAGCAATTTCATTCATTCTGCCGGCAGCCAAGCTTTGGGCCTCTTGCGACTCGTGTATGCTAATCGAGTGGTTTTGTCTCATTGAAAATAAATGAGTATTAAATATTTGCATAGGGAAATTCGATCTTCACCTAATACTTGTATGTGTCGCCACAAGCCTGACAAAGTGACACACGTTTCATGAATGCTAAATCTTGTAGGCCATGTACAAGATCAGGAATTTTGAAAGCATAGCCTGGCTAGTGTTAAAAGTGGGAAGCATCTTACCTCGGCTGGCAGGCGCTCTCAAAACGGGGCCAGATAAGCTCAGCGGGACACGTCAATGCAGATCATGGAGGAGACTCCTTGACTATGTTGCGAAAGGAATACACCGCATATGTTTCGCAGACGCTCCAAAAGTAATCTGTCAATTTTCATCCAGTCTGACAGCAATAAACCTCGCTGGCGGCAACTCTGCCTCAAATGTCATCCGTTTTTTTTTTTTGTTTCCTAGATAACCTCAAAGTTTGGAGTCCATTCAGTGCCAAGATGAAACTTGGACAGTCTGGTGCAAGGGAGTTTGGTAGGTCACCTCTTATTAGGTGGGGGAGGCTTAGTGCTATGGCCTTACAATGCTTTCCCCACCCCTCCGTCATGTGCCGAGGCCACACTCATTCACGGCCGGGCCTTATGGCATGTTTGACCTACGAGGATATCCAATCATGTCTGCACTCTCAGAGATAAGATGCTTTCTGTCATACCGACTTCCTCTATTGGCTGATTTATCCGGTTCTGAATATTAGAAGTCGTGACCGTCCAACAACAGATATTGTTAATAGTCGTCATTTTTAACACTTCTTAGGTCAGCTCTGGCCAGGCATTTCCTTCCCCGTGAGTCTGTATCAAGGCTTGGGAATGTGAAATCTTATCTTCATGAAGCATGTCTTCTCTTTGTTTGGAGGGTCAGTGTTGCCAACCCATTTTTGGTGCTCTAAAATCACACACTTAAACACCCTTTGAAACATGTTTAGTGCACTAACCTCATACCTACACACTTGGTAAATATCACCAAGAGGCACTTGACCGACCAATAGACTTATCCATGGGCTAAATTTGTATTTTTTTAATCTGACACTGCAGCGTAAAAGAACATCACATTATCTTATAGGAAAAAAACAACCCCCAAAAATGTTATATATGACAGTTTTCCTCTATGTGTATATGTATTTTTCTTCTGTTTATGTATTGTTATTTTTCTTTTTTAAACAATCTGCTGTGTGCTGCTTTACCCTGCACTGCTCTAACAATTGAATTCCTCCTGTTTGGATCTTATCTTATTCTGCATACCTCTCATATAAATATAAGTTCATGTATATATATTCATGCCACACGACAGTTTGATTTTTAAATCAGAAGGGAACTGGGATTATATAAAACAAACTGAGCCTCCATCTCTGGCTATGGATTCAATCCCTCAGAGGCAAGAATGACATGCACTTGCATGGGGCTATTCGGTCCTGTACCAGCAACAAATCCCTGCTTTCTTCATCGGCAATTGCTTTTAGCCATACTCTAAGACTCTGTAAAGGACGGAACAGAGGCTTCCTCATGTGCCTCATCACGTCCCAGAACGCCTACTTGTTGGAACGTTTTCCACTTGTGACTTTGAATTTCAGACATGTCATGTCTTGTATTATAGGATGTAGTGTGTTTTACTGTTTGCATTAAGTTGTCTATGCTTGACTGGCGACCAGTACACGATAGCCTTACTGAATAGGCTCCAGCTTACCCGAGAGCCTGAACAGGGTAAGCCAAACAAAATGGATAGATGAACAAATTCCATATAGTGTAGTGGTCCCCAACCTTTCTTGTTCCATAGGTCGGTTACATGTAAAGTAGCTTACGTTCTCATCAAGTAAAAGTTGATTTTAATCGTTTCGAGTGCAATTAATCCACCACTTTGAGTAAAATTTACTCAGAATCTTTTACTCTCTTCCAAGTGTAAATTTAGACCGCAACCACATAGTGAGATATTGGAAATGGAAGCAAGATACTAAGTGTTTTTTTTGGGGGGGGCAGTTTGAAGGCTTGATTACCTCATTTATCAATTTGTCGTCAGAAATTTCACACAGTGGGTTTAGTGCGGGAAAATCACCTTGAGTGATAAACCCATATTAACAATTCAACAGCTGATATTGTTTTTTTTTTAAATGCAGCTGTCATTTTCTTGGAAGTTGTGGGCTCTTTTTCTGTCTCATCATTTATCCTTTTCACCTTTCAGAAGACTTTTATCCACAGTTTTTTTTCGCTTGTGGACTCACTTTTTTACTACCATGTGGCATATAGGAGCTTGACTTACAGAAGAGCAGGTGGATGCATCTTATTTTCAAAATAAAACTTCATTTAGACACTGATCACTGATGAGCTATTTTTTAACTTGCCTTTTAAGTCTGGCTCTGCGGCCTGGTACCAAATCTGCCAGTCGATCTGTAACCTGGTGGTTGGGGGCCGCTGCTGTTTACAAAGGTCCAGATATACAATACTTTGTTTCGAGATCAAGAATGGCTGCAATGAATGGCGTAAGGCGACGATGTCACAAGGCACAGTCAGTTATCGCCGTACTTTTCTTACAGTATAACCTAGAAGTGCTTTTTATACAAATATTTACTGGCTTTAAAAGTTAAGTTAAGTTAAGTTTCAAGTTACGTAGTTGTTTGGGTTTGTAGCTGAGACTTCTGCACCTATTTAAAGAAAATAAAACCAGGTGTCAACCCACGCTGCAAACATTCAATACTGTATCTGCCCTGCCATAATTTAAACCCATATGTAGTGCAACCCGACCCTACCTGCATAATAAAGACCCGTGATCCATCACTATTATCATCAATGTCCACAAACAATCTTTTCCACATTCTCGCTAAGTTTTCGTGTTAAGAAGCTGTAACTGAGCTTTCATTAACACCCATCTGCTACGTGCGGTTTGGTGTATTTCCAGCTCAGTGTTTGAGGGAAAAAAGGCTATACTGTATAGCATTTTCAGTGGGATTAAAATTGATTATCTCAGCTAAAGACGGCTCCTATACAGTATAATCAGCTGTAAGGCGTCGTGGCACACGTTCTCCTTCAACGTGCTAGTGTTCATTACTGCGCCTGAGCCCCTAAAGTGTGCCGCATGCAGCTTTTCATTTTACACCCATAAGGCATGATCTTAACTGGAGTTGGTTAGCAAAACAACACCCCGCCGCGTAAGCGGGAAAGCAATAAACGCCGCACCGCCTCCGCAACTTTGACGTGACTGAGTGTGATTGCGTGCCGGACAACGGAAAGACACGCTTGTGGGGCAAAAAGTCGGTGCCAATTACCTTTTACCCATGAAAAGGTGTGTGTGCTACAAATGAAAGTGGAGTAAATCGTGTCTTGATGGACTGAGAGGCAGCCAGGTCCTTATAAGGGTCATACGCTCAATGTTTCCAAACTCAATTAGCTAAAAGTAAGGAAGCATCCATTCTGTTAAAGAGACTGCAGTGACAGGAGAGCTTTCACCTTACAGAGCACAATGAACCAATAACACACACACACACACACTAATAATCATGTGTTTTTCTGTGTTTAGGAAAGACTTTTTGCAGCAATACTGGCAACGCGATACCAAGCTACACAGCACCACTCACGCAGGAAAGCAATTAAGAGGACTTTAGCCTCATGAGTGGCTTATTATTATGATGCGTATGTTTTATCAATGAGTTTGGGTAATTGTGGTAAAAGTCATTCAGAACTTCAAAAGTATTGAAGTTACATTTATATCAGCTTCCAAATTAGACTTGCATGGGAATATGTTTCAAACGTTAGCACGAAGGTTAACATTTTTTTGATTTTATAATGAGTTGTCTTTTTGATTTCCACATTATCTCGAAAGTGCAAGGTGTTGTTTTAATCACCATTGCTTGGTTAGTTAGGCAAGGCAAGGTAGCTTTATTTATGTAGTGTATTTCATACTCAACGCAATGTGCTTCACACAAGCAAAGACACAACATCTAACATCAACAGTTAACGACATTGAAAGGCAAAGCACAGAAAACAAGTACCGGTAGCTTACAAAAATTACTAAAAGAACATACGTTGACACCATTTAAACACATTAATAGAAAACTTTAAAAACATTTCAAATTATAGTCAAGAAATAGTAATTGTTTTTTGTTTAGAAGACCTTAATCAAAGGTATGGGGAAAAAAGCAAAGTTTTAAACCTGGATTAAAAAGCATTTACACTCGGGTTTGACTTTACTTCTGTTGGCATCTTATTCCATTTGTGTGCAGCATAACAGCTAAATGCAGCTTCACCACACTTATTGGCCCAAGTCTGTAGATCTAAGGGCCCAACTGGGTTTATATTCAATTAGCGTTTCTTTAAAGCAGGAGGGTCCAAATACTATTGTGAATGTTTTAGATGGTTTCCTCCTCCAAAACACCTGATTCAAATGATCAGGATTGTTTTCAGGTGTTGGAGGAGAGAGACATCTAAATCATGAAGGATAGCGGTCCTCGAGAACTGGATTTAGACACCCCTGCTTTAATGTACAACTTTATTCAGGACCCATAACATTCAGTGATTTATACAGACCAGTAGCAGAATTTCGTAAGCCATTCTACAGCTGATTGGGAACCAGTGTAAAGACTTTAGGACTGGCGTAATATGTTCAGATTTTTTTGCTCAGAATCCGAGCTACTACATTTTGAATGAGCTGTTAGATACTCTTTCAAGAGAGCCCAGTAAGCAGATAGTTACAATAATCAAGTCTACTGTAGATAAAAGCATGGATACGTTTCTCCTGGTCTGCTTGGAGAATGCAAGCCTTCAGTCTGGATGTTTTTCAGCTAGTATAAGGCTGTTTTAGGGATTGATTTGATATGAGTGCTGAAAGTCAAGATTTCTGACTTGGTCTTTCGTTCTGAAGGGGGTTTGTCATTTGAAGAGAAGTGTGGTCCAAATCAGTTTAAGAGTGCGGATAGAGGAACTTATTTTCTGTTTTCAGCATTTAATTTCGGATAAAAGAGTTCCACTAACCCGTAAATGTAAATGTCGAGTCCTGACGGTAAAATACCGACAAATAAATACATTTTCACTTTTGTTCTTTTGATAGAGCTTTGCTCTTTTGGACTTGACAATGGACGCTGATAGTGTAGTGGTACACACGCCTGAGTTGTGTGCGGGCAGCGTGGGATCGATTCCCGCTCAGTGACAGTGTCTATGTGTGCCCTGCGACTGGCTGGCGACCAGTGCGGGGTGTAGTCTGCCTTCGCCCATTGACGGCTGGGATAGGCTCCAGCAACTCCCCGCGACCCTATATAGGATAAGCGGTTTGGAAGATGACATGACTTGACAATGGAAACAACTACCATCCCAATGGCTATTTGAACACAAATGGCGGAGAAACACAAGTAGACTGACAATATAACAATACCCACAGACATATTTTTCCTTGGAGAAAAACTGCTAATTTTATTGCAGTTTACTGAGTCACTTACCGTAGTTGTGGATCTCTTCTTTGTTTATGTTTGCATGACTGTATTACACTGAAGTTGCAAACACAAGGGGCCACAATAAATTAATCGTGATGGACAAACTGTTTAATTCCTTGCATTTTATTTAATTGTAGTTATACATTTTTGTAGAGCACAGTATTATAAAAAGAACTCTATAATGGCCAGTCAAAGAGTGTATACATTTTTTTGAGGCACCCTGGATAAAATCCTTTCGTGTGTCTTGCAAGACAGGGTTTCTGTTGCATTTTTATTTCCACTTCATTTTTATTTGTTTGAAGCATAAAACTTAAAGTAAGTATAGATTGTCTTGTACAGTTGACACTTTTTCAGGTCTTGATCACATCTTATTTAGACACGCAATTACACAATGTAACCTCTATCTGGGGCGCAGAAAAAAAAAAACCATCTTGCAGGTCTTTGCCAGGGTGACATGCATCAAGGTGTTCATGAAGTGACAAAGCAATTTGGGGCCTGCTTTGTGCATGAGCCGAGCGCATTTCAATGTTATCGCTGGGATTGTGAACGCCGCACAAAGGGAGCACAGCGACACACACCAGTGGGCGCTACAAAGGCGAGCCAAGACAGCGTCGGGAGCGACAGCTCTTGGAAAGCTTCCTGATAAGTACGTCAGTTGAATGAGATTTATTTTTTTATTTTTTAATCTTTTGTCTTATTTACAACGCGCACACACACAAGCATATATACGTATATTCACGTTTATAAACACATTGCGCTCCCCATCTAGTTTGGAGCATTTTAAGCACCCCCTTTGTACTGACACATATCCGGCTATACAATGCTTCCTGTCATAACGCCAAATAGCAGTATTGTAATCATGCTTAAGTTGTTTTCCTATGCAGCAACATACTGGATTGACAGTATTTACTGACTGGATATGTCCAACTTTTAAAAACATCTTATGTGCCTGTAATGGACAGATGAAAGGCATTTTATTTACATGCAGCACTTAGTCTTGACACGGGCTGTTTATGGTATTTGGCACAAAGAGTAAAAGGAGGTATTGAAATCAAATGCTACTAAATCGGGGTATACAATTACCAACAATCAGAATAAGTTGAACAGTTTCCCTTTGTTGCGATCTCTGATCTCTCTGAAAGATCATCGTATGTGATGATCCCGTAGGGCGGGCTGCATTAAAAGGGATTGATCCTCGGTAAATGGTCAGGCCCAAATGTAAACCTGTTAAATTTTCTTGATGGGAAACTAATGTGTATGCTAAGCCAGAGGTGGGCATTGTCTACCCGTCACTAGGTTTGTTGGCAGAGTGGTACTACGCAGCAGTAGTATCGCATCCTTCTAATTTCAAGATTGTCAGGGTTCAGCATGATGCAAGGGCGTGGATGACCCAAATACAGGGAGGCGAGGCAGGGGGATAGTTTATGCGATTTTAATGAAATGAGAAGTAATGAAATACAAGTGACCGGAAACTGAGGATTGGCGTGTGTGATGAGGATGGGTTTGGCGTGGAGACGAGGTTTAGCTTGGCTTGCTGTGGTGACGAGGTTCGAATTGGCATGGTTATGAGGCTTGACGTGGTGACAAGACTAAACTGGACTTAACTGGACAACAGGTAAATTTGTTCAAATGACAGCAACGACAGCAACCGACTACAACGGCACACTACAACAATTATGACCCGTCAAAAACTGTATAAAAACAACAACTAGCAACTTAAATACAAGCACACTGACGAGACAACGAGAAACACCTGGATAAGACACACAAGGTAAAAGGGAGCTGATTGGTTAGCACTAGTGAGGGGAAGGCACACAGGTGGACACAATAATCATGACGAGACAGACAGAACACTGAGCAAAACATGAAACTAAAAAAAAACAAAAAACAAAGCAGAAACAGAAAACATGACAAGGATCATGAAACCGCTAATATATCGCTATATAGACAGAGGAATAACTACACACAACCTGCCTCGTCTGACATTGTGGCAGAGGTTTAAAATTGAATACAGCGAAGGGGGACAGTGAACCCCCCTGCCAACCCGCCAGTGGCGGGGGGAGAGCGTTGGGTACCCGGGGCAGGGGTACGGGTTCCGAGGCGGCCGGGGCGAACTGGCACCGGGCGTGGGAGGAGTCCCATCGCCGCATTTTTAGAGCACATATCTTAAACAAAGTTCCCTTCTGTATTCCCGACCAACCCATGTGGTCCCAGTCCATCCCTCGTCGGAACAGACGTAGAGACGAGAACTCAAAGACGGACTAAAGCACTGACAAATGCCCACCTCTGTGGTCAACACCTCGTTGATGATAGTCAGTTCGGAAGTGACCCGAAGCTCATGCTGTTATTGGACTTCACTCAATAGTCTAAAGTTATTCACCAATGTCAACATGGAGAAGAGGAACTGCAATGTAATTACCAGATAATGTAACAGTTAGCCTAGTCTCTTCTATTTCTTATTCTTCTACTTTTACTATTATTACAACTACTACTACACTTTTTTCTTTTTAATTTCCAGCAGTATGGATGCCCAGTGCTGACTGTAATAGTTAAACTTTGGAACTTCTTGTTTGGGGTAGAGGATTCGTAATTGTTAGCAGTGATAATCGTTTTGTGTGTGGCGTACTATGTTGGTTATCTCAAGTACACCACACATGATAAGAGCAGTAAGAATCCACTTTCCGATTGTTTTTCCTCATCATGTGTGGGGTCTTTCGCATTTTGAAAATTTGTGAAGGTGTTACAAATCGTCATGTACGCTCCTTTAAACAGAGTAGGCCTACATGTGATCCGCATGAAAGTAACTAGAATAGAATGAGTTTTAAAAAAGGCCTTAAATGATTAACACTTGCTAAAATCTAAACAAACACAAATAAAGCATTGAGAAAGATTATAAAGGAAGCAGTGCTTGGCTCATTTGTAGGTTTTTGTTCTTTCTTGCGTGCACTTCAGAAACCACCTGCTTCGAAGAGAGAGAAATAAAATGGCTTGTTGGAGTGTGCTTCCTGCTCCTTTGTGGCGCGTTCAATGGCATTCGCTTTGCAAGTGTCACATTTCATCCACATGACACTTCATTGTAAAATACAGAGCTGGGCATTCCGTCCCAGGGGCGGAACGGTCCGTCTGTCTGTCCCGGACGGACGCTCATTTTGTGGGCAGTCAGACGGAGGATGAGAACTCTTTTAAAAAGGACAGACTAAGCAAGGACAGGGGTAGATTTTTGTCCATGCCTCTAATCATCCCTAGCCTGGTCAAGTCCCAGATGACGTCCTGTGTTGTTGTTTTTTTTAAAAAAGCAAGACTGCCTTGCTAAGCCTGCACAACACTGGAGTGCTCTTTTTCATGTGTGTTCCGTCCCTGCGGTATTGTTCTCACAGGCATGGTCTGCCCTCTAGTGGATGCCCATTTCACTGATGAAGGAAAAAAAAAGACCGAAAGCTATGACCCAGAAGTGGAAGACGCTCGTTCTCCTCCTAAAATAACATTGCCTTATTTTGCAATAATTATTTTTATTGCGAAATAACGCAACACAAGTGAAAACATGCAACAAAACCTAATAGTATTGTGTTATTACGCAAGCTAGTCCTTCCCTTTGGAATTACCTCCAAATGGATGTGAGGTAAGCCCCCTCTCTGTCCATTTTTAAAACCCGGTTGAAGACACATTTCTATTCTCTGGCTTTTGATCAGACCTGAAATTTTCGGCTCTTTTCCGGTGTCTATTGTATATAGTCTTTTATGTTAATTTATTGATTCCACTTGTTGTAATGTGGCCTTTTTACTGTTTGTATGTAAAGTGCTCTGTTACAGCTCTAGTTGTTATGAAATGCGCTGTATAAATAAAAATGTATTGTATTGCATTGTATTGTATGATAATTTTTATGAATACGTGTGGAGGGACAAGGACGGACGGGTACACAGGTCGTGGACGGAGAACGGAGGACGTAGCGGCAAAAAAAGAGTAAAGTGCCCAGCTCTGGTAAAATATGAACAAATGCTTCATTAGAAATAAAATAGAATGCTGGTCTTGGATCTCTGCAGAGGGAATCTTAAATGGTGTTTTCCCTGCAATATTTTGGTTCACCCACTGCGTCCTTGCTACACTACAGATTTGTTTTTTCTGGAATCTATTTACTTGCGTTCTCCCTACACTGTCCACCCACCCGGGGTTCGAAACCGCGATGCCATCATGTCACTGGCTTGGAAGCAGAGAGTGCTGACTACTACACTAAAAGCCCCAGATGCACGATTGAGGGTGGAAGCCGCAGACTCCAAGCGCCCACAACTTGACATCATCCGCAAGTGGAGATCTTGTAGTTCCTTATAAACGTATGTTGCATGCATCGATTTCCTGCACAGGCTCCAGCAAGTCTGCCTCACCTGTGCCAAATTTAAAGGGAACAAGGGGAGTCACTTTCATTGGTTGAGAGTGAAGTCAGCTGTATTCAGTGTCACAGCGGCGCAATCCCCCATTTCTATCTGCGCCCCAATACGAAATGTCAAAAGAAATAAAACTCCACCCATGTGCACAGTTAAGGTGGTATCACACTGAGCGCCGAATGCTTGCGAGTGTTTGCGAGCGTAGCGTTTGTTAGTTTTTCATCAGGGCTTGTTAAAGGTTGAAAAAGTTTGCATTTGAAAGGCATTTGAAAACAGTTTTTTTGTTGGAAACAGTTTTGTTGCCCTCCCAACGTGTTGAACATGTTAAAAAAAACAACAACATTCATTATGTTCACAAACATTCACTGCTCAGTGGAGAAACCGCTTTTAGACTGCACTTTGCGCTAGACTTGCGCTGGGCACGAAAGTAGTGCTGTCAGACTCACCCACACACACACTTCATCCTCGTCAGGCCCCACCTCTTAAAGACACATTTTCCTCTACATTTTATACTTGCATTTTTTTCTTCAAATATATTTTAAATGTCTTTTATTTTAATTATTTTTGTTTATTTATTTTATCTTTATTTTATTTTTGACAGCATAACAAACTTTTGCCAAAAGTGTTAAAATTTCTGCAAAAATTGGGGACACTCATGTCTGGGGGAAGTAGACGAGGGAGCTCAAGAGGTATTAAGATAGGAGAGTGGATCCGCTACTTTGTACAGCAGCATAGAGAGCTGACCTTGAGGGGAAAAGGGAAAATTGGCACGGGGGGACAGGGTGGGGGTGAGGTACAGGGGTACGGTAACAAGTAACAAGAGGCTGCTATATATCAGGGAGGCAATTCGGAGCGGTTTATCCGATGAGGGTCAAGTCCCGCTGCGGTGCCGTAGATCAGAGTTTTCCGAGCCTGAGTGCGCCTCCTTCATGGGAAGCACTGTTTGGACACAAGTATTGGGACAACTAACCATTATTACTACAGGACCTGTAAAGCCACCAACTGGTAGATTTTTTTTCAATGAAACACTTTGTGGATTTGTAAACCCGAATGTGATCCGGTGTAGCTACTCCAAACGAGTAGCAAAGCAGCCTAGGCCACTTTTATACTTTAAGGCGTGATGCCCAATTGAGATTTTTTGTTAAATTTGATCTTTTTATGTACTTGTTCATGTTACAAAAATGAATGCGACTTATAAAGTGGACGCAACGCGTCTGTGATGTGACACGCATGTGCACACAGCACGACGTCGAGTGACGTGCACCCAAAAGACGACGTCACGTGGCGCGTAAATATGGACCCGCATGTAGGGGCTCATTTTATAATTTCATATTGCCAAAGTAGCGAGGCGGGAGGAGTTAGAAATATTTTGGGGATATGAGGCAACGCTTCTCAATCTCCTCATTTAATATAGACGTCAACTAAAGATGTCGTCACATCATTGCCGTGCATACCGTATTTCCCGGACTATAAGTCGCTCCGGAGTACAAGTCGCACCAGCCATAAAATGCATAATAAAGAGGGGGAAAAAACATATATAAGTCGCACTGGAGTATAAGTCGCATTTCGGGAGGAAATTGTGCGCTTAGTAGTGTTGTTCCGATGCCATTTTTTGGCCCCGATACCGATTCCAATACCCAGCTATGCGATATCGGCCGATGCCGATACTGTACCGATACCAGACTTTTGAAAAAAAAAAAAGAAAGATATATATGAGCATTTTCTTGTAATTCTAAAGAACTGTATACTCACTTGGATATAAAATCATTGCTATCATGGCTTGGTCAGACTTAAAAACCTTTGTGAAAAAGGAAAAAATAAGAAATAATATATATGAGGTATCTTTGAGAGAGATTGTGTTGTATTAATTACAAAAACTATATGGCATTATTATAAAAGTTTGTTTTGAGTATTACTGACCCATCGCAACAACTTCCGCTCCCAAATCCACTTTCAAAACCAAAAACAAGCAGTAGAAAAATCCAAAAGTTCAGTCTTGTTCAACCATTGTCTGTAAGTAACTTAGACAATAGTGTGTAATGAGCTGAATTGTGGATGATTGTACTGCGTTGTTGACTGAACATACTAATCGCGATCGCTAATGCTAATCGCGATCGCTAATCGTTAGCATGTCTGCCTGTTTGTGGTTCATTCTTGTTCAACCATCGTCTGAAACTAACATCGACAATTGTGTGTAATGACATTTATATACGAGTTGAATTGTGGATGATTGTAGATTGTTGACTGAACATACTAATCGCTATTGCTAATGCTAATCGTGATCGCTAATCGTTAGCAAAGGCTGTAGATTGTTGACTGAACATACTAATCGCTATTGCTAATGCTAATCGTGATCGCAAATAGTTAGCAAAGGCTCATCTTGTTCATGTCTATGAAAATACATGGGTATGTAATTTATAGATTGATAGTATTTTCTGTTTTTTGTGCGGTTTCACAATATAAACAGGCAACTTCGCTGCACACCTGGAGTCTGTGGCGTTTGTTTGTGAATGTTTAGCTGTTTGGATAAACTGGCTTCCTCGACTAGCAAGGCCTTAACAGTCAAATTGTCTTTTTATCATACCATATTAATTACTTATTTAACAAAACATTAGACTTTAACCGTTTTAATTATTCATGCATTTTAATAGCTTTTAGGATGTATCTTATGTTTCTTTATGTGGGTTACAATAACGTGAAATGATATAGAAGTAATTCTCATGGCTTGTTAGTGCTGACTTGTATTTGTGATGTTTTGTCTCCCTCTGCAGGCGCTTTAGCGCTAAAGAGGGAGGCTTTAGCGCTAAAGAGGGAGGCAAAACATCATAAATACAAGTCATCACTAATAAGCCATGACAGTAATAATGTGTTAATAATTTCACACATAAATCGCTCCAGAGTATAAGTCGCAACCCCGGCCAAACTATATATATATATATATATATATATATATATATATATATATATATATATATATATATATATATATATATATATATATATATATAAACGCGATTTATAGTCTGGAAAATACGGTAATAAATGAAGCGTCTGCGTTGCTGAATTACTACTATGACAACCAACGTCAACTTTATGCTTCATGTTTCAAATAGAAGTCAAATATACAGACAACAACTGTTTCTCAAAACAACTAGATATGCACAGACGATGTCAGTGGTCTCCCAAACACTCACTCTCATCCACGCAGGGCGAAAACAGGGCTATTGATAATGTATAAGTGGGATGTGTGCAGATGAGCGTTCATACTGCGTTCATACTGCAGACATATTGCTTACATATCCGATTTATATCCACATACAAAAGAGGCCCAGGTTCCACTTGAAAAAATCTGAATTTTATTGTTCATACTCCATGCATGCCTTAATTGACATCAACTAAGGGGTCTAATTCTGAGTGGAAAACATTTCATCCATCTTGTGAATTCTTTTGTGAATATGCACATCATCCATTACTGTCTTAAAACTACAGTGAATACTGAGCTGATGCCTTCTTTTTTTATAATTCTCCAACATGTGCCTGACCTGTTTTATTTTGAATCACTATCACCTCTGAGAGAAGCCATATGGCCGCTGTGTTGAGTGACACAATTTGAAAGACAAGAGCACTATTGCACGGTGGTGCCGAGGCCCATTGGCTCAGAGCCCAGTAATGGAAAAAGCACACAGGCGCTGCAAAATGTTGGAATTCTTTATAATCATCGTCTTCATCGTTGCCTTCACCTGCATGGTTTAAGTAGGTGCTGTCTGCAGGTAATAAAGGGTGGAAAATATAAAATGAGATGGTCAGTGGCATGCTGTTGAAATAAGCAAGTTATAGCAGACTCATATGTATACAGGTATTAGAATGAATGAGGACATCTTGTGGACAGAGTTCACTCTGCGCCTCAGTCTCATTAGATTATGTCACTGTACCTAATAAAGTGCCATTTGTTAAAACACAAGAATCTAGTCTTGATTCGCAATACTAAAAAGCTTTTGATCTCATACTCTTGTCAGCTTTTAAAATAGATGTCAGATGACGGATAGCATGGTCAAATAACAGCCTCATTTATGTCCGTCATATGGATCTTGCGGGCTTGACATGTGGATCAATCAGAACCACCGCAAAGGCTCTTTGCTGCCGACGAGCATCGGGTCGTATCATATGAAGGTGTTGTCAGGTTGTTGTCGACTGGAAACAACTTGACATTTACTTTTGCCTTTTTCTGTTTGTAATATTTTTAGAATCGATTATTTTAGCGATTATTCCAGTGAATAATCGTTTAACATTTTTGTTTGCATTAAAGTGTATTACAAAAACCTTTTTCACAAATTACTGTTTATTAACCAATTATTGTTTTTATTTGGTTTTGTTTTGTGATTAAAAAAAAACCCAAACAACAATCAAGCCATATATCACACGAGAGGGATTGATGTTGTACTCACCAACCTTTCAGCCGCTGGTTGGGTCATTGTTTTCCAAAGTAAATGCAGGTGTTTGCAGCTGTGAATGACTTGGGAGTTTCTGAGTCCGTGGATTGTCTGACTTCGGTGTTGACCACACGCGTAAGCTACCAAAATTTGATGTAGCCTCACATCACTTATCCCTTCCCGCGTGAAGCACCCTCAGGTTACTAACACGCATGCCTGTGCCGTATACTGCTAGCTTAATGGAGTTTTCAGGATGGAGTATTGCCAAAACTAAAATATTACCGGCTTGATGTTGTATTCTTTGGAATGTACAATCAATGAAAATAAGAGAGGAAACCAACTTACCCGATAGGGTATGGTCACGTCAGCGCACATTCTTACCGATGGTTGCAGCTATAGGTGGTTGTTCAAATGCAAATATTCATGCCTCAAACACCATATTTCCATTTTTTCTCATTAAGTAGAGAACTTTCCAATCCCTTCTTTTCAACAAACTGCTAACCAGAGTTGAATAACTGTCCAAGAAACTAGAATAGTCTCCTTTGCGAGAGCCTTGTGTCTCCCCATAAGCCTCTGTGAGCGAATGTGTGCGTGAGCCAATGATTGACATATCCCTTTGTCACACTTGCTGTCTCTTACAGACTCTGACTGGCTAGTTTAGTCTTTTCAGAAAGGTTCCAGGATTGGTGTCACAAAGGATAAATTTCAAGTAAAAAGTACAAGTGTTCCCGTTATGAGTAATCACCCTGGAGTCTAATGCACTTTCCCAGCCTTCTCTGACTAGCCTTGTTGTACTCTTCTTCACAGGATTCTTCTGTGACCACCCTCAGCTCCATTGTCATGCCATCTATGTCTTCAAAACGGGTTCCCTTGATGTCCTCCTTGAGCTTGGGAAAGAGATAAAAAAAAACAAAAAAACACATGAAGCCAGGTTGAGTGAGTGGGGAGGTTGCTCCAGCAGCGCAACGGTCTCCTTGTCCAAGAACGCTTGGATGTGCAGGGCTTTGTAAGCAGGTGTGTTGTGATGGTGAGGCAGCCACAAGTTGTCCTGTCACAACCCTTGCCTCTCTGAACAAAGCAAAGGATGCAGGATTTCTTTGTAGACTTGCCGGTCGATCGTCTGGTCCTGTTGTAAGAACTCACATTGAAGAATCCGATCTACATGACTTTGAATTTGGACTTGGAATGCCTTAATGTCATCTGACTCAGGCTCTGGCGTTCGGTGTCCGTGGTCGCAATCGAAGATCCATGACTCATCATTAGTGATGACTCTGTTTGATCTCGTTGGTCTCATCATCACTTACTTTGCTCATTGCTTGATGACTTGATAGAGGATAAGCATGTAAAAGCAAAAGCAAAGTTTAATGGTTGCATAGAGCTGTGGTCACTGTTAGATACTCCACGGTGGTCGTAGTTTGGGTTTGAACTGTATCTTTCATGACACCAATCATAAAAAGTTTCTTGATAAAAATTTCAAATCTCATCAATGAATAATTTAAAACACGGGGCGATTATGTATTCTATTTAGCTATGTCTCGGTTCAAACATCGCAATTCACTGACAATTAATTGATCTTTATATAAGAAAAATAAAATCATTCACTAGTCGTCTTCAACTGTCAAGTTGCTTTTTTTTTCATGTCTGAGTAAGAATCCTACTGACTTTGAATAACATGACATTCAAAATGTACATGTGAAGGGGAGTCATCACAATTTACCACTGCACTGTTTCATTTGACCTTGTTTTGTTGATTTTAACTCACTCTGCGCTCTAGGCGGAGGTTTATGACAACCCCAAAATAAAAATAAAAGATGATAAGTTCTGTAAATGATTGCTGGAGCCCGGCACATTACCGTGGCTCATGCGAGACTATTGATGCAACGTGATTCAAGCATGTCCTGCCGATCTGGTCTACAGCATGTACACTGTTTGCCGCCATAAAGCCGGTATATACCCCAACGGAGCACTTTTGCATCTTATCTGCGCTCTGCTCATTTTCCGCTTGAGGAAGTCGTGAAAATTGACTGGGAATTGTTAAATGCAAACTAGCTGTTCTTTCCACGTCGAGAGTGTCGCACAGGTAGGGGCACGCTTTTCAATAAGGCCCCATCCCATAACGGGAGACCGCCTGAGCGTCCATCCTGCAAATGAAAGCCATCAGCAGTCATGCACTTACGATGCCGCTTGTGTCCCCCGCAGGGACATATAAAAAAATGCTCTTCATGCTTGAATACGATAATGGATTATGCAGTCAAAGTGCCACCTTGGTCTCCTTTGAAAACCAATTTGTTGTGGTTGGAGCAAGAGAGGATGACACTCTTGTTTAAGCTTGTCTATTTCTTGGGCATTTAGGTGTGTTACCACTGAATGAAGTCTTGTTATGTGTGCCCCACTAGATGCAGCAGGTTTGTGAAAGAGTAGTCCTTCAATTGTAAAACAGTTTTGTATCTCTCTGGTAATGTTTAAATTAGACATTAGACTTTTGTCACAACGGAACATAATTCTTGGGCACAAGCGCTTCCATAGGCAAGCGACATTTGAAACATTTGTGTTGATCTTTATAACGCGTCATGTTATGTTTAGGTTTCGTGCATGACAAAATGCATTAAAAGTACATGAATTGTGTTTCTATATTCTGTATGTGATAGCCAAGCCATATCTAAGAATGGCAAAATTATCTAAGAATGGTATGCACCATGGCATGCACCATGTGGGTGACTTACCGATTTGACCCCTTTCCGCCTTAGAGTAAAATAAATAAGTAAATAAAATTACTGAAATGGTTTTCCAAAAACAAAACATATATTTGTCTTTGTTTTGTTTGTTTGTTTGTTTTACTGGTAATGGATTTCCAGTACAAATACAAATACCGGAATGTTACATCAGGCAGTAAAAGAGAGTACAGTCGTTTTCTTGGTATGTCGTCTACCTAATTGGTTGGTTCATTTGTTTCATATAAACAGCTTACTGTGCTCACACCCTGCAGGATTACAGTACGCGGCGCACGGATGTTGCTTTCTTTGCCAGTAAATCTAATTTGACCTCTAAGCTTAAGTGTGTTAGTATGCGCAACATATCCATCACAATCATTTCTCAATAAAGCTGCAATTTTAGTCCCGAGTTCAGTAAACAAAGCTCTGGCGACAAGAAGGAGCCTGTGATATAATTCAATTTGCACCAGATGTACATGTGATCCTTCACATCTTCCTCACCGAATGCTAAAGCTACGTCGCAGGCTTTTTCAGGGAAGCTACAGATGAATAATTAATTGATGCCGCCACAATTAGGGTGTAATTTACTCTCCCATTACACAGTGATTTTATTAAGGACCGCTGATGGGCTGGCAAGGAATTCATGCAAAATTCATGGGACGGCAGCACATCAAGAAGATTTGGAGTAAAGGGGGGATACATTTGACAACAAATACCACCTCTTGAAAAAAAAAAAACGTAATTGTGAACAGGTTCTTTAGGGTGTGTGTGTTGGATTAATAGAAGCCTCTCTGAAAAGTGCCGCTTGGTTTTTGAGAGGAGCTGCTGTCATAGACCAGGATGCATCAGGGATCTCCCGATAAGAAAATTTTGGTGAAGATGCAAACACGCTTGGGACGTACCTTTTTAAATAATGAACTCCTCAATCATTGTTTAGGAAAGACTCCTAATTGTTCATCGTAAATGGGGTCATACTAATAATTGGGCCATTTTGAGCATTCCACCCCCACCACTTCTGACTTGTTACTATGAGTCCTATGTGACTCTCACATTGCGTAGTGGGATTTTACACACCACATACACAACAAACAAAAATGAAGGGCATTGGTTTTTTGATTGAATTTTTAGAATAAAACTCAAAATGCACTTCATATGCTTCCAACAGTGTTGTAAAAGTTTGGTAAATGGGCCTTTCTGCTCTGAGTGCACACCGCAAAGTCCATAAAATCTTGCTTGGATGAGTTTGATACGCAACAGAAACCTTCCATTTTTGAAGAAAGTCTTCCCAGAAAAGTGAAAGCCATACTGTCTTCCCTTTTCGCTTCCTATGGTGGAATTGTCTGGTGTCCCAAAACCTTTGGACATATACAATATTTTGGACAACTTTACAAACTTCTACTCAAACTTAACGCTTTCCATGTGAACTTTATAACACGAGCAGGTTTAAGCACCACACTTGAAATAATGTAAAGGCATCGACATTTGGTCTTATGGTATTTTTACCTGAAGTTGCCAGTTGATGCAAAATCCAAATGGCCCAAAATGTCAGCCATGTAGCTGTGTTCAAACACAATTACTGAAAGTGAGTCCTTAAATTGGATCAAACACATGATACATCTGCCTGAGGTTATTTATTTGAATGCTCAATAATAATCATAGATAAGTGTAATTGGTGTCTTTATGTTACATGGTAAAATAATGACTTAACTGAGTATGAAACATGAGTTATCGCTTCTTTTTATTGCTGTGTTTGGTTGTATTGGGCTTGACTAAAATATCTCTGCTACAAACCCGGAATGTGTGCATATTCATTTCACCTGTGCGAGGTGACAATAAACAAGCGCTTCTCCTACAAAGCGCTTGATGACAGCGCCCGAGCCCCCTAAACCAGAAGCGTCATGGAGCCAAACAGTGTTTTAATGCGGTGAACATCTGTATGCAGGCAGCAAAGGTGCAGCGCGAAGCGGGGATGAAATATTCATTGCGACCCGTTTCTTGACGATGAAGCGATGCGACAGCGTTCAATACATCCAAATGGGAGACCAAAACCCGCCACCGTGCGTCTTGACTTACTCTCAGTTCAACAGAACGCAAAGTTAGTTAATCAGCGCTGTACAAAAAGTAAAAGCCTGTCCTTGAAAGAGGCTAACCTACAGAGAGCACATTGTATGTAAATATGGCGTAAGAATTCCCATGAATATTTAACGGCCTGACAGTGTAGCGCAGGAGATAAAAATAATTCTCCCGTCAAGTGAGGACCTCCTTATGAAATGGGGTAAAAGCTATTCTGTGTTATCAGATTTTTGTAGCAAGAGCGGCGTTTCTTTTGGATTGCATCATCTTTTATTTAAATGTCAGGACCCGGCGCTGTATGACGACTGGCTTTTCACAGCTTGCCGAGATCAGCCCGATGAGGCGGGCCTCGGAATTGGATTTGATGCCACTCGTGATGCAAAAGGTCATAGTAAAAACAAAAAAAGAAGACGAAAAAAGGGGATTATACACATTTGTGATATTAAGGATTAGTGTTTTTGCTCTCTCTCTTGGAAAAACTCTAAAGGAGAGTGTTTCAATTCAAAAATAAGATTTACACTCTGACCTTCAATCCATTCGATATCAACAACAGCAGGATGAACCAATCTGATCTGACGACCAGATGCTACATGATCAATCTTTGAGTTTAAAATGAACATTACCCATGCACAACGATATGCTGCACAAATTATGGTCCAACTGAATCTGACTTAACTGGCATCATGCAATTCGTTTTCATGCGCGACCGGCAGTCAGCAACCAGTTTTGCCGCAATTTGAAATTTGCAACATTGACTTTCCAATGCACAACAAAAATGGCGTTTGTCCGTCTCAATTCAGTAAAACGCTGAATTCCATCATCTCACAGAATTGTTCACGGCTCAGCCGTCATTAAAAGGTCACACGCCGCTGGATGTTTACGCTGACGCAATCCATGCATATTGTCTTGCAACTGCAATTGATGCCTTGGTAAGTAAATGTGTGTGTTGGCACTTGTGTGTTTTTGTGTGTGAGAGGAATACAGCAAACAAGGGTGCATCAAGAATGGCTTTGTGTGATCAGGACGAGTACACATAACAGTGGATAATTGACTGTGCCAACAAACGGGCCTCACAAAGCATGTTTACTATTAACATTGTTTGCAATGGATTTGGTTTTGTGTGCATATGGAAGTTGGCAAACTGACATGATCAAGTAGCAATTTAATTGAAAGTGAATGCTTGGAACTTTTTACGACAAACAGGCTTAGCAAAGCAATCTGTCACCTTTTCATAGATTTTAAAGCGGAAATCAACCTTAACACATTTTTTCCAAGAATATGTTCCCAGCAGGCCCACTAGTTGAAACATTAATTCAACTGATTAATATTGTGTTTGTGGAATATGAGTTAAGCAACAAAATCCAGCCGTTTTTAGCCATCTCAGGGGTCAGCCATTTTGTTACTTCTGTCGACTGAAAATGACATCACAACTGGTCAGGGCTCAGGTAACAACCAATCACGGCTCAGCTTCAGAAAACAGGTCAGCCGTGATTGGTCGTTACCTGAGCCCTGAGAAGTTGTGATGTCATTTTTAGTCGACAGAAGTCACAAAATGGCCACCCCCAGAGATGGCTAAAAACGGGTGGATTTCTTATTCCACAAATTTATCAGAATACCTTGTTTCAACTAGTGGGCTTGCATAGATCATATTCTGGAAAAAAATGTTTTTGCAAGCATACTTTTTTTCCAGAACATATTCTCTGCAAAAAGATATGTTTGAGTTGGACAACAAAGACAACTGATGTGGCATGCTTGTGTTTTCTGCTTTTGTCAACACTATAAAAGGTTGTATTTTTACTGAAAGAAAAGGAAAGCCAAAGAGGTGGTCGTATTTTTATTTTTATTCTTGAAAGGATCGCTGCCTCTACTAAATGAGATCGGAGATTTTTTTTGGTCATAAAACGCTTGAAATTGTGAGGAATGAATGCCTTGCCTGCGGGATACATGAGGAACTGTGGGAAGGAGCAGTAGCCTGAGAAAATGCAAAAAAGCCCAGACAAAACAGTAATAAGTGCAATGTTTTGCTATTTCCGGGTCCGGTTGGGGCCCTGGTGTCGGTGTGGAAGTTTCTCCAGCTTTCCTGAAACCCAAACGTTGCAAATTTGTGACAGCAGACTTTGACCTATAAAGTGGCCATAAATGAAACTCCAGGAAAAGACACATTTTTTTTTTTGTTTGCCACTTCTGAGACCAGCCAATGCCCCTGGTCTCGTTGTGCAAGGTTTCTGGCCCTGCTGAATCTTAAAGTAGTTCTTTAGCAAAAACCCCGTAAAAAGAGCAATGTTTTGCCATTTACCAAAAACTGGGCATTCGAGCAACTTGAGCTGTAAAGTTGACATAAGTCCTCGCTCACCCCCCACGGAAGACAACGAGGAAATGAGCAGCTTACATGCAGTTTCTCTCATGCCAGATTTGCTTTCTCTGTTAAGTCCCCAAGATACGAACACAATGCGTTCCAAGAGACTTTTGATAAGATGAATTATTCATTAATCATTATACATTAAATCTCAATCCATAACGGTTTGTCCGTCCCAAAATGAGGCGCCCTAAATGGCCACACTTAGCTGAAGGGTCGGCCTCCTCGCAGATCTGAATTTTTCAATGCCTATCAATCCATCCATCCATCAATCCATTCATTTTCTACATGGATATCCTCACTAGGATTGCACAGGTGTGCTGGATTTTCAAAGTTCAATTTAGAAATTTCTGCAAGCCGACGACCTCCATGGCTTGTCCCATTGCTCAATGTCTGAAATCGACACAATTGAACAGGCCACTTCCACCTCTATGCCGATCTTCATCTCTGGCCGGACGGCTGTTTGAGCTGCAATTACTAGTTACTGACTCGCCAGCTCTAGTGGTGTTAGCTAGCGGAGCTAGCAGGAGCGAGCCGCCAGCCTACCTGCCTCTGAAGTCTAACAAAACGCTTGCGTCGCTAAATGTCTAAAAGCTGCAACCAACCGCCTCCAAAATCCATAAGGGAGAGGGGGGTAAGTAGTGCCAATTTTTACTTCAAGTGCCTTTTACGCAAGGGGATCAGAGGAACGCCTCCAACTAAAATCTGTACATATAATTTAGGATATTGTACATCCCTGGGAGCAATCACTTTGGCTCTTAAATAAACAGTTTGAGGAATATAGCATTAAAAATAAAAGTGGTTTTGTGACACAACTTGCCCCGAGTGCGGGGTGAATTAACAAACTGACAAAGTCTGTCTGATGTATCAATGAAGCAGTCTCCTCCTGATTTTGTGGCATTACAACTTGTGCTAAAATTTGTGACAAAAAAAAAAAAATTAAATCATTGCAGCATTTTCAGGGGGGTGAATTTTAGTGCTGACAATTTTTATATACAGGCTCATTATGAGTGCCGATGTTCAGCTCAATCAAGTGTCTCTTTAACGATACTCCCAATACTGACATTTTACACCTGGCATCACAAGAGCGACGTGTAATATCAAGAAAACACAAATCTGAACTAAAAGTATTATCAATGATTACCAAACCTCAGTCAGCGTAAAGTCTATGTGCAGGTTATCGAGTTGATCGTGACCGCTTTTAACGGTCCGCAGCACAGACCCGGGTGAAGAGGCCTGCCTGACTCAGATACAGCGAGGTCCGACGAAACACCACCGCCCGCTTGTGATGAGATTAAAAGACACGCTGGCTCACGATAGCATCTGATGTAATTTATTGGATGTCTGCGGTTGCTGGTCCACACTCTACAAAAAGTCTAAAGTTGTGCAGAACACCTCGGGATGTGTGGGCCGGCCCCTGACTTAAAAGGCAACGCTTAGTAGGGTTTCTGCATGTGTTTATCTACAAATGCAGATGGGGAAATTCACAGGCAGCTATACTGCGCATGGGGGTTCAGCCAAGTGCAGGCGATTTCATTTGCTCTGTGACAACGTGATAAAAAGAAATAAGAATGTACAGTGGTACCTTAACTTACGAGTTTCTGGAGAAACAAATCTCCGTATATCATGTTGCGACCAAATATCTGAGTCGAGAGCGTTAGATGGTGGCAGCAAACTTAACAGCAAGCGGCAGGTGAACAATTCTTGAAAAAATAAAAAAAGCTTCAGGCTGCTCAACGCCTCTCGCAGTTGAAGTGCACTGGAAACTAATTGTGTTTGGTGAACCTGACCACGCTATTGACCTTGGCGATTCTCAAAGTTCCTGCATGTATAAAGAGCCTTGGCACCATGTTTGACAGTTCTTTTGAACTGGATAAGCAAATCAGCGCAATGGTTAAAGCACGCTTTTTTTAGCTTGCCAAAGTGAAATCTTACTTGCCTCCTGACTAATTGGAAAAACTAACTCAAACATTTATGACAGCATGTGTGGATTATAATAATTCCTTGTATTATGGCCTGGATGATATATCCATTCGTCGCTTCCAGCTGGTTCAGAATGTGGACATGATACAGATATTGCAGCCTAGAGAACTGTCCAATCCCAATATCGATCCGATATGATATCAGCAGGCATGATACATGCTTTTATTTATTTTTTTAGTTGTTAGAAGAGACTTGATCAAGCAATACTATTCAAACAAAAAACAATAGTCAGCAAAAGTAGGTCTGAGAAAATATGACCCATTTATTCCAAACATTTGGTATGCATAAATTCAACCTCAAACATAACAATATATTGCACTGGAATAAAATGAATACAGAAAATTAAAACGAAAGCTCCACTTCACACGCACGGTTGTTTTGATCACATGGGCTCTGCATACTAGATCCATAAGCTGCTGATATCAGACCGAAATCCGATATAAATATCAAATTGAGACCGCCCTACTTTTGATCACATTACACGCTGTGCTGCCATCACTTCATTGGCTACCTGTGTCTTTTAAGATTAATTTTGTGTTTAGATCTCGGAATGGCTCCTGTATACTGGACTGAAATGTTGTGTTTGTATAGTCCAGTTGGAGCCCTGTGGTCTTGTAAGTAGTTGTTGTTAACCTGTCAACCTGTTTGAAATCCAGAGGTGACAGGGTGTTTGCGATCGCATGCATAAACTTTGGAATTAGCCCCCCCTGAACATTTGCTCTGCTTCAAATATTGAGTGTTTTAAGTCACTCTTAAAAACACGTTTATTTGCATTGGCATTTAATACTACGGATGGGTGGATCGATACCAAAATATCAATGTCCTGATCCATAGTGCTCAAATTAAAGGATCGATATCTGCAATTAATTCATCTATATAATGTATTTATTAATCTATAATTTAGAAGGTTGTATTTTCATCCAATCAGAATTTTCACTTTGTGTTGCCGAGGGCAAAGAGCTTTCTGCCTTGGCAGAAACAGACTGCTGTCCCTGGTCCCGCCCCCACCAGAACTTGAAAATGCATTTGATTGGATGAAGAATGATCAGGGGTGAAGGCTCACGTCTCGTAGGCACTACATGTAGTGCACACTACTGTTGACAAGATGACGTGGAAGTACTAAGAAAATAGTTTGAAGTAGTTTGGTTCAACTGATGATGTGTGTGCCCCCCAAGGCGTGAGCGCAGTGGCAGTGCACATGTGGTTTTGTTAGCAGTTTTGTGTAAAAAAAAACAAGAAACAAAATGCTTCACTTCCAGTATCGGATCATTATCGCGATATTTGGTCCAATATTTCTCGGAATCAGATCAAATCCAAAATCACTTGCATCGTCCATCCCTATTTAACACGAGCAGAGCTGGACATTTGCATCTTATTGTAAGTAATATTTATTTTTTCTCTATTGTGTTTTTTTAAGAGGTTTTTTTTGTACGTGCAGCACTTTGGCCAATGTTTACTGTGTTTAAATGTGCTATATACTTTGTAAATAAAGATGACCTTAGAACCTAAGCATAAAGCATATATAAAGAAAAAAAAGACATTTTTTCAAATGGATTTCAATGGGCGTTAATTATATGCGGATTTCCACTATTCGCTGGCCGTCCCAGTCGACTGTATTCACAAATTTTGTTTAGAACCAAAGCACTTAACTTTGCTTTAAAGTTGCTAGATTAGTGGGCTAATGTCATAGCATTGATGTTGAGAAGGTTCCAAATATTTACACATCCTATATTTAATCACAAAGCATAGCAACACATGCAGACAGAGCATAAAAGAATACAGGCATATATTCCCGGTCAACGGTAATTACATACGTCTGCATGGTATGGCTTTATGTATTTATTATACTGTCTCCTGGTGGCCAGTGGCCACACGCCAATGAGGAGCACCACAAATAATGCATGAAATCATGATGCACACACAATTAAATTCTTTACATTCTGTTTATTTGTGTTATTATTACAGTATGTTTTTGTACAGTAAGTACAAATATGTAGAGTGCTATTTTTACCAATATATTGTTTTGACATGTTTTGGCTATACCATTTAGCAGAAAGTGTGTCCGCAGACACACATTTATGGAGGAAATGAATCGTTAAAATCTGAAAAATTACCATGTTAACTAGATTAGGCAGGGCAACTTATCAAGTAATCTCCTGATAGGGCGTCCGAGCGGCGTGATGGATGGTGCACCGACTCTATGCGCCAGGAAAGAATTCCTGATTGCTCGTTGCAATTATGTCTCACCACAAAATAATACATATTAGTAGGTGTTCCGTCTCCCCAAAGATGTGCTGATTTGCATGTATTCACTGTGGATTAGATGCATATCCTCACAAAGAATATGCTCACCAATAAAATGTCTTCTTTTACTGCGAAGCAGTACCTTGGCCAAATGTAATTTGATTGATTGATTGGTCCGCACGTTCACAAGAGATTTTTGCATCAGACACATTAATGATAGGCCTATAGATGTGTAAATGTTTAAACAAGAGTCTGTGGAGTGCGTCAAACTGCTCAATGAAATGTAAAATATTACATCTTTAAAAAGGTTCCGATCGCCCCATATAGCATGTAATTAAACACCACCGTGGGTAATGGAAGAACTCAATTGCAAAGAGGAAAATCATAAAATCGATTTATAGAAAAGGTTTACTAGTTATGACGTATTTCTGTTATGGTTTGTATCCAGTGTAAGGAATATGTTTTTACTCTATTTTGTTTTTAGCCAAAATTTGAGGGAAAATGTTTCATACTGTTAGGTTCACACCACTTAAGACGCACACAATGAGGAGAGACGACACTCAACACAGTATTGTCTTTTTGCTGAGCAAAGGGAACTGTACAATTACAATTTCTCACAGTGCTCTGAAACGGCCCTTCCACCTCCTCTCTTTTTATTTTCTTGGGTGGTCCCTAATTGTATGCATAGAAATTGCTACTCTCAAGGGTGGGGGGAATATGTTGCATAGCGACAAACAGTTCGAAGACGGTGTGTGTGTGCGTGGGTGTGTGTGTGAAAGTTTGTTGTTATTGTTATATTCTGTCTAAAGGACTCATCGTCTAACCACACAATGCTCTTCGACAAGAGCATCGTTCCTGTTTTGCAACTGCATTCTTCTCACATTCCACTGTCTTCACAGACTTACATGATTCAACAAGTTTATAATGCTGAATAAATGCCTTACAATACTTATAAGAGTAGATATGGGATAACTTATGTACAATTATTCTAACACATATATTGATAAATAAATAGATCATTTAAATTCATTTGAATTCAACTCATACATGTAAGCCTACTGTTTGACTAAAATTTTAATGTACTTTAAACTATATTTCTAAACTATATTAAGCCTTTTACTTCAATAAATAAAATGTTTTGTTTTATTTCAAATATATTTTTAGATGCATAATTGATTAACAAATACAATATGTGTATATATAAGGAAGTACTGGTACATATACTGCTGACAGGGCAGGGGGGCATGCCTGTCCAATATAGGCTCACCGACTGCCCAACAGCTGTATATGTATCCCTGCTACAATACAGTAACGGCCGAACGTTGACATTATATCATACTGGTATTATGGTGAAAAAAAGTATCAGCACCAGTGGACATTTTTCTTCACGCTTTCGACATGCCGATGGGACTTGCAATTGAAACGCCGATCACACAGTCACTGTAACGGTGAGCCATAAGTTATAGATTTTTTTGTGGCAGTGTGTTGCGTGGCAACCTGGTCAACTCTCAATTTGCACTGTCTCCTAAGCTTCCCGTATTCTAATTGAACTGCTTTTATTGGATTTATTAAAAAATGAATGCAAAAACACAAACTCCTTCAAAGTAGCCTGTAGACGAGCCATGCACAAATCACTGGCAATCATTTCCGGGTCCACGATGCAAGTTAATTTGACAATCCATGTGCCATATTTTCAAAAAGGATCTCTATGCCACGAACCAGAAATTAGAGCCACCCTCAGACTTTACAGAATCACGCCTCTTCAAAGGTTGCATGTATATTTCCGGGTCACGCAGGCTGGGTGTGTCAGCCTAGACTTGAAATTGCACAAGAAGCATGTGCAAGGAATTGATTTAAGCCCCAATGGGAGAATATGCTCCTTAATTATTAGGAGCTGTAAGGATGGTAATGCAACAGTTAAAAAGTCCAGGGTGCACCTGGTGGCTCTAAGAAAATCTGGAGCAGAAGAAAATCATAAAGAGTGCATTTAAGGTGAAGGTATATTAATGAGATTTCATTAAAATGGAATTTGTCTTTTGTTGAATTCCATGTTTTACATTATATGGAAAGCTTTAAAAGGTGCAGTCCAGAGACAAATCAAAGTGTGTCCTCATGGTTTTTTTCTTTGGAACAGATTGGATCCTTCTTTTGAAGAGAAATGAAATCTCATCTACAGTAGAAGCAGACTGAGAAAAGATCAAGATTGTCCCCGAGGGTGTGTGTGAAGCAAAAATAATCGGTACAGAGAAACCCACCGTGTGTGTGTGTGGGGGGGGGGTTGGCCGGTGATGGGGGTGTTCGTGAGAGTGTGTGTGTGAGAGGGTGCATGTATATATATGTGTGTTGGAAGACTATTCATGCAAGTGTTGGCCGATACTGGTACTTAAACGCCACGTTAGCTGTATTAATTTAATGTGACTCCTGCTTCCCTCGAAAGCATTCACCCCGCCACTAAGTGAATTAGCATGGCTGATTGTGGATGTAATTGCTCATTAGCATGACCCGGTGGTACCGCAGTCCCGCGGGTACATGGCGTGCAACCCTCGCTAGGGGTTTGAAAGCTAGTCCGAGTACCGTAATGTCTCCTTTGTGTCACGGTGATGTAACACCACATAAGTATAAGACAAAAGTACTCACACTCTGCTCTCTACTTAAGTAGAAGTACAGATACTTGTGTAGAAAAAAAATACTCCGGTATAAGTAGAGGTACTGATTCAAGTCCTTTTACAAGTATTAAGAAAAGGGTTATGTTGAAAAAGTAAAAAGTAGAGATCTGTTTTGAAATATAGGAAGTCAAAGCTAAAAAGTCATCAGAAAAAATATTTCTCACATAAAGTACGCATACAGTGGATAAAAAAGTCTGCACACCCCTGTTCAAATGCCAAGTTTTTGTAATATTAAAAAATGAGACAAAAATGAATAATTTCACGACTTTTTCGACCATTAATGCAACCCTATTACCTGTACAAAGCATTTTTTTTTTTTTTTTTTGTCTTTTTGTGATGGGAAAGAAAATTAAACATCTGAAGTTGCACAAATGTGCACGCCCGGATATAATTGAGGATGTGACTGTGAAGCCGCAAGTTAATTATGCCGTCATTGTATGATACGGCACAAGTCTCCGTTGTTGTTTATCTATCCATCTATCTCTATCCATCCATCCATCAACTTGTTCCCCACGTGGCAACAGTCGAATAAGTAGATTACCGGCATATTTTTTTTTCCACTTAAAGCGCTGGCCACATCCAAGTTAAATTATATCAGTTGATGATTTTCATTTCATTTTGATAGATTATAGGTTACACATTAATTGTGAATTTTTTTTAAGTGATTTATCTTGGTCTCATTTTTTTTAAATCACAAAAATCTGGTATTTCAACAGGGTTGGTTATATTTCTTACATGCACTGTACATGAACAATACATTTACAGGGAAAGTCAACCCAAGCATATTTTTTCCCAGAATATGTTCGATGCAGGCCCACTTGTTGAAATACGGCATTCTGATTAATATTGAGTTTGTGGAATATAAATTAAACAGCAAAATGCACCGACTTTTAGCCATCTCAGGGGGCAGCCATTTTGTCACTTCTGTCGACTGAAGATGACATTTAAGTTGCTCAGGGCTCAGATAACGACCAATCACGGCTGACCTGTTTTCTGAAGCTGAGCTGTGATTGGTCATTACCTGAGCCCCGAGTAGTTGTGATGTCATTTTCAGTCGACAGAAGACACAAAATGGCCGCCCCCTGAGCTTGCTTAAAACGGGTGGATTTCTCATATTCCACAAATGCAATATTAATCAGAATGCCGTGTTTAGACTAATGGACCTGCATAGAACATATTCTGGGAAAAAAATATGTTTGTTACTGTACTTAAAGGGAAGTCAACCCAAAGTATTTGTACTTGGTTACTTCCCACCACTGTGTAACACACAGAGAAATCACCTCTACCACACACACGGAGAGACAGAAAAATATTTAATTTTCTGGCTCACAAGGTTAACGGTGTCGTTTGTCTTTTGATGATGTGGCCGGCAAATCGATTTTTCTTCGTGTTTGGCAGATAGCACCATTTATTCTCGCCATGCCTCAGAGACAACAACATAACGGGAGACGCACAAACAACACTCACGCACCTTGACCCCCTGAACTAAAAAAAAAAAAAAAAAGCCCAAATGCTCCATTGCCCTTAGCTGTAAGGAGTGCAGCACATTTCTTTTTTCTTAAATCAAAATCCACTACACTCCCTTGGCAGGTTCTCCCACCATCTTGCCTCCTTTTTCCCCCCTCACATTCAGCTGTGGACTTCACTTGAGGTTATTAACCTTTAGGCCTGGTGAGCTGATTCAGAGCTCCCTGAAGGCAATGTGGGCCAGCAGAGGAGAAACAGGTGGATGAGGAAAGAGTGGAATCACAACAGATGTTTAAAAAACAAAAAGCAAAACTGCTGAATGTGTATACCAGAAAGGCATCAAACAAGACTATTTAATTTTTTTTTTTAAATCACTGCGGCAAGTACAGTATAATCTCATACATGAGTGACTGGATATGGATCTTATAGTGGGGGATGCTACTCCATTTTTAATGCAGCAAGGAGCTTGTTACCAGGAGGCAAAGATGTGCTCGTCTCTGCCAAATAGAAATGACGTCCAAAACAGCAGTGTGTGTGGGCGTGTGTGTGTGTGTGCGTGTGTGTTTTCAGGATGATAAAACATAGTTTTCATTCGAAGCTGCAGTCTGGTGATTGCAGCACAGTGAGGAAGGTGAGACGTCTCCACCTCTTCTTCCTCTTGCTGCTATTATGTGAAGGACAACAACAACAAATCCTACATTAAACTTTTTCTGACTGATTGTTTTTCCATGTCGAAGAAAGAAACCTGTTGATCTGAACTGAGCACTCAAAACGGTTGAGGTAGCGGACATTAACTACAGACGTGGAACGTCTACTAAAGTTTGCCGGTCCAGTCCGAGAAGGGGGTAAGTCGGTCGACTTAAGCACATTTAAAACGATAGACCAGTACCATCCAATAGGCGATTACGATCTGATCCGGTTCGACAAAAAGACGGATAAACGGACGGCTGTAGGGTATCCAGGCTGCAGAAGGATGGCGATAAACGGACCGGCAAATTTAAGTAAAATGCCCACCTATGGATGCACTATGTACAATGTACAAAAGTCATCGAAGATTTCTCTAATAAACGTTGAGGTTAGAGGTTATCGATGTCAAGGGAAAATATTTGTTTTCGTACATTGTGCATCACAATGTGTCGGCTTGCTGTTCAAACAGATTTACTCTCACATACATTTGACGTTTCACATAGCCTACACTAATTTGCCAATCTATTGAACCGTTGTGGGAGCCTGCTGCCACTTTAACTTTCACTTTAAAGTTTTGCTTACCTAAACCAGAATCCCGTGTCACATTGCACATTGTTGCCAAAGGCACAGTCCTGGTGGATTAAAATGCTTCCTAGTGCTTTTGCAAACTGAAACAAAGTATCCATTACAATAAAATAATATTTTTTTCTTCGATTTATCTTCTTCTTTTAGCGGTTGGCAAGCAACTTTTGGTGCCACCTTCTGACATGGAGTGTGAGGCTTCAAAATACCATTTGACAACATCCTAACCCTACTCTTTCCGATAATAGAAATAGAAATGTAACACTTCACTCACAAGAACTTCTGTGTAAAACGGTCTCCATCTTCAAAGCTATATTATTATCCCTTAGCTCTGTAACATAGTGAGCTGAGGGAATACTTAGTCATGGACGGGTGTTGTTGGATAGCCGAAGGAGCAAAGACTTCTTGATATTCCACAAGCCGTTGTTTAATTTGCAGCATAACAATACTTCCCCAGCGTACCGCGTGTTACTTAAGCACATAGAGTCCATGACAAAAGGTGCACTGAAGTTCAGGAAAACAGAAGTGACTAACTGACATAATAAACCAAAGAGGCGCCACCGTGTGGCGAGACACCGTACCTCAATAACTGACTGTTACATGTTGTTGGATAGCCGAAGTAGCAAAGACTTTTTGATATTCCACAAGCCGTTGTTTAATTTGTAACAAAACAATACTTCCCCAGCATACCGCGCGTTACTTAAGCACATAGCGGTCGGGTACACCCGACCGAGTCCATGACAAAAGGTGCACTGAATTTCAGGGAAAAAGAAGTGACTAACTGACATAATAAACCAAAGAGGCGCCACCATGTGGCGAGACACCGTACCAAAATAACTGACTGTTACAGCTCATTAATTTGTTGTTAGTCTTAGCCTGAATAACACATGATTCTCTCTTTTATGCATACTGCCCCCTGCTGTACAAATACCGTCAATGCAGTCTGGGTCCGTTCGGACTTGACCAGGTTAGTGATCATTACACAGACGGATGAAAATCCACTTCCGTCTGTGCTTAGTCTGTCTTTGTTTTTTGTTTTTTAAGATTCCTGTCTATTGTCTAATGTCAGCAAAACGGGCATCCGTCAGTGACGGACAGACGGACATGTCCGTCATTCGGACGAAATGCCCACCTCTGTTTGGGATTACAAATACGATTTTTTCCATTACAAAGGGACATTCATATAGATAATATATTTAATTCAACTTTTTGACTAATCCTCAAAATATCACTGTGTGACAATCTAAGAATTCTATAGATTTTGCAGGCAACTGAGGGTGGATGTCCAACCATTCTCAAACTTTTAGGAATACTGTCTTGTATAATACAAGAACCCTGCTAATTTTCATTGACTCACACAACATGAGTTATTGTTTAGTCACAATGTTTCGTTGATCAAATACCACCACTGTTTAACAAGGCGAGAACCAATGATATTTAGCAGGTAGCTGAGGTCAGATATAAAAAACAACTTCAAATTGGTGGGAAATCTTTTTGATAAAGCTAGAACCCATTAAGGACGGGAGCTCATAACCGCGTTTCTACCACTAAAGCCGGGAGCGCTGTTGCGTGTTTCTCCATTTAAAGCCGCGAGAGTGTCTACGTCATTTTCTTTTTTTAATCCAATTCTCGGTCTCTTAGCCAATGAAATGCCTCAGAATATACATGTGACGTGTCGTGGAGTTGTTGGAGGATATCCGTAATTTTTTCGAGCAGTAATGGGGGACGCCGTCGATCGTGGGAGCTCTGAAATTAATAACAGCAGTGATATAGACGACACGCTCGTGGATTTTAAAGCCGTGAAACCATCCAAACGTGATGTATGGTTAAGATATATGTTCGTAGACAATGAGGATTTCAACGTCTTTGTAAGAGAATACAGCATGGTAATTACCTGTCGACTTTTAAAAAAAATTAAAATAGTTCTTTACTTGCCTCTTCGATTGAAACAGTGCATATTGATAAATTTGGGCCTGTGTTAAAGCCACGTCTAAGATTTCAAATTCTTTTGGAATTATGTTTCTGCTACAGGGGTTGATATATTAATTATTTTGTAGGTGGCAAAAATGTCAGGTTTTCAAGGGTGACTCCAAAGACGACCATTTTTAGAGAGATGTCTCACGAGGGGCTTCAAGCTTTAATGGGTTAATTTCTGATGGACATTGACACAACATGGCCGAGGTATCTCTTCGTCACTAAGATCTATTGATCAGGTCCTGATAATCTATGATGAAAAGGGTTAGAATAATGTAAAAACCCAAGATTTTATAGCTAAGGTCAGGTGTTCGAGCCGCTCAACCGAAATTCAAACTTAAAATTCAACAACTTATGCAAAGCAAGAACTGTTAATTTTGCTGGAAAATACACAATATGATTGAGGTATCTTGAACTGTTGATAAATCCCTCCACGTTGGCTAAGTCCAAGTTTCACCTGAAGAAAAACAGCCCCAGCGCTTGATGTTACCACTACCGTGCTTCCGTGCTGTGGGTATGGTGTTCTTATGGTGATGACTGCAGCTCTATTTCTGTAGACAGCGCTCAGTGTAAAAACTGGCGCATCTTGATTTTTGTGCCAGCGCAAGCCTAGTTTACCACGTTTCAGAATTTGGCAGACCACGCTGCACCACGCTGGGCTTTCCAGTGGACCGAGCGTGTTTTCTTTTACATGCCCCCGGGGCACCTGATAATTTGGTGACTGCAATTAGACTAGACCTTACACCAGCTTGGAGCAGATCTAAGTAGTAGCACAGGTGGTGTAACGTGATTTTGGTGAATTTGATCAAGGTGTAGGCAGACAAATTTCGCGCTCTGCTGATATGTATGATGGATGTCATCATATTTCATTCATAAATATGACAACAGCATGCAAACTATCTGAATCATTGTATTAATCATTTCATTGATCATTATTATCATCATCTTTATTCTATTTTTTTACACACCAATTCAACTCTGTGTGTATGTGTTTTAACGGCTCAAATGGAATCCAACGGAGTCTCATTCTAAAATGCTCACTTTACATCTTTAGCATGCCTTAGAATGAAAGCCTACCATGATCCATAACACCACAACAAAAGACTATTCATCACCGTTTAACCTTCACACTCAATTTCACACGTGCGAAAAGCCAAGTCGACTGTTTTCTTTTGACTCCTGTGGGTGCTTCTTGGGGAGCAACAAAGGAGGGTTCCACATTAAATAAAATATGAGCAAAGCAGGCAAAGTTTCATTATTCATCTGGAGCTGGAAACTCCCCACCTTCCCATAGGGAGTGCTGAGAAATTTCAATTGGCGTGATGCTATGGTATGCGTTGCGTTTTAATGTCAACATCGCAGACTCCGATTTCCCTCTTGAGCGGCAATGAAGAAACTTCAAAAACCAATTGAATCCTACAATCGTGCATTCAAAAACGTTCACCTAAGGACAAGTTACCTAACTCAGCGTCAACGATAATGATGCTGATTAGTTTAGACAAGTGAGAAGAGAGTTGCCCTGCTGGTGTTACTGCTCATTTTTGCTCTAAGCCGTGAAAAATTAACAGCCTTGTTTCATATTTTAAAATGAAACAAGCAGGCGTCCATCTCAAGCACAGAAAACTCACTTTGCACACACACTTCAGCCTCTACACTGGAATAAGCAGAAATGTGCCAGACAGGAAGAGCAGTGGTAAATGTATCCATCATGAAACTGGAATTCTATAGAGCTTGTCACTTGACCTGACTGGAGTCAAACATAAGGTGACACTGACAGTTTTAGGATTTGGGACATGCTTTGCAAAAACGTAATGTAGAAAGAAAATGACACTTGGATTATTGACGTTTGTATGGGGAATTTTCACCCCTTACTGAGACAATGGGTCAAGGATTTTTCTAATAAACGAAGTTAAAGGTTATCGATGTAAAAAATATATGATATATGTGTTTTCGAAAATCACTGTATTTGTGGGTTGGGGCTAACGTTAGCACACTGTTGTTAGAAAGTGAATGAGAATATCATAGCTGGATATGTAATGTATGTTCTTGCTTTGCTGAGTGGTTGCTTAAAAATGCAAGCTAACAAGTGACAGATGTCTCATTATTGCTTGACAATGTAACCGTTACGTTGTAGTTCGGGTTAGTGCGGTAAAGAGAAAAAGACGAGGCAAAACAAGTACACATTCAAGCCAATGCTGGGATATTCACACACGCGAAAAAAACAAGCACAGAAGCAGGTCCGCTAAATCATACATGAAAAAGCAGATTCATACGCACTTCAGTTTGCGTCACAATGATTGTTGACCAGCAAAAATAGTGAGACTGCAAAAATACGTCCTTCTCCTTCGAAGTCTGGCCACCAACTGGCGGGAAGTCTGGGTGGCAACCCACACATAGGCACCAGCCGATGACATCACTTGTTGGCGACACCTAACTAAAGGACCCATAACATTTGTTACATCTCCACCCCACTGAGAAAAAGGCTGACCCCAGCTGCATACAACCAGGAAAATGTCCAAATCAAATAGAAAAAATACAGCATGAGTGACAGAACCCAGTACAAGTAGTCACAAACCAAACATCTCAAAATACAGAACAACAACACTCTTTTTTTAAACATTTGTATAACATACGCCACCACATGGAACGCAAAACACTCACTCCATGTCTAGTCTGGTGGAATGAAAGGGGTTAGTCCACCTACAGTTGGACCAACCAGATGTAACTCTGGGGTCCTGTCTTTGTCTTAGGTTGTAGCGCCCATCATGACCAGGGACCAAGTCAGTCAACAACTCTCCCGGGTCAACCTTGTCCTGGTCACAATCATTCTTCTCTACTGCCGAGTACTGGGAATGGCCCACAAAGTCAGTGTCCTGGCCAACGTCATGACAGGCCACCCCATGGACCTCTAACACACCATGGTCCTGAGACAACTGGCCTTCCTGTCCATCCTCCCAACCAGACGAGAGAGTGGACCATGTGTGTAATGGCCGAAGGTTCACTACGTGAAAGACGCCAGCCTTGTCCCAAGTGACCACATTGATGAGCCTGTAATTCACATCAGAGAGCTTTTGGGAGACACCTTATGGACCGACATATAACGGGGTCAGCTTGGCCGCATTTTAGGTGAGTCCTAACTCGGACAAGATCACAAGCCCTATAGGATACGTGACTGCGTCTCTTATCATTGTTCCGCTTCTGACGATCATGACTCCCAGAGAGTACCGCTCGGGCATGATCATGTGCATTCGGAATAGACCCCCATAGCTGTTCCATATAAGGGATCCCTGGCTCATCCGTCCCCTCGCATATGGGCTGGGTGACCAGATCAAGACAAGGTACCATCTCCTGCCCATACAACATCATTGAGGGGCTCTGTCCCGTGCTCTCATGGGGAGCAGCAAAACAGATTTGGGGAATGAACTTGTCCCACGACATGTGTTTTGTCACCTATTCCCGTTCCGTGGCATTCGTTTGAGGATGACAGGCGGTGGTGAGACTGTGCTCCGTCCCAAGAGTTGACACAACATTCTCAAAAAGATCACTGACAAACGGAGTACCCCTGTCTGATATGAGGTAAGTGGGAGCACCATGACGGGCAAAGATGTCACTGACAAACATTTTGGCCGAACCCAAAGCACTGCGCTCACCTCATCCCGAGAAGTAATCCACAAAGACAAGGATGTACACGTTACTATTTTGTGTATGGGTCAAGGGAACGACATAGTCCACACCAGCATACTTCCAAGGACTCTGTGGGCAAATCGGGACCATAAATCCCGCTGGCCTCCTATTGTTAGGCTTGGTGGTCTGGCACACAGCGCAAGAAGCCACGTAAGTCTTTACATCAGAGGCCATGTTCGGCCAAAAGAACCTTGGGCGTAGACGCGCCTGCATTTTCGCAAAGCCCAAAGTGGACAGCCGTGGGATGATCATGATGGTGCTCAAGCAGACACCCGCGAAGGGCAAGAGGGGCATAGAGCTTCAAATGTTTTGGATGCAGGCCACACTTATTTATTGGCTCATGAAAATAGAGAAGACCATCTAGCACAGGGGTGTCCAAACTCGGTTGTCAAGGGCCGGAGTCCTGCCTGTCTTCCATCTATTCCTGCTGCAACCCTGATTCGAAAGATCATGATTGTTGTCAAGCTTCAGAGCTTCCTGATGAGCTGATCATTTGAATCAGGTGTGTTGCACAGGCACAGATGGAAAACAGGCAGGAAAGCAGCCCTTGAGGACCGGAGCTGGACATGTCTTATCCAGCACAACATACTGCGGGGAACCCTGGTTGATGTCCCCCGTATGCTGACCATTTTCAAATCGATGGAGCAATTCCGCAGCCACAGAGTCTGTCCGCTGAAATTGCCGCACTTGGAAGCGGTCTTCCACTACAACTGGTGGCAGTGTGCGAAGATCCAGACTTCCAGTCACTACATGTGATGGTAAAAGATCCAAAGGGTCGTCATTAGCGGGTGGGGATTTCGTGTCAAAGCGTCTGGCACTGTGTTACGCTCCCAGGTTATGAATAACTTCAAAATCAAAATCCTGAAGACGAAGCGACCAACGAGCTAGCCTGCCAGAAGGGTTGGGAAGAGACATCAGCCATCTAAGGCTGCTGTGATCAGTGTATACTGTATACCGTAACATGGAATCCCTCAATGTAAGGTGCTCCAAAGCCCATATGAGAGCAAGACACTCCTTTTCAGAAGTTGAATATGGCTTTTCCACCTTATGAAGAGCACGGCTAGCAAACGCTACTGCCACATCTCTACCCTTCCCATCTTTCTGCATTAACGCTGTTCCAAGGCCAGCGTCACAAGCATCCATGATGCCGTTTTTTTTTTTTTTTTCATTCTCTAAAACCCACGAGAGCACTCCTAAACAGAAAATACACAACCCGTATTGGGTTGTTTACTTTGTCCCGTAATATCGTGAGAGTCAAAAATTGCCTGTAAAATGTCAATGGAATTAATGAACAACATGACAGTTCCCTATAGGCTATATGACAACTTACGGTAAAGGTCGTAGGACATCCCCTGCTCTGTGACCAATGAGCTGACAGTACATTCATACACGAGTATGACGATACAGAATTGCTATACTACTTTAACTACAAATATATACAGTAAAAACTTGTTTACATTATTTTCTCTTTTATGAAGAATAAATGGACAAATGTGTGAAACAAATGTTCTGCTGAACTGATTAAAGGTGAGCTCATTGTGAGCTTGACATGACATGTCTTGCTCAGAATTTTACCCTGCAGTAGTCAAAGACAAACCGCTCCTCGCTGCAGCAAGATCTCAGAAGAAATATAAATGGAAAAAATTGGCTGTCTCCACGTAATGTGGCATTGAGCTGTTCATAAGTTATGAATGTTCTACTTATTATTTATTGTTTTATATTCATGTATATAATTTTGAGTTTTGAATTTTGAGCTGGAATGGTTTCTAGAAGTTTGATAGGGGTTAATTAAATTTTGTTTGTTTGTATTAGTACATTTCTGGATAACTTTTTCATGTGTTCATCCATCCATTATCCAAACCGTGCTGGAGCCCATCCCAGCTGTTGCCAGCCAATCGCAGGGCACACACGAACAAACAACCATTTGCGCTCACAATCATACCTAGGGTCAATTTAGATCATTCAATCATCCTACCATTCATTTTTTGGAATGTGGTAGGAAACCGGAATACCTGGAGAAAACTCACGCAGGCACGGGGAGAAAATGCAAACTCCAGGAAGGTCAGGGCCGGATTCGAACTCACAACCTCTGCACCGTGAGGCCGACGTCCCGCCAATCAGGTTTAAATTGTTAAAAATGGTTTCACCCACAAAAATAAATAAGTAAACAAAAAATACAAGTCACGCAAGGAAGGTTGAAGGCAATCAGGTAAGCCGTCTCTGCCGATGAGGTGTCCCTTATTTTTTTTTCAGGGAGTTGGCAACCCTAAGCCCCGGCAAACAAACCCCTCCCACCCACGAAAGCCAAGTTGTCACCGTAGCATAACGCTAACATTAAATGTACAAGCTAGCATCTCCGTCGCGTAATGCTAATATTAAATGCACAAGGAAGCAAATGAGTAAAACAAATAGATGTATTGGGCACCACTCGCTACAAGTGTGTCAGTGAAGTGTGTGCTTCGAAGTGTCATTGTGTAATGTGGCAAGCAAGACATATCTGTAAAAAAATTACATATTTGTAAATAACGAGCGCCGAGGATGCTTGAGGTAGACTGGCACTTGGGGCAGCAGTCTAAAACTCAACATTAGAGGCTGGGCTCTGGTGACGGGTCTGCCACCGCTATTTCAACCTGAGCACAGTCGTTTGGAGGCTCACTTAGCCACACGTGTAGAACGCTAATGGCTGGGAGTGGGGACTAAACCTGCAAGCCAATGGGTCCAGAAAAAGAAAGAAAGAAAGAAAGAAAGAAAGAAAGAAAGAAAGAGAAAAAGCTTCCAGAGCTTTAGGAGGCATTACGAGGAGAAACACTGGCAGGTGCTCTTGTTACATTTGACATGCTGCATAGCAGATGACAAGCACTCCTCCAGCGGCAATGACATGACGAGACGCCAAAGCCCAGCAGACGGCGAAGAAACTTTGCGAGATCCCCGCAGGGTTATTATCTGTTGGCTCCCTTTGTGTAGTCTCGGGATGGAGAGAGGAGACGTGTCTCTTATACATGTATTTTACTTGAGAAAAAATGTGATTATTTGCAAATAGTGGTGCTCGCCGCTGAGGCACCTTTCCAGCGTCTCGTGATGAGTGTGATGCCTTCAGGGGCTTTAAAATCCATAATAACACTGCTAAACTATAAGATCATGAATAATGCATCAGTTTAGAGTAAATCATTGCTGTTCCAAAGTCAATTACTGCCAGCAATAACAACATATGAAAGATCTTGCATTGTGGAAGCATTGTCAGAATTAAGAGAACAGGAGATATTCGCAGTGCAATTACAGTACATACTGTAGACTGTATATTCTTTAAAATACTCATTGTCTTTCCACTTAGCATTTTTTAAATTCTATTTCAAATGGAATACCTTGCATTATCTTGCAAGGAAAAGGCAGCTTGTTCAGAGAAGACTCAAAGAATGCTGTTTACAAGGTCTGCTGACTTACATTGTAAGCCTAATAAATTATCTTTTGAATTTTTTGGGCAAACAAGAAACAACAAATTCAACAAACACTAAGAATCGAGTTGCCTTGATTCAACCTTTGCATATTTCCATTACCTGATTACTGATAGTCTACAAAGACATTGAGCAAAAAAACGAAATTTTTAGCAAGTGCATAGGTATTTTGTTTTAAACTGATACTGTGATCGTAGTTATGCTGTTAGGCCGATGACATGGCTGCACTAAGCCACAAGCTGCTGCACCAAGTCGAAAAAATTTAAGTAAAATGCCCACCGCTACTGCATGTCACTGTCAGAGTTGGGCATACAGCCTATCTAATGAACCGGTATGCCTATGCGCCTATGACGGACGGCCATTTTGTCGGTGATAAACGATAGATGGGAAACTTAAAAATAATTGTCGGACTAATCATAGTCGGAAGCCCATTTTTCCCCGTCCATGCAATCGTCTATTTTCATTCCCAATCTGTATCTATCTGGTCTTCCTCACAGGGATCTCTGAAACAAGCCCTCTATTACATAAGGTTAAAAATACATAATAAAAAAAAAAAAAGAAAAGGAAAAAGGCAACATGGCGATGCAGTAACTGGCACATTACGCTTGAGGTTGTTCTTTTATCCTCAGTTCCAAGCACCTGTCAACATATAGATGTTAAGAGCATAGTTGCATTATGTGTGTAGTCATTAAAAAGGAGCTACTGTAAAGCCCGTTGTCCTTTCATGAAAACAATTCTGGTAAAACCGCTGTTATAGCACAGTCATATTTAGGACATTTGCTCAATCCCTCATTAAAAAAATAACATAATTGTAATGGACACGCATTTCTGTAGAGGATTAAAAAACAAAATCATTTAATTTTCTTTTCTTGGCTGAGTACAGCTTTTTAGACACTCTGCTTAGTGCTCAGTTTGCTATTAATGATTGTGGGCTGAGCAAGCTTGGTGAAAAATAACCTCGTCTGTAGGCGCCCGCCCAACATAAATCTGATTAGATACTAGTGTGGAAAAGTCTCACTGGATAAAGTTTGAATGGATTCACTCTGTTCAATAAGCACTTCATAATGGAGGAGCAGAGGAAAGCAGGAGCTGTAGACGAATGTGTTTACCGTGTTTGCCACCGTCTGCAAAATTTAAGCTTCTGCACGGGAATAAAACAAATTTAGCAGACTGGAAGAGCATTGCTGGATGCATCCATCATCAAACTCCTGATAATAAACAATCCTAGATTGGACAGAGGAAGGGTGGGCAAACCTTTGTGCTCTAGTGTCACATTCAATTTTTAATACGAACGGACAGGGCATGTCATTTGTAGATGAGGTGGAACAAAAAATGTATGTTGAATATTTCTGGTTATTTAAAGAATAATATAGTAATTCAGTATCCTTTTTAATTAATACTTTGTATTGTTCATATATGTATCATATATTAGTATTCTATCTTTGATAACTACTGTATATTATACAATCAATTCTAATTAATTTACGACTATTACTGACTTCTCCAAAACAAATTGATAAAATGATATCATTTTCCTGATTTACTAAGCTCACATTTCTCAAGGTGAGAGTTTACAATTTCATCACCATTTATTCCTTGATTACATTTCTTGGTAAACAAGAAATTTGTTAGGTGGATGATACACTGGTCTAAAAATTAAGATTTTGTGCAGACCGAGGACTTTATTGACTTTTTTCTGAAGTATGAACAGTATGGTCCACCACGTCATCTAGATGCCAGCACCTGTCCATTTGAAATGTCATCCTTCATGAGGAAGTCAGCTGATGACTCTTAGGCCTTAGTGGAGGTGTTCTCATTTACTGAATTGCTCCCCTCCCCCCATCACAGTAAGATTCATTTTTACATTTTCAGTCTACAAAGACAGTGAAATTTAAATTACCTAACATCACTTCTGGTGGTAAGCGTGAAGGCCAACCAAGTCGTCAATGGACATCCGTAACCAACCATCAACTGGATAATGATGAATAGGAGTAGGTGGGATGTGTTAATGAGAGATCTGAAGGAGGGGAACGGCAGAATTTTTTAAAGGACAGCGGCTAGGAATGATTGGCTGGTAGAACAATGATTTGACACAAGCGGTAATTTTAGAAGCGCAATTGAAAGAGATATTGACAGCTCAAGACCCGTGTGACAGGAATTCCCAGCGGGGGAAAAAAGAGGGGAAGATTGCGCCCGTCAATTCAACAATTGGCTCTGACAAGCTGATTTACTAAGTGGGAGTTGTTTACCAAAATTGGTGCATAGAGGGGATCCAGAGAGTAAATTCCATCCAAAGATTCTTTCACAGTATGTGTGAAAGAGTAGTACAGTAACATTTGGTTTTTTTTCTCCCAGCATTGAGCATTTGGTTCTCACTATCTTATTCTTCGTTCAAGGCCCTTCTCAAAGCTATGGGCCACTGGAATTTCATTCTCCTTTTTGTTTTAGGTTTGCTTCCACCTTCATCGTCGTCGTCATCCGAGCTATTCTTCTTTAAGATACCGGATTGTTTCGCATGTCCCCAAGAGGCTGTGCTGGATTTGCATGTTGTATATTATTCATCCATCTGTTGTTCTATAATGATTGCCCTCGTGAAGGTCACGTCATCAGTAACTGGAGTCTATCCCAGCTGACTTAAGGCAAGAGTCAAGGTACATCCATAATCACGTCTAATATAAAAAGATTGCTTTGTTGCCATCTTGGTGCCAAGAAACTATGTTGAAGAGAGGGGAGGGGCTTCATTTAATTAGGCTATAACCTTTTTTGATTGAAAAAAAGAAAGTGTTTTGTTGCTATCTTGTGGCATCTTTAGGAAATTACAAACCTTTTAGGGTGGGCGTCAGTTCTTCGCAGCTTTTCTCTATACGCAGTCTAGCCCCCGCAATTAGCAGGGGTGCACTGTATCCCACAAAGGTGGGCATTACATTATGGAACTACTTTACATACTTCATCCAATATATTATTATACTCATAATGCAGTTTTGGGTTTCGTCTTGACAGTGCTGAGGAAGCAGACAACACCATCTCTGACAAATCTTTACAAACTGTCCCCCTACTAAAAAAAAGTTCTGCCAAAGTCAGTTAAGGCAAGAAAATAAAAAGGAAGTGAGTGTAATAAATGGGTTTGTTACACTGACTCTTTTTGGTACTTTCAAACATGAGCAGACTTTCTTATTGGGGAAAGTTCTCTGGCCATTGTTGCCTCACAGAGGGGAAGTCGCAGCTAATTTCTACCATCTAAAACCTCCATTGTGAGTGGTGTTGACACTGGCCTTTCATCACATGCAGGTGCTCATGTCACCTGTGGTGGTGCATTCACGGAGGCTGTATATATTCAAGGTTGATTAACAGCGGGGTGTCATTTGCATTATTAGAGACTCAGCACTAATGAGACTTCAGCTTTTGGCCCTTAATTGGATTGCTTCACCGCAGTCCCTTATTGATATTTGCATGCCACAGTTCATCATGATAAGTAATGAGAAGATTATTCACTAGAGGTCTCCAATTGCATGCTCCATCTGGGATGCATGTATTTGTGGGTGTACTGTCCACTGTGTGGGGGAACACAGTGCACAATGACAAGAGGGACAGGAATGAATTGTTTTGTTTTGCCAAAAGCGATTCCATTTTTGCTGTTTTTAATGGTGGTGGAAAGTGCTGACTTGCATGGAAATCACCAAAATGTAGTCAATGACTAGATTGTGCCTTATATTTAAAGTGGGAAGTCAACCCAAACATATTTTTTGAAGAATGTGTTCTTTGCATGCCCACTAGTTGAAAGACGGCATTCTGATTAATATTGCGTTTGTGGAATGAGTTAAGGAGCAAAATCAACCCGCTTTTAGCCATCTCAGGGGGCGGCCATTTTGTCGACTGAAAATAACGACCAATCATGGCTCAGCTTCAAAAAACAGGTGAGCTGTGATTGGTTGTTACCTGTGCCCTGAGTAACTGTGATGTCATTTTCAATCGGCAGACCGCCCCCTGAGATGGCTAAAAACGGGTTGATTTTGCTCCTTAACTCATATTCCATATTAGTCAACTCTGAAAATTTCGGGATTCGCCCCCTTTGAAGGGGAGGTCAACCCTGAAATTGTCTTACCAATAATGCCCTATGCAGCTGCACTAGTTTAACCACTGCATTCTGATTGATATTGTTATTTGTGGAGTACAAGTTAAGTAATAAAATCCACCCGTTTTTGGCCATGTCAGCGGGCGGCCAACAATCAAACATGGCTCAGTTTCAGAAAACAGGTGAGCCGTGATTGGTAAGTCGCACCTAGTCATTAAAGTTTATTTTAAAACTTAAGTAAGTAAATAAAGTCAAAGACTAAAAGATCGATCAGTGAAAATTCAAACTCAAGAAGGATTTACTTGCAAATTTACATATTGCACATTTAAAAACTTAAGTTGTATTAACAAAGAATATGTTTTGTATTTGATAATTTGATGCATTTAGTTGCCTTCCATTTTCTAAGTACGATTGAGCTCCAAATTTTTTTCAGTGTAGCTTTTAGATATAAAACATGTTACTAAAAGGTCATTTGGTACCTGCAAGTACCTGTAACTACCTGCCATCTTCGATAAACATTTTTATGGCTGCCGAGCAGTTTTTTCATTATCCACGGCAGAGCTCAGCCCCTGATTGTAGTTGTATAGTATTTTTCGTATCGTGACTAAAGAAGGCGGCCCGGTGAATACATACACGTGGACGACCCTACATGCCTTGTTCTTATTAGCTAATAACTTGTCCTTACCGAGATGAGCCGGCAACAATGCTTGTAAAGCAATCAGTCTGCCACTCTCAGATGGCCTTGCAATGTTATTGTCATTGAAATATGTCCCACTACAAAGGCAGAAGCAATGACGAGGGACAAAACAACTTGTCTCATTAGCAGTGAAAGCAAACCCGCCGGTGGGGACCACCTTTATAAAGCACTTTTCACCCGCCGAGTGTGCTTCTGGGGTTGGAGCGAGGTGGCACTATCCAGGAACTCGGAGAAATATCATTACAACCTGGTAATTAGCTGTGAAACTGTGCACATTAATTCTTGGCAAATTGTAGCAATTACAGCCGGCCATTTACGGAAGGAGAGCACAAACAATGTTCCTTCTTTGTCAGTTTTAGAATTGTCTGTGATGGACAAGCTGCACTTGATGTACTGTTTGCATTAGAACAGGGCTTTAATCAGCCAGGCATTTTCCACATGCAGTAGCTCATTCATTGTATTTCATTAGACACTGTTAGACAGGATTATAAAATCAGCAGTAATAATACAATTTTTTAGCCAGTATGAATTACACTGTTATGGTAAAAAGTTTAAATTTGCCTGCATGATGGGGAGTTTAACTGATGACGTCCACAAAATACAGTTGTTTTTTTAAAATGTTGGATGCCCTTCTATATTTTTTTTGGGCCGCCCTCATTCATTTTCATCTTAGAAGAAGCTGCACTGGCCAAGCCTGCTCACCATGCGTCCATACTCATGAACTTATTTAAAACGGCTTTATTTTTATAACATTGCAGTGGACGGAGAATGGGTGACCTTCGTCGGACACAGTGCAAGCACAAGACACCAGATCAGCCGTTGGAGAGAAAACAGCATTGGAAGTATGTATGAATCATAAAAGGTAACAGCAATGTTAAATTGTGATGAGATCAACGGAATGAAACAGCTGCAGCCGCTTGCCATCTTTAATGTGGTAGGGCAGGCTGGATAATAATGTTATCTTCCATTTTAATCTATTTAAGTTGGAAAGACATAAGCTAGGCTGGTGATTTTTTGGTGAGTGGAGGTATTGGCATTGGCTATCGCTTAAAAATATTCCGCTAAAATTGAATGGTGAAGAAGCCTGTCAGGCATTATATTGGACACTTTAATGGCTACATTTATGACACTGGCACGCTAGCATAAATGACGTCAGTGACGCGATTGGTCGAAACTACTCTGAAATTAGTTCACTCTAATGTCTGAGAAGTCTGTGTTATGTCAGTTTTTTTGTCAAATGGAGCCGTGGCTGTCTCTACGTAGGCCTTATGACGAGATATATTGTTGTAAGGAATGCAGCCATCGCACTGCTAATGTTAAACATTTTTTTGGGCCAAGCTAAAAGTCACAGAAACTTGGCTAACTGCAGGTTTTCACATGGCAATGGGACAGTGCTTCTCCAAATGATGCCCTTCCTGTAAAAAGAGGACTCCAGTTTTCTTTTGGCAGACATAAGAAAGTAGGGACATTTTATCGAGTGAACTACATGGAATCAAATGTTTCTTTAGCCCTACTAGTTCCTAGTCCTCTGAAGTTGGACTTTAAAATATCGGTAATTATAATCACATTTTTTGGGTGTGTTTTTAAGATGCATGCAATTGATTCAACGTTAAGTCCTTCATTTATCACAAATGTCCGTCAATTAAAATTCTAAAATTTTCACCACCGCTGTCATATTGGCGTAACAAGAACTGTAGCTGTAATGTACAGTATATTGACTGATACTATTATACAGAGCTGGGCATCACCTAACCACCACCGCGTTCCGTCCTGCATATTCAATCGACCACGTGGTCTCGGTCCATCCCACGCGAGCGAACAGACACTCACACACGCACAGCGTTGTCATCGTTGAAATAAAAAGAATATGGTACACATGTCATTGCGTCTGTGGGACTGCAAGGTACACCACACGCTTTTATTTTTTATTGTTTCCTTACTTGACCGCATGTCAGGAGAGCGGCACCTGCATGTGACGCGGTATCGGTAAAGTCTGTTCTCGACGTTGGCTGACTCCGAGCGACTGGGACCACGCGGGTCGATTGAATATGCACGATGGAAATCGGGGACGGAGGGCCGATGCCCAGCTCTGATAATTAGGTCATTTAAAGTTGAAAACCACATTCCATCTGTACAGAATCTCTTTATAACCGAAAATATGAAATACAGTTCTGCTACTGTAGCTTAAAATTACAGTTATTGACAACAGTGTTACCAGTAAGTTACTTTAAAAACCACTAATTTCAAACAGTGTTATGTTGAGGCTGGGGATGGGAGATGTAACCATGCACACTACGGTGCTCCCTCATCATTGCTATCATGATTCCCCAAAGCTTTCCGCTGTGGTCCACTGCTGCCGACAGTGTCCTGTGTGAATCCCATTAAAAACCCCCGGCATCTCCCGCCCCTCTTCTGCTTGATATTCATCGGTGTAAAAATACAACTAGGATCAGGAACGGAATTCGCGTACGTGCCGTTGTTTTCCTACAACTCTTGCAGTTTCCCCACCAAATGCATGCCAGCCCCCAAGGCAGGATTTGATTTAATGGATGGATGGATAACACGACAGAAATGGTCCCTCGCGCGCACAAAAATATGTCCAATTCAAATGAGTCCTGCATTTGTCTACGAGAGGGTCACACTGTTCAAACCTGGGTGTCATGTATGACATGATGAGGCTACATTGGCAACTGTCGAATTCACTATTTCCTTAGACCTCCACTGTGGGGTAACGTGCAGGTGGCAATACGCCCGGAGTCGTGTTTGACACCTCACTGAATCGCATTACTGTAAAGCAGCATGCAGCAGGAAAAAAGCACACGTACGCAGCATGAAATATAAAAGAGAGCACCCAGAGTCAGCTGCCCTTGTGCATGGTCCGAGTCCATCTGCACTGAACATGTTTACGTGAATCAGCGTGGTCGCGAGCAGTCAGTGCATGTACTCATGCTTAATTCTTCAAAGAGTGTCTCCAAGGCTGGATTTACACTTTGGGGTCACATTCCCAATTCTGATACAATGCCTATATATTTGGGCTGTCTGTCAGGGTCCATATGCATTTCGAGTGACAATGTATATCCAATGGTTTACATGGTATACATGGTATATCCGTGTTTACATTCACTGAACACATGAAAGAACCTGGATGGGCAGGTGTCCAAATTTTCATGTAAATAACTCAATAAGCGTCAACAAAGTAACAACGCGGAAGTAAACAATAATACAATGGATATAAAAAGTCTGCACACCCCTGTTCAAAACTTCAAACACCAGTTTTTTTGTGGTGTAGAAAAAGAGACCAAGATAAATCATTTAATAACTTCACCCACCATTAATGTCACCTAAAAGCTGTACCATACAAATATTTTGTAGAGATCAAATAATTACTAACTTTGATAATGTGGTTGCAGTGTGCACACCTTATAACTAGGTTTGTGGCTGCGTACCGACATAACCAATCACATTTAAACTCAGACTAAATATGATTCAGAACACACATGCAACCATTTAACCTGTCTCTGATTAACCCAAATACATTTCAGAATGTTCAAGCAGATTTTTCCTGACTTTTTTTTCAACCAGAAGGAGAATACACTGGGGCATTTTTCTCCTGCTTATTCTGAAAATGTTCTTTTGTTTAAAGACCCTATAAAGGGAAATAAAATCTCTTGTAAATTTGACACAAAACAGAAAAGACTATTGTTAGAACGATTGCCAAATTGTACCGACTGAAAAAAAAAAATCTAAGCTCAGTATATAAAATAAGGCTTAAAAGTCGTGAAAAAAATAGATCCACCTTTTCAACTGTATGACAGTGTCTGCTAAAGGCACTTGAAACACACCCTGCTCACACTTGAACATATTGGTCCACAGTATGTGCTAAACTAGTGTCTGTAATAAAAGTGTGCTAAACTAGTGTCTGTAGTCAGCTGCAGCCTGAAAAGTGTGTGCTCCTGCGTTTAATTTTGAAAAATGTTGATTCTTCAATGAGCATAGCATTCATGTTTTTGAAATGAGTGCAAACTAATGAAAAGCCATGTAACCCATGTTAACCACAACTTGTGGTTAGCATAGTGACCATGCTGCAACAACCCTAAAAAAAACAATCAAGATCCGAAGCTCAGTACAAAAGATCCGAAATGTTTCCTGTGACGAGGGTGGTGATGACTGCATCGAATAAAATTTTCACTCAACCCTGAGTTTATTTCACTGCAAGGGAGAGCAGTATTTGATAAACCACATACGCAACATGAAACAAGTCTTCTTTATTGATTGGTCACATAAGTATGATCAACCCTCACAAAACCATAAATACACCACACTTAAAACAATCACATGCAATAGTGCCTTAAAATGGTGGGGGTAGTTGTTAGGGTCAACACGCAAGTGATCCGAAGGTAACAGAGTCCTCTTGGGATTTTCCGACACTGTCCTGTGTAGGGGGCACACCACCAGGACCCTATCTTAACCTATTAAAAGACAAGAGGGGAAACAGCGAGGCATCCACTACTCAAAGACATCCCAATGAGCCCAGTATCACGCTGGGAGAACTTGCAGCACAAGGTTTATTGGTGTAAAACTCACAGCTTTGGGGCAGAAGCCCCAGCTTCTGCCAGCAACGTTCACCAACTTCCAATACACACTCATGTGGTCAGGGAGCAGTGATAGTCATCCACGGCTTCCAACACGTCAGGGCCTGCGGCAGCAATCACAAAACCATTCTGCCTGCTGTTTTTTTTTTTTTTTAAAGGAAAAAAAGGTGTGCTTCCCGCAGTTGCAATTGACCAATATGGCCAGCTTGCAACACTTGAGTGGCTGAAGTCCTTCAGTCCAGGTGTCTCCAGACACTCAATTATATCCAGCTGTTCCTATCATGAAATTAAACCTACATGCAAAAAAAACTCAAAGCGCAACCGGTGTCCCAAAGCCTGGTGGAAGTACAAGACTTGAACTGGGACACTACGCTCAGTCTCTGACTGGGCTTTCCATTGTTGCCTCCTCTGTAGGACCAGTACAATGTTTGAGGACAGTCCTATGAAGAGTTTTCACACTGCCACTCCTCTCTGGCATAACCCTGTAGCCAAGTCCTGCATCTCCCACCATATAAGGCTCTGGATCCCACCAACTGTGTAATTTCCCATGACCTGCTCTGTTCCTATCACGCACCCATACCCTGACAATGGGATCTCTTCTACATAAAGTCCATATAATTCTGTCAAAATTTTAGCGATGTAATCACGATTGTGGTCTAAAACTGTAACTTGTCTTTTAGCCTCACCACTCAACACCCCTAACACAAACGCAACCTTCCGTGACTCTGCTAGTTCTTCTGGTTCTAAAATCCCCATAACTTGTTTCTTCCATTCCTGATATGTAAAATCACAGCCAAAACCACATTTCGGTACCCAATTGGCACCTGGATAAAATACTAAAAGAACATAAAAAAGAATTTGGGGTATATAATATTACAACTTAATTTGATTTGTATACATAGGTATGTTCTTCTGATGGTGTTTTGCCCAGTAGAGAAGGCTTTGAAGGCCCTGACGGCACACCAATTATAGGGTACGTCACAAAAATGTGTACCTTGAAGAATAAAAATGGACCCCTACAATACCCCATTCTTCTAACAGTGTAATTAATCTGCCTGGCAACAAGAGACACTTCACTTTCACTCCTACAGATTTCCACTAATGCCAGGTAAATAGTGTGTTTATTTTACACCATTGGGAGGTGTGGGGGTGCTCCCCTGGCATGCTTCCTGGCGCATCACTACATGAATGTTAATTCCTACTGCCGGGCCTCGGCTTGAGACAATCGAGTCGGACATGCTGCGGCCTCAGGCTTGCTGCTCCGACTCCTTTGTAACCCCTGGCAAGGTTGACACCCGACGGCAGGAAGACATCCGTAAATCACATCCCCGAGATTACCACGTATGAGACCTGAAATCTCCCATACTGCACTCGCTCCTACATACTGCACTATGATGTCTTGAAAAGTCATTTTGCAACAAGGAATGAAGTTGAAGTGAATTTAGTTAGAGCATACACAACCATTCACAGTGAAAATATAATTGTCAATGCCTTTTCTGTCTTGAATTCCAATAGCTGATTTGCGAGTGCCCAATAAATACAGTGCACACAACCTCAAGATAACAGATTTCCATGTAAAAACTGAAAAATTATGAAAATAATGTGACCTATTGCCTGTAAAATTAAATTAAAAAAGAATTGTCATCAAGTAAATACATTCAGTAATGCTGTAAAAGAAGCCGTAAAATAATTATGTCATTTTTTTTCACAATTTAAAATAGTTTCCAGGGTCCTCATTTATAAAGTGTGCGTAAAAACATTCCCACGCAAAGTGTTATTTATCAATTTGGACTTGCCCATGAGGACGTGCATAAATTTACTCACAGTTTTGACTATGCGTACACACAAATCCTTGTGGTAGAACAGTGGAACTACAGATAGAACGGCTGTGCTGACAAGCATATAAAAAAAACAAATGATAAAAAATAAATAACAATAAAAAACAATAATTTACAGAAAAATAAATTAATTGAACAAATAACTAACATTATAGAAACAATTATTTAATGTGAAAGAAAACTAGTCTAGGCTGCAACATGCAGTTGGTCTGCAAATAGCACTTATGTGAGGTCAGATGTACATTTCACTATGTTTGCTTAAGCTTGCTTGTATTTGTTTCCCCCTGACATTTCAGTGATTAATCAGTCTCCTGGCATAAGCACTCACACCAAGAAAAAACAAACATTTACGTTAGTGTAATGGTTGCATTGAGTGGAAATCAATTAGTCATGCTTAAAGAGTGGAATGCTTTGATGCTACGTTTGTAGCAACAAAGCTAACGCAATATAAAGGACGCTAGCTAGCGCTGCGTGAGTGTATGTTAGTAAAACCCGTGACGTATATAATAACCTGCAGCGTTTTCAGGTTATTTTCTGTCTCTACGGCAAAAATGTCACAGTGTGCGGCCTACGTCTTAACCAAAAATCTGGGAGAAGCTCCAAAAGCACATTACATCAGTAAGAATGAAATTGTAAATTTTCTCTAATAAGGTATATATTAGAGTGCTACTCAAAGATTCATCTGCATCACGTTGTCAGAGCCATTAACAATAACGTAAAAGAAAAGTCCATCAATAAAGAAATCACTGTGAAATGTAAAGTTAACCTGTCAATCACAAGTCACAAGTTAGTATCGGGGCTCGGTGCCCATTCCTATGTATGACAGGTGTACAGGTACGTTGGATAAATACCGTTTTTTTTTTTTTTGTACCTACGCACACTCTAAATTTCAGTCGTGTGGACGAATTTAGAACCTGTTCTACACACTCTGATAAATGAAGCTCCAGGTGTATTACTATATGTCTCTGACATTCTTCTGTTGAATTACAAACTTAACATCCACTTCACACGGATTGAAATCACTCAGTTTTGAGGGAGCGGTTTTGACTCATGCAAAAAAATACCGTTGCCTAAAACCTGTGCAAGTATTATGAGATAGGTATAATACATCTGGGTAAAATGTGAACAAGCTAGTTGCACACTATCCTAAAACTAATACTTTAAGTACAGCATATGCACATAAGTGGCAAAATTTGCAGGAGTGCTCCAAACTTTTGTACCCATATACCTCCAAGATTTCCAATGGGATTTAAAACGGGCTCCAGTAAATATAGGTATAAATTGTGTACCAGGTAGATGCCCTCTGGGAAGAACCATGTTTTATTTGTGAATGATGAATAAAGCCTGCTGAAATTGTAATTCTTATAATGCTGACATTAAAGTCACCTCAGACCAAAAGGCCCTTCCTCTCTGGGGCGATTGTTTGAAATCGTCACGAGTGAGGAAAGGTTGCTCGTGAAAGTTGAGCGTCCGACTTTGTTCCCGTGCCCCGGAGCACATCAGCCAGCCAGCCATCCACTCACTTATGTTGCATCAGTAATCTCTCCGCCTCTCTTTGTGCCTGACTGGCCGTGGCTCTATGGAGGCATCAAAGCAGCGAGAGGCCTCTTTCTTTCTCTCGTTCTCTCTCTTTCTCTCCCGCAGCCGGGCACTGGCGGCGCCTTCAAAGCAGGAAAAAAATGGGCAGACGTAGAGGCTGACTGGCATTTTTTTCACCCCAAAAAGAAGCACAATCGTCTGCATCTTGCTGTGCACCTCATTAAAGGATGCCATGCCATCTTTCAAGCTGTCTTACTTTAACTACGGCAACTGTGGCGATGAATGGACTTTCACTTTTCCCTTCTTTTTCAAAGTAGTTTGGAGTTATTTTCCAAGTTCACAGTTTTGGCAATTGGCTTAAGCACTCATTAATGATCGCTGTAAAGCACCTATACACTTCATTATGAGGATAGGAGAAGATCCTTCAAGTGTGTTTGATGCAGCTTTCATTTGATAGACTCAAGACTAGTGAACCCAGCGATTCTTGAGCATCTGCACTGCAAATCTGGTGTTAATTCAACACAGAGTCTGTTAATTTTAATGCCAGCAAAGTGTCTAGATTTATTCACACTACCTGTTGTCAAAGTAACATTTACAACATAGTTAATGTTGAACACTCAATAGTGTGTTACAGCAACAAAATGAAGTGTTGACAGTGCAGTAATGAGGCCACTTCTGAGTGTTCATATGAACACTATTGAGGGTTCATGGAGAAAAATACTCAATGTTCCCCTACCTTAGATAAAACACACCACAAGACTTCAATTAGACACACATTTATTTTATTAAATCAATTTCAGACAGCTCATACAAAACAGCAGTGGGGCACTTTTTTTCCTCATAATTTTCATGTGAAAACTACCCATCATGATGCCATTAATAAAATCCGGTCAGACTCCAGTAATAGTGAAAAAAAATCCTCCTCAATTCTAAAAGCATTCAGGTAATCATCAAAAACCATAGTATAACGTTTGTGGTTAAAAACAAAACAAAAAAAGCCTTATTATCATTAAGATGTTAACAATTTTCCTGAAAGTAGGAAATTCATCTTAACGACATTTCCGTGTTACATCTTATACAATTTTACTTGTGAGTGGTGTTAATGCAACACCGACATTTTGTTGTTCATACTTTCCAAGAACTTTTAACAGTGGCTGATTTACAATGTGGTCAAGGTTTTGAAACTCACTACAGGGAGTGACCATCTTGTGCTTGGCAGGGGTAGGAAGATCAAACAAGAATACAGTGTTACTTTGACTTATCAGTGACTTGACTTTTTTAAGATACATTCCGTACTTGGGTGATTTTTTTTGTTTTGGTCTTCAATTGCTGATTGTGAGGAATTCTTCTAAAAAGAGGCCTGGTACTTGCTTGAAGATTATCGCCATTCCAAGTTAAAGTTTAAACATAAAACAAAGAATTATGTGTTGGTATTTGATAGGGCCCGACCTAATTTTTGAGGCTGGTTGCGATTCCAAGAAGAATTCCAATAACCGATTAATCAGCCAATTTATTAAAAAAAATATCTATATAATCAATAAAATAACTTCTTTATTTGTCCCTTAATGCTAAAAACAAGAAATATATGAAGTACAGGCAGAACATTTGACTGATTTACATTATACTTTTGTCCTTTAGTATTTGTTTAATTTAATAACGGAGAGAAAAATCTGCAAAAAATCTCACATTTTTTTAAACTGGCCAGCTGATCAATCGCTAAGTATTTAATCAACCACATACAAGAAGTCAAACAAGTCTTCTATCTTAAAGTGGAAGTCAACCCAAATATATTTTTTTCTAGAATATGTTCTTTGTTACAGCTATAGCTGTTATGAAATGCGCTATATAAATAAAATTGTATTGTATTATTACTTTGGCCTGAGCACAAATAAAGTGAACAAATTTGTCACTGTACTCACTTTTGACTTTACTACTGCATTAGCGTATTCTTTTTCACGTTACTTGACTAAGGAACACAACTTCATACCTCTGGTTGCTACATTTGTGCATGTGTGAGCCTCATATTTCAAGAATATTGGTTCACCAAGTTCTTGAACCTATCATCCAACTGTCAACAAAGAACCCTAAAATGCCAGCACTAAAAACCAGGAGGCTTTGTGTGTTGTTGCCAAGCCTATATGAACCCACCTTTTTGTTTGGAGCTTGCTTGCTTGCTTGCTTATTTATTTATTTATTTAATTTGATTTGTTTTTTTTTCCACTTTATTTTGAACATATAAGAAAATAATAAATAAAAATAAAATAACAAAAAAAAAGGAGTGTCATTTAAGTGCATACAAAAAGACAGACATACATTACATGTTTGAAATGGAGTAAGAAGAAGTATACGTATACTTTTATATTCCTACCCCTTTTATCTCCATTTCATCAACAAGATATTACAATACTTTCCACGCTGACAAAAAATCTGTTGAATTTATTCACAACCTTGTCCATATTGTTAATGTTAATTTCATTTTCTATGAAATAATGTGGGTAGTTGTCCTTTCTGTGACCATTTCTAATTACATTTAAAATATTCCAGATTCCTTTAATATTATATTTATTATTCTCTAATAATTTGGTATACCGGTAATATTCTTTTTGACATCTTTTCAAAATACTGGTTAACTTGTTTTTATATTTCTTATATTTGTTTTCTGTTTCTTTAGTTTTATAAATCCCCTGTATAGACTGTTTTTCTTTTTGCAAGCATTTATCCACTGATTTTCATTATGCTTTGGTTTTATTTTATATCGTTTGATTGGGCAGTTAATATCATATAATCTCTTACGCTTTTTGAGAAATTCATCATAAGCTTTATCAATACATTTTTCTTTGTATACCGTATTCCAATTCTCTTTCAGTAAATAATTTTTTAGTGCTTTCATAGCCTCTTCAGTCCTTATTTCTCTGTGTCGTAATTTACTATCTTGGTTGTTTTTGCTACAATTACAGTCATAAATTATAAATATTGGTAAGTGGTCACTAATGTCATTTATCAGTTGTCCACTCACCAAATTGTTCTCCATGATACTTGTAAAAATATGATCTATTAGTGTTGCACAAATTTGATTTATTTAACTACCTACCTACAACCAAGCCAAGATGTTATTTCAGGATCTGCAGCAGAATGTGTTATTAATCTCAGGGAGAAATATTTCATCATGTCTGCTTGGTGACAGCAGACAGAAGAGATTCCCATGGCAAATTGTGTGCTGCCAGCAACAACACTGTGTGGGCTCAGTCTCACAGACATGTTTAGGCCAGGCCGCTTTATCCTCTCTTCAATCTTACCTTTTGTTTTAAAACCACACTCAACACACACACACACAATCATGAAAATAAATGAAACGGCGCAGTCATTTGCAGAGATGAGCGGAGCCCCCTCAACCAGAGGAGGCCTTCAGGCCTGTTCGGGCTCTCCGCAGCACATTGTCATGGCAGTGCAGAGCGGGAGGAAGAACAGGCAGCGACAATTTGTGAAAAACTGCAAAAACAATGTTGCTCTAATGTGTTGTGCAGAAAATACAGGAAATGGAAGAGACTGGATGAGACTGATCCTACTAAAGGCAAAGACAAACATGCTCTGTGTACATGTACAATAGTGGTGCATTGCCCACGTAGCTCGCTTGCATACGTTAGTTGTCAAACTCAAGGCATGAAATTGGAGCTAACCCACTCCATCTTTTTATGTTGCCCGCTAAAGCACATCATGTGCATCTACCTCATGGTTCTTGCTAAAATCTATATCACCCAAATTGCAAATTGTCATTACATGTCCTATTATAATGGTATATGACTATTTACCTTGACTTATGATTTTAAAACTAGTTAGTATCCATTAATTTGCCTGTGTACAGTGGTGCCTTGAGATACAGTTTTAATTCATTTCAAACTTTCCCCATTGAATTGCCATGGAATTGTTACAGTACAGTACCTACAAGGTGAAGACATACTGCCATTTTTGGTTGACGAACACACACACATTCCATGGGGTAGGACGAATACCAAATGTTCAATTTCTTTTTGTATGGTTTGGATGGTGGGATGATTCAATGTGTAGGGTTTACCATTGCCAACTTTGTACTTTGTATTTTTCCTTATACCATTGCAATTGGGTGTGATGACATGGTTCTGTCAGACCGTCCTCCAGCTCAATCGCCCCACTTAGCTCAAAAGTTGCACAGAGTTTTGTGGGTGTTGTATAGTGCAACCCTCTTACGTGGCTTTATTTGCTCAAAGGGTGCAAGTTTAGCGGGATGAGGGAGTAACCCCCGGGGAAGACGGGTGAGATCTTAATGAGTTGCGTAACTTCCCCGCCGCCGCAGCATCCTCTGATGTAGTGCCGAGGCCAGCTTCGGGGGGACTTAAGTGTAATCCAGAGATGGAGGGAGATTTGCAGGTAGACAGGCCAGAATTCTGATTTGATGACTTTGTTTTTCCAGACAGGGTGAGATGTCGGCTGCCTGCCTCTACTCGGTGATGGATGAGTAAACTCACTGAAAACGCAGAGACGCGCAACGATTCTAAACAGCCTCTTGTGCAAAGTTGTGCAAAACAATTTAATGCTTTCAATTTTCAATAATTTCAGTAAGAAATGATAAAAATAGTAGCAGCGTGACCAGATTTCCCCCCAAAATGAATAGCTTTGAAAATGCAAAGTCCGGGTGGAAAACATGAATACAATGAAGCAAGAATTTTGAAAATTGGATGAAGTGTTCTGGAGAAATTGAACATATTAAGAGGACTACAACTTTCGGTGCAGTCATCTACAGAGGTGAGCGGAGCCCCTCAACCTTGAGTTTGTCTGTCTGCGCCTTGATCAAATATACCAAAACCATGGTAGACCACTTGCACTATGAGTTCTACCTGTTTTTTGCCTGTTTAAAATGTAGTCCATTTGTTGTAACCAAATTGTCAAGTGCGCCGGGGGGTGAGCTGAAATAGACCATTGCCCCAGCATGAAAATGACGGTGCACCCGTTGTTATGCCGAGCGCAGACTACCTTCTGCTACCAAATTTAGTTGGGGGCGAGGCAACTCGGTGCTTCGGAACACCCAGACAGGCACAACACAGCACTGAACACGGTAGACTGGCGAAATGAAGTTATGCCTTTTTTTTTTTACACCGAGCGCACAGTTTTGCACGGACAAGGTTTAAGTTTGGTAAAATGGTTGGTAGCGTTTGTCTGTCCAGTAGTGAGTGAGTGGCTTGGTTGGTTGGTTGCTTCAGTAATTAGTAGGTTGGTTGGTTAGTTGAGTCAGTGATTGACTGAGCTTAAGACTTATGCCTATTTACTTGGTCGGTTATTAGTCGGTTCGGTTGCTCCTGAGTTGATTTATTGATTTGGCTGTTAGTTACTGCGTTGGTTTCATACTGAAGCTGTAGGTTTCCTAGCTGGTTGGTTAGTTTGTTATTTTAATAGTGGGTGAGCTGGTCGGTTGTTTTTTGGTTAATTTGGTTGGTTATTAGTTAGTAGGTTGGTTAGTCTGTTTGACCGTTAGTTGCTTTCTCACTTGATTAGTTCGTCTGATCGTTGTTGAGTTAGTCTTTAAGTGAGCTGTTAATTGTGTTTTATGGTTATCTAGTTGTTTTCTTGGTTCTTGGTTCACCATTAATTACCAGGTTGGTTGGTTAGGTTGTGTTTGTTTGGTGGTTGATGAGTTGGCCATATGTTCGCCCATTGGTGAGTGACTAGCATTGATCATTATTTAAGGTTGGTTGATTATTTGGTACAATCTTTAGTCGGTGAGTAAGTTTGTGAGTTAATAGTTTGTCACCAACTTTGGTTGAAACCAAACTTGGTTGACTGCAGTAGCGTTTTATCCCAAACCTGCCCATACTTGTTCAGAGCAGAGGTGTTTTATCACTTCTATTTTAGCCATCAAAATGTGCCAAATGTTTACTTTTTCATTCTCACAAAAGGTGTTACAGTAGCATCACCCCCATCAACCATTTAATAAATCATGAACTCCCTGGGATTATTCATAGCGCCAAGGTGTTAATGGAGGAAAAGTAGGTGATGGCACACAGGGATGCTGCACACGTTGGTCCTGACAGGGTGAATAAAGTGCACCCGCTCACAGTTGGGTCCAGTCGAGTGTGTAATCAGTCAGAGGTGCGGCCTGTCTATCAAACGGCTGACAGGCCGTCGTCGCTGCTGAATGCGCCCAGATCAGTGGCCGTCATGTGACAACCTCTAAATGAGGACTTTAAATTAGTTCCACGGGTGGCGGAGCATTTCCCATGAGCTCTCCCTACACAAACACATACACACACAAACGCACATTCGCGCAACCACAAAGCTCCATTTCCATTGCCACCTCTCTTGCTCGGACTCCGCCTACGTGACTGCATGATCACAAACCAATAATGGATCCTTTTCACACAATATTCCAGCCTGTCTGTCACATTTGCCTTCTCCCGCCCCACCATGGACACTGGACATGTCTAATAATCGAGTAAAACTAATGTGGCAGTGACTCCAAATAAGACAATTTATAACTTTTATGTTAACAGGCAACATCAATCACAAACTATTAACAGACACAAACTATTCATGGAGAAGAATTTGTGTTTATTTTCCATTTGTTACTACCTGTTACGACAAATCCGTCCCGGCGTAAAACTAAATACCACCAACTGACCACCTTATTACAACCAACCAGTTGGTGGTCTTACTTGACTTAATCAATGACAACCAAGTGATGATCTAACTACATACAACCAACTAAGTAAAACCAAACAACCACCAATCTTAGTTTGTCCAAATATATTTTTTGTTTCCAAGCTACTTATAGTTCGACAAATTAACATCACCGACGGATTCACATCCCCCATTCCCTAACCCTAACCCTAACCCTAACCTTAAACCTCCTAATCCCAACCCTAACTCTATTTTGGATTTTTCCCAGTTTTTCCGCATGCGGCCTGCGGCCCGCCTGTTGTCCATCCCTGACTTAAACTATTATAAGGAGAGTTAATATTGGACCACAACACAAAATGAATGAGGATGCTAGTGAATATCAAATCACACATCCATTTCTCTGAGTTTTACTGCCAAGACTCCCTTTATTGTTTTTATGTTTTCCATTTTGCAGTGTGATTGTTGGCCTTCTTTTAACAGCCTCTTAAAGGAGAGTAACTTATCATCAGCAACTGCAAAGTGAGTAAAGCACAAACAAGATAGATTACATTCTGTTGCTGTGAGTGAGCAGAAGGACTCAACAGTGAATTTGTAGCACATCTTCCTATGAAGAATATCTTTATGTGAAGGATCAGCATGCCGATTGTCACTAGTGCCACCTCACCAGTAATGCTGTTTTCAGATTTCTTTAAAATCTAACCCCCTTCTGATCTCCATAATCTAGGATTACATCAAGTAGAAAAGCAAAAAGAGGCAATCAATCTTCTTTTAAAGGATTTAATCCCTTATGAAATAGACTGGATTATTTTCTTGGTTCGGCTTTATGACTGAGATTTAATTCCCTCGGAGTTTCAGTGCCAGCTCTTTGTGTTTGACTCGCTCCCGCTTGCTCCCTCCTGCTCCCCACCAGGGGATTCTTGATTTATAGATATCATTTGACCTGTTAAGGCAACAGTCTGCCAAAAGTCCAAGATTAAGTGCCAATGTCTGGGCTGACAGCGGTTCCTGCTGCTAATTTTACATGATCTATGGGGCTAATACCTATTCTCCACCCAGGCCTGTGCCTCCTGTCAGGGGTTTGGCTAGAAATTACCCGCATGTCAAACCATCAAGCAGTTATTACAGCAAGTTTTGGTACTTGGCTTGAAAACCTAGAATGCAGGTTTCAGAGTCGATACTGCAGATGCCCTCCAAGAATGACTTTCTAGGCGAACATAACGATTTGTCTCTCAGAGATGCAAAGGTTTTGATACCTGCACATTCTTCAGTGTCTCTATCCAGTCCTGTGGTCTAAGGTCACACAAATGTATATCAGTATGTCCAACAAGAAACAGAGTAATGAGTCAAGCGGTTGGGAAAAACAAAACATCCATCCATTTTCCATGTTCATCCTGTTCAGGGTCACAGGTGAGTGTGAACTCCTATCCCAGCTGGCTTTGGGAGAAAGGTGGACTACACCCTGGACTGGTCTTCAGTTATTCACAGGGTGAGTGGGAATTGATCCAATGCTATTTCAACCACTAACTTGCCAGTGATGTGATGAGATATGAAGTTTTGAAGAAGATTATTTCAGATTGATGAAGGTAGTGTGCTCTACCAATGAGAACGGCATACTGCATAGTTCTGCATAAAACGGACACATGGTTGTCAGAACCAGAGTACCTGTAAGCATTCAAACAGTAATTATATGAAATCTACCAAAATAAAAAGTGTTGCACAAAATAGTGCGTTCTTTGAAGAAGTGAGATCATTTTTTTCCATAGTGAGGTGATTAGCAGCCATGCTTGCGAACACATGAATGGGTAGCTTCAAACAGCTATGTACTGCGGCAGCGCAAAGGATCAAAAACTTGTTTGTGACATTATTAGAAACAAATGGGACACACAGTTTTCTTCTGTAAATTAGTTTAGGTTCACCATGAAAAGAATACTTTCTGACCTGAGGCAGAAGTTGTTCAAATGTGTGTAGGCAGGCAGGTGGAAGTAAATCATTACAGTACTCATTCATATGATATGTTGTATAAATATGACTGACCTTCAAACCTCTGTCGATTACACTACATGATGCCGTTTTATTTTACAGTACAATTATTTCCAAAATAAAACAGAACTGAGATATGCACAAATGCACATATGCCTTTTCATTTGGGGTCTGAAACTGAGGACATATACATTTTCTACATATTTTCTCATGTTTCCCTAACACCAGCTTCTGTATCCAGGGATGCCAAGGTCCCTGTCTTCCGCCGACTCACAATGCACTCGACTTGTATGGCAACCTCTCACAGGTAGTGGGCCCATGGAAACAAGGACCCACGTTACCCTTTTGGGCTGTGCCCGGCCGGGCCGCATGGGTACAGGCCTCAGGCACTCGCCTTCGAAGCCTCACCTCAGGCCTGAGTGCAGAGGGGGGCCCGGTGACCCACATCCAGGCAAGGGAAAACGTCTTCAAATATTTGGAATCACCATAGGGGTCTTTTGAGCCGTGCTTTGTCTCATCCCTCACCTAGGACCTGTTTGCTCTGTGTAACCCTGCCAGGGGCATAAAGTCTCAGATAACTTAGCTCCTAGCATCACTGAGACACACAAACCCCTCCACCACATACTATAAATTACAAAACTTAAGTCATCTTCTCTACTCAATCTATAACAACCTGCCAATCTCGCCGTGCTTGTCAAACTGTACTTTAAATTTAGATGTCAATTCCATGTACAAATGCATCACAAATAAACCAAATCTCTGTTAATCCTTGTTTGAAAATAGTCCAACTAACAAATACTCTGTATTGATTAAGATACATTATCTCAATATTGCAGCACCATCGGTTTCAATTCATCGCTACAATGTTTGAGACATGTGGGGCAGCACGGCTCAGTGGTAGAGTGGTCATTTCCCAACCCGGAGGTTGTGGGATCGATCCCCGGCCATCATGACCATGTCGAAGTATCCTTGAGCAAGATACTGAACCTGCAGTTGCTCGTGATGCTGCGTCATCAGTAGGTAGATGAGATACAGTGTAAAACGCTTTGAGTACCCATGGTAGAAAAGCGATATGTAAGTGACAGCCCATTTACCATTTACCACATGCTGTAATTACCAATGGATTACAACACGACACAGGCTACTGTAAATTAACTTTGATTTTGATTTTGATTAAAATGTTGCAAAAAACAAGCATGGCATGGATGAACTCATCACTACATTTGTACTGACAACTGTTGGTATGCTAGACATGCTGAACAGTGATATAACATAAAGTATTCCCACATTATTTTATGACCGCTGCATGTGGAAACACTGAATCTTGAATGCCAGACGGTGTATCTTTTAAAGAACACTATGACTAAAAGCTGTCATGCTGCTGTGTCCAATTCATAGAGGTAGCTGCTCAAGTCACTGAAAACATTTAATTTAGTCATCACATATGGAAATGCATGCACAGTGCATACAGTACTAAGTACATGTGCAAAAGTCAAATGTGCTGCACACGAGGAGTGCTTGAATTTGGACTTTTTAAATCCATTCTCACAGCTTTCCACGGTCCGCCAAATGCGTCATTCGCATAAAACAAACAAATGCCTCACTAAATAGATGCAAGGAAAAAAACAGGTAGTTATTTCCAATACTTCTCTAAATTGCTCACACACAGAAAGTTAACTGCTGAGACAGTTTAAACTATTTTGCTAACCACAACAGCAGCACCTACCAAGGTCATTCATCTGACTAAGGTCAACTGAATTACATATGAGGAGTTTTGGCATTAAAGGAATGGTAAATGGGCTTTCATTTTTATCGCGCTTTTCTACCTTCAAGGTACTTAAATAATAACCTGTGAAGTATTTCTATTAACATTAACAACATTAACATTGAATAAACAGCCTATATTATCATAGCTCTTCGTGCTGGTGGGAGTGAGACATGGGTTAGATATTCACATGAATGTTTTTGTAATAAAAAAAGGTGCAGCATCTGAACATCTAAAACATTCAGTGACATTCTTCTAGAGCCCACTGTGTGACGTCATATTTTTATGCTGTGTGCGCTGCCTGAGGGCAGGTGGTCGAGTGAGTGAGATAACAGAGGAAAAATAGTCGTTAAAGGATGGTTGGGCCGGGACGGCCATGTTTTCACTAACAAGTTAATTTTATATATTTTTTTATCAGGAAAATGAAGGGTTGTCATTTTCTATTTTATCCATTCATTTTGGAGAAATTATTAAATAAGTGACCCCATGAATAACCCCCCTTGTTAATGAGGAGAATGGCCGCGCCCCCTACCCTTCTATCCTTGTTCGGTCGGAGTCACTGGAGGAACCGATTACAAACCCTCCACTGGAAATCATTGTACTTTCATGGCTTATAACGTCCAAAAACGGTGATCAATTGGCACCAAAATGTATGTGGACATCCCTACCAATAACCACTACAACATATCAAAAGGATTAACCTCTGCATGGCTGATTTATATGCGAATGAGGAAATTTGGACGTGAGCAGAGTTACATAGATTTATGCTGGGACGAGCGCACACTGCTTCTTTACTAAAAAAAAACAAAAAAAAAACACTGCTTCTTTGCATTTAACACCAGTTGGGATATTTACAGAGACTGAAGTGGGAATGGGTGAACGTGCACATTTATTTGGATGAGGAAAGACCACAGTTTTTTGACCGACAACACACCATCTAATGGAACGTAACAGCCGAAATGGTACATTCCAATATGGCCACACTCGGCTGTGGAGTCGGATACGCACGTTCATGACACCCCCGGTGTTCGATGAGGTCTTCATTCTCGCAGCTGCAAGCGGTGTCTGACAATGCACGCAACTGCTTCGGAGGCAACCCCACGACAGGAAGACACAGGCTCATGATCACTTCCACACACACAGTAAGGAGCTAATGTTGTTGTGAAGGGAAAGGGGGGTGGGGAAACAAAGATTCATGCTTGCCTGATTGCTTGCCCGCTGCCAGTCGCCGTCTGCCTCCTGAGAGTTGACACGAGTTTAGCTTTGCTAAATGTCCGAAATATAAGCAGTGGGGGTTCGTGTGCGCATTCATGCTCTTGTCCACTTCAGCCTGTGTATTTGGAGAAGCAATCGCCACGGTATTTTTGATTTTGTGGAGGTGATCATGATGACATCACGATGTCAATGAATCCAAACTATTGTGCAGAACAAGCAAACAATGCATATAGGAGTGCTTCTTGGATGTTTTGAGTTTTCTCAAAACTGTCTCTTTGGTGCTCTTCAGTCAAGGGATCAATGCAGGACTTCAAAAAATGCAAACTGAGGCACTCGAAGTATTTTGGATGAAAAACCCTTTATTTTAACATGGCCAGTTGGAGATAATGTCTACGCATTTCAGCCTTGGTAGGCCTTCTACAGGGCAAGCACTATTGTGCAGAACACTTTTATACTTTCACAGGTTGAAATGGACAAGAGTAGTAATGTGCATTTGCATTGTGGTGGCGATCGGTTGCCGTTTTATACAACAGAACTGACAAAGCGAGCAATATTACCACGCTTGCCTCCCTCAAGTGACGTAGACTGCTGAGACCGAAAAAATAACGAGTCCAGACCCAAAAAGGGTTGGGGCAATTTGTGGTAAATCTGATCACAAAAAAGCCCTTAAATGACTACAGAGTCGTTTTAGCATTTTACTACTGATGTCATTTTTACATGCAAACCTATTATATAAGTGCCAATGTTAAGCTCATCCAAGTGTTCCTTATTTGTTTATAAAAATGGTTAACACCTGCCCTGTTTACGGTTGCTGTAATCGGTCAACTAGAGATTTTATTTTGTGATACCGACAGTGATTCAAAACCCGGGGGGAAAAACAAAGAAGTTGTTTGAAAGACGAGCACAATGGCTGTCAAATCTTCAACATTACCATTTAACACCATCACAACATTCAAGGATATGCTCTGATCACTTTATGTCAGTTACTGTTTTCTTTTTCATGTGCAGTGGGTCATAAAATTACCTTTGATTTTAAATTTGAGGCAGACGTGATGCTTACCTGTTTGCATATCCATTCAAGTTATCGTTTGCATTGCCGTTCAACATTAATCGGTTAATTATGTAGGTATATAAATTTTAGATGTTGATGGACCGGGCGGCACGGTGTTCGACTGGTTAGCACATCCGTCTCACAGTGCAGAGGTCGTGGGTTCGAATCCGACCCTGGCATTCCTGTGTGGAGTTTGCATGTTTTCCCCGTGCCTGCGTGGGTTTTCTCCGGGTACTCCAGTTTCCTCCCACATTGCAAAAACATGCATGCTAGGTTGACCCCAAGGTGTGCTTGTGAGTGTGAATAATTGTTTGTCTCTGTGTGCCCTGCGATTGGCTGGCAACCAATTCGAGGTGTCCCCCGCCTACTGCCCATTGACAGCTGGGATAGGCTCCAGCATTCCCGCGACCCTTGTGAGGATAAGCGGTATAGATAATGGATGGATGTTGATAGACCATTATAGGACATTTTTCTGTCGGACTTACACACATTTTCGCTCAATCGCAACTCTTTACACTAGTGTAGTTGATGTCTGCCAAGCAACGTGTTGTAAACAAACTTGTCTCTGTTAGCAGTTTGCAAGCTAGAGCTAGCTCACAAAGCTTCGCCGGCGCACAAAAAGATGAGTTATCTGGACACAAACAATTTCATGAATGACTCTTTACACCATTAAAGTAGTGATTGGCATACTGTGTCAACCAAAAGCAACATACTTTTCACTGTCACGAGACAAAGATCCAACCAACAAGCTTCACCCCTCCGAAAGTAATTGCAAGATGACAGCATCAAAGTCCCCCCAAGCAACTGCCTCCAATGTGGTGGCGTAATGGACAGGTGTCCTCATCGGGACCTTTTTCACCAAACTAAACATAAGTGGACCGATGACCAATAACGCTAACAATGGATAAGTCTTCTCTTCGTATTTTCCTTCCGCGTGCGGATCTGAAATAGGCCACGCTGTTTTCAAAGAAAGTACCAGTATCGATAACCGGCATCTGCGATTTATTTTTTAGTACTCGTCAATGCCGATACCAGTTTATATGATGCCATTTTAATTGATTGTCGGGACAATCAACACGGCTTATTATTTATAGACAAAACTCCATCCTATTTTGCTAACAGTGTTGATATGGTGAGCTACGTAGTTATGTGGCCACTGTGAAAGTGGCAAAAAAATCATTTACTAGAGTTGACACAACCCAGCCAGCTACAAGCGCTGTCCGAATTATCCTCAGAATGTCCAGGTTTTCGTTTCTTTTTTTAGAAAAGTCAACCTTGAAAATGAATATACTGTCTTGTACAGCCGTCTGCTCCCAACTTCATGCAATTTATCCAACTAAGTCGCTCTGAACCAATCAGAGGACGGAAAAGTGCTGACGTCCCCAGAAGTATTCCAGTATGCCCTGTATACTTAATCTGATATCTGATTGGTTCTGGCTTTGAAGGCCCTGTATTCACAGTTGAAGCCACATATTCATTTATGTGTGTGCATTCCTATCTGTATTTACACTTTGTATAAATGTTTTTACATGCGAACCGATAGGTGCATCTTAATCTGAAATAGTATCTGTATTATATAAAGTCTTAATCCCACCCACAAATGCAATGGATGTTTGATACCAGTGTTTGGGACTGAGAGGACAGAGCAGTGACTACTAATTAAGATTTATTAGGATTATTTGGCATTGTCATAGGGATGTAAGTAGTGTCAACTCTAAGGAAAAGAAGATGTTAAGCATGTCAAAGGTGACACACAGCAACCATCCACTTCCCCCAAATTGATCCTCTGGGAACTGCTGCCTTATAAAATTGTCAAACGAACGCTAGCATGAGCTTTAACAAAAACTTTAACTTGGAGAGAAATTGTTGGCATTTAATATTAACTTGGCATGCCAAAAGTCTGTTTTGACCCCTCATCATCCATTCTTGTTATTAGTATCTATGGTTGAGTTTTACAAGTTCTTTGTTCTATACCAAAACAATAGTTTTTTAATCATATCGAACACAACATGCCATCGGTAGCCATTGTCAATAATCATGTTACCAATTTCCTTGAATGCGGCATTTAACTTGTGAAATTAGGAAAGATTTCCTGGTCACAGTCTTTAAATTAAAGTTATGTTAGCCTGAAGTGAACAACTCAATGTAGCAACCATACTCTATATTTACTTTATGGTTTATCTATATTTTAAAATGTTATGATTAATATATCATCACTGTCCTGTGAAAAACACATAAATCCATTTTTTTCATTTTTTTCTTATTTTTACTTAATGTAAAAACATCATATTTGGACAGCCGCATTTTTCATAGGATAGCGACGATGTATATGTACCTCGTATACATGTGACGTACAAGTATTATTTTCATCCACCTGGGGTCGCCATCCTCACGTTAACACTGTAGTATCTGTGACTTGGAATGGAGGTGGCTAAAGGCGGAGCCTGGCCTGGTGAGTGACGTGTGCCTTAGCTAATGATGCTTACCATAGATGTGTACTTGTAAGACAGTTCTGCTTTGTAGTAAAAACAATGCATACTATCTTCTTTTTAAGTGTGAAATAATACCAACTTTTAACATTCCCTTTATTTTATCGACTCTTTCCACTTGGCTTGCATTAATTTGTACGTCAGGCTGCAGTAACATTTGTGTGGAAAAATGATCACTGAAAAATCTCGCACTATAACAAAAAATGAGTGTTAATGTATGTAATTAGATATGTAAAATTTAAAAACCTGCGATACAGTGAGACCGCAAAAGATGAACCGTAATATGTTGAGGTAAAAGTATTCTATAGAACAAAAAATATGTCATGTCATGTCATGTCATGTCATCTTCCAAACCGCTTATCCTATACAGGGTCGCGGGGAGTTGCTGGAGCCTATCCCAGCCGTCAATGGGCGAAGGCAGACTACACCCCGAACTGGTCGCCAGCCAGTCGCAGGGCACACATAGACACTGTCACTGAGCGGGAATTGATCCCACGCTGCCCGCACACAACTCAGGCGTGTGTACCACTACACTATCAGTGGACCTACAAAAAATATGGTATTAATATATGAGATTCAAAAAGCTAATCATTAAAAACTCACTCACTTCCATTGACACCTATAGATGTCAAAGATCCATTTCAACCAAGCTGGCAGTGAATAATATGTGATATCATGTCCAGATTTGATACATTAAATTACAACACAGTTTTCTGCTAATCTGAAGATGCATTATCCTGACTCCTCATTAGCCCCATCTCGTTTGTATTTGCTCTCTGTTGTCATCTGTCTCACATTATTAGCAACACACATACAGCCACAACTTGCCGCATAGTACATCACAAGAGCAGACTCTGTCTCATTAAAAAGCAGCCGACAATGAACCATTGGCAGCAATCACCCATTACTGCTGCAATATTTTCTGCTTATGATGCAGAACTGGCTAGCAGTTAGTATGTTGTTTTCACAGAACTGTGAAGGTTAATTAACGTGCTACTTTTAACGGTTGGTTTAACATGGATGTCATGGACAAACTGTGAGGGTTTTTGTTCATCTGCTGGTGCCAAATGTTAAAAATTAAGTGTTGATGGTTTGGTTCGATTTGAAATACAGGGCCAAATCTCTCCGAGATGGACTGAGACTGTCTCCATCAGCCTGGAGCAGAGAAGTGATGGACGACCGCAGGTGTTTACAACAAGCTGGTGGCATGAGCGGTCACACGAGGTGAGGTAGACACGATGTGTTTGCACATCTCCTTCGCTCGGTTCTCACAGCTACTACTTAAATGTATGACTGAAAAGTATTGGGATGCATACAGAAGCAGAGGAGAATGCATATTAGACAGTGAACACATAAGCTGTGCCCTAATTGAGGCTTCGTGCTTCACTTGTTGACGTTTCTCTGCCTCTATACACTCTACTACATTTGAACAAATCTATATATGTCTTTAAATCCAGATGTAATTCACATCTGGATACACACATGCATTCATAACCAAACCCTGCTGAATTCACATCTGTATCCACATCTGTATTCACAAGTGAATCCATTTTTCGTTCACATCTGTATCAGTGTTTGAATTCACATCCGAAGCCAGATGGTCATTCATATAGAGTATGTAAGCGAATCTGTCTTGACAACTGAATCCACGTGGTCTTTCACATCTACATTAGTAATTATCATCATCTGAATTCACATATGTATCTACTGTATATCGACATAAAAAGCTGAATACACAACCTAATCAATATTTTCATTCACATCTGCATCAATGTTTGAATATGCATTGGTCCATCTACATCTTTCCCACATGTATCCAGATCTGCATTCCTATCAACCGTCAGGTCAGAGTGCGCATCTGAATTTGCATCTGTCCGCATTCAAACTGAATCATGTTCTTTCACATTTGTATCCATATTTGAAGCCACATCTGAATTCACATACGTATATATCTACTGTATATCTACATTCACATCTGAGTAGTCGACCTAATTACATTTTCATCACATCTACATTCACATATTCATTCAAATTTGTATCCATACTGAATGCACATCTGAATCAATGACTTCATTTAAATTCGAATTCACATGCGCATCTTAATCTGTATTCGCAACTGATCCACATTATCATTAATGTTCTAAACTGCTAGAATCCACAGCTGTATTTCCAGATGAATCCAGGTCTTCATTCACGCGAAACAACTAAATATACATTGAAATCCATACCTAAATGGATATATGCACATAGACATCTGTATTAACATTTGATTCCATGTTTGCATCCATATATGAATACACATCTGAAATCCACATCTGTTCCAAGTATCATAAACTGGTCAACACTGGTAATGCTTCAAAGGAGGAGGCCGCTGGAGGAAACACATTTGGGTGAAAATGAGTTGCACGTAATTAAAGTCCAAATCATATTAATAGCCTTCATTTAAATACCATGTTGCATTGCAGAGTCAATATTAGGAGCATGGATCATTCCCAGGGCACAGAGGAGTGGGAGGAGGTGCAGCTCTAATTAAGTTGTTGGCTGCACAGGATCCTGGCCAGGATGTTTCACTCTGAGGCATCATAGATAATTACACAACAAAATGGTCATTTCAGGGCCCAGTGCTCAATGGCTACCGTGTTCTTGTTCAAAGGCAAGCAGCTGATTATTCATGTCCACTCTGCTTACTTGCTGCTGAGTAGAAGTGTGTTCTCACAGGAGCACAGAGCATGAAAACAATTACAAACACTTCAATGTTAATGATGCAACGTCACTGCAAGGCCTCTTGTTCCTCCTCTTTTTTTCCATACGTTTCCCAATTTGTCTATGGACTGAATAGAGTTTGTGTTTTGGCCACCACTGTCCCAACACATCCATGCAAGGCAAAAACATCTATTTTATCCTCTTAGTGCCTAGAAACCAAAAGTCTTTGAAACGAGGTCGTGGATTATGCAAATGCCTTATCCTGCCATCACAATATTAGACTTGGTTCTAGTTGAGTTGGTGCATTTGCATTTTGAAATGAAATTTTACTGTGGGGATACAGTGACCAAAACAATGTGGCTATATGTGTTATTTCCAAATATTCTGAAGAGTTCATTTTATTGTCATTTCATTGTTTTTTCATCCAATCGTAGTCTGTCTCTGTCTCCATGTCTGAAATCACATCTGCATGTGTATTCATATCTGAATCCAGAATGAAATTCAGCTCGGTATTCTACAGCAGCATCCACAACAGAATTCACCTGCCATTTACATCTCTATCCATTTCTTGATTCGTATGTGACCACATTCAAATCCTCATCTGCATCTGCATCAAAATACTATGTATCCAAATTAGCGACATTTTAATCCACATCTGTGTCCACGTCGGCATTCACATCTTAATCCTCATTAGCATCCAAATTGTCAACATCTAAATCCAAATCTGCATGCAAATCTTTATCAAAATCGGACTCCACACATTTCCAGCATGTGTGCAAGAATTCATGCATACAAATGCGTTACTGTCCTGTTACAAACCAAGTTAATTTTGTTGCTCCTCGATCCCAGCGAGCGAGCTGTGAGAAACACTTCGGCAGGATCAAATGAGCCTCTTCAATATTGTCTCTCCCAACACTGTGGCGGCGTGAGTCAAAGGTTAATGAAAGGGCAATGGTTGGGAGGATGAAGATGTGGCAGCAGCCAGCACCACGGGGATTAGCCCTGTTCACATATCAAAGGCATCCCCCGGCTGGCGAGGCTCAATCTGGATTTGGCGGGGGAATCTGCATCCATCACAGAGATATTTAGCCAGGCTCTTCATCTTCCTTCGCATCGCCAACCTCCAGTCGTACTGACATTCACCGTAGCCCATCAGGATGAAAGGATCTAAGTTTGCCTCCAATTTGAACATATATTAAAGAGTTTCCTGATATGGAACATTAACCCTTTCATGCACGGATTATGATAACCTACATCAGGATTTTAAAGGATTTTTAAAAACATTCTTTCATATATAAGAAAGCAACTTTTTGAATAGCTGTCGACTGTAATGACCACTGTCCTGGCATTAAATTCACTGGAAAAACTCACAGGCAAACTTTATTTTAGCGTCTTTATGGCTCAAATGGGACATCCCACTTACAGTATTTTCATGAACAATGGCCAGGGGTATGTTTATTTACTCAAGTGCTGGAGTTTAAAACAGCATAAAAAGGATTACTAAGGTGTAATGTATCAAAATAACAAGAACCAAAATTCGACAGGGCAGAACAGACCAAGTCTTGTAACTGCTCAGAACATATTAACATGGACGCACACAACCTTGCAGAGTGGCCACCTGTGAGTTTGTAACACTAATCGTTATAAAGATACTAGCAGTGTGGACACATTAGCATATTGTCCCTTAGCCCTAGATTTGTGGTTCACAAGAACCAAGAAATGTCCCAATTCACCTTTCAATAGGGTCACAGCCAAGGGGCGTATGACCCTAGGGCACGAAGACAGGCCCTGAACTCCCAAGACGACAAGAATTGTATACACTCCAACCCCTTGTCAACAGGCGACAACAACATTGCCAGCGAAAAGAAAAGTGAAACACAGGCATTATTTAAGTAATATTTCTTTATTTTTGTACTAATGACACTTGTGGTGGGTGGCACGGCGGTCAACGGGTTAGCACGTCCGCCTCGCAGTGCAATGGTCGTGGGTTCGATTCCAGCCCCGGTCTTCCTGTGCGGGGTTTGCATGTTCTGCCCGTGCCTGCGTGGGTTTTCTCCAGGTCCTCCGCTTTCCTCCCAAATTACAAATAAATGCATGGTAGGTTAATTGATCACTCTAAAATTGCCCCAAAGTGTGATTGTGAGTGGGTATGTTTGTTTGTCTTTGTGTGCCCTGCGATTGGCTGGCAACCAATTCAGGGTGTCCCCCGCCTACTGCTCGAAGACAGCTGGGATAGGCTCCAGCACACCCGCGACCCTTGTGAGGATGAAGCGGCATAGACAATGGATGGATGGATGGATGGACACTCGTGATTTGATTAGATGCTAAGTACTTTGTTACAGTGTTCTGAGTTGTTGGTAAATGCTCGCTATAGAGCTGTCTTAATTGCTGTCGGAGCAAAATAGCAACACAAACGCTATTGCTTCTGAATCCTGTGACAAATTGAGCTGGTTTACATGCGGTCGGAGAAAAATAACACTGATGCTAGAGGCTAGATAGTATTTTTGCTTCTGAATTCTGTGGTGTAAGTTTTTCATTGTTTAGTCGTCTAATCAATCACGTAATGTAGTAGTTATTAGTGACATCTGTTGGCTGATGTCATACTATTCCAGAAACTGTAAGCAAACGTAACAAGAAAATGGGGAGTGAACTTTGAAATCTTTACCCTTACATGTCTGTTCTTGTATTGTTAAGTAATGTGGGACATTTGTGTGTTTTGTTTGTGTTTTTTTTTTTTTTTCAGGAAATTGGATTGGTAGTTGGGCCTTGAGGGAATGGTGACAAGGAAACAAGCCTCCAAAATAGCAAAAAAAAAAAAAAAAAATGCAAGATAGTTTTCTAGTTGGCCCCCAAAAAATGCTACATAGCAAGTGAAAATGTTATAATTGTCACTATTTTGATTTTGCAACTATGTCTTCTTGAAGGATATACAAATGCCCAAAATGGGCTCACATACTGAAGAACACTGTGGGCACCTGGCAGTAAGACATGCACGAGGTGTTGGTTACCAGGCCAACTATAGAACCACCGTACAGTCTTGTGGCATCTCTTCTGGGGGGGGTCGCTCAACGATGACATACGATTATTGTATTATTCATACAGTACCTATAGTTGGGAATTTCCGTGACCTAAATACAATTTCTAAACACATTGTGGACAGCACACCTGCTGTACAAAGTCTACAGCCACAAAGCAATACACTTTTGTTATTTGTTGTCCACATCTATTCTTACCTTCACCCTCTATTTGGATTGAGCACACTGAGTCAATGGTGATAGCATATGTTCCCAATTCCTAGAGGAATTTTTTATTTAAATTTTTTTAAACCTTTGTCTTCACCTCCCCTATGAAGAGTTAAGGCTTCTTTATACTCACTCCCACGGGCGACATCCGCGAGCACGTCACTGCGGCGGCAATGCCACACGTACTCGCGCACAACCCTCATGCATTGTTTTGAAAATGTGTTGCAGTAACACTCCAAGTTGTGGGGCGTTGCTAGGGTTGATACTGACGAGGACACCGCAGGGCGGAATTTCCTCTGCCTTTTCGACCAATTCTAGTGGGTCTGGTTTTTACTGCCGAGCAGCGATCAAAAGGACAGTGACAACACTGGATATCGTGTCTGCTACAACAAAGAGACCTACATGACTAGACGATGCTTGTAATTACATTGCGAATACGATCTGGAAGGTGTCAGCGGAGGTGGTACGTGCGTGTGTATGCTTCTTTACACGCACATACGTGACAAAACACCCACGCCGCTGCCAACACATGCCACGCATACGTCAGAAATTGTTGCTGCGTATATGATGCCGCATGCATTCTCTCGCTTGATCGGTCCATTATGTCACATGTTGCGATGACGTACAGTTTCCCCCGGCTCGGCCCGGCACTTTATTTGTCACTACGGAGGAGAGGATTCACCACGCAGTTTGTTGCTGCTGCGAAGCAAACTAGTTTTGCAGTGGCGTGGGTGTTATGTCACGTATGAGTGTGTAAAGAAGCTATACATGCACCTTCGCCGCTACCTTCCTGAGTTATAAAAGCAAACTGCGCGCAGCAGTGACGTGCTCGCGGATGTCGCCCGCGGGAGTATAAAATAGCCTTAATAATAAACATATAGTAGTGTTGCAGAATGTCAGGCCAAACGGTGAAGTACCACCACCTCTTTTAATGTATAACAGAATGGTTACTCTTGGCTGTAACCACACCCAGACAACAACAACACGCTCTAGTGCGACACTCAACAGTTTGGATTTTCCCCCTTCCTTTCTCTCCTGCCATCTGACGTACACCCTCTTGTTGTCTTTTTGGACCCTCCAGACAACAGGAAACCAAAAAACTCATGAAGGTCGCTACAATATTTTATTTAAAGTTTCTTATTCTTATGACATGTTAGACATGTTATTAGATAAATGGTTTCACTGTTATACTGTAGTGAAGAGATTTGGAATTGAACATTGTAATGGAGTCACTAGGTGGTCCACAATCCACCTTTTTTATTTGAATATTCAAGAATTGCGGAAATAAACCTGAATGGAAATGCTACAAATAAAAAAAAAAGGCCTAAAATTCACCAAAAGGGTTTTATGCTTGGAGTGGGCGGATTTTTCTACGTATTGATAAAAAGAAAATGCGAATTTTGGCTATGGAAATATGTTTTGCGAATAAATTATGACAAGAATGGATATCACGTGGCGGCACGGTGGGCGACTGGTTAGCACGTCCGCCTCACAGTTCACATGTCGCGGGTTCGATCCCGGCCCCGGCCTCCCTGTGTGGAGTTTGCATGTTCTCCCCGTGCCTGCGTGGGTTTTCTCCAGGTACTCCGGTTTCCTCCCACATTCCAAAAACATGCATGGTAGGTTGATTGGACACTCTAAGTTGCCCCTAAGTGTGAGTGTGAGTGCGGTTGTTTGTCTCTGTGTGCCCTGCGATTGGCTGGCAACCAATTCAGGGTGTCCCCCGCCTACTGCCCGAAGACAGTTGGGATAGGCTCCGCGACCCTTGTGAGGATAAGCGGTATCGATAATGGATGGATGGATGGATGGATATCATGTAGCACGTTTTGACCGGACATTAGTAGCGATGGACAAAAAATAAATAAATAAAAAATAGCGGCAGACGAGACAGTAGTGTATATTTGGAAGCTAACATTAGCGCGGAGACCCAGCTGCGATACCATACAGATGGAGCAGAACGCAGGATTGTTATTATTTCCAACAGTATTCTTGACATAAACAATCTTCTTTGCCATCTCCTTTTTCATGACAGCTCAGTATGCAAGTGAATGCTGAAACAATTGTGACCAGAGTGCTTCCAAACCACGGAAGCAGAGAGGAGGTTAACATTTTTGGGGGAATCCCGTGGGAATCACACGGGATGGGAGTCAACTTTACCTTTAATCACCGTATTGGGACGGCACAGGATAAAACATTTACCGGAGCAGGATTATCGATTAGGGATAAAAAAAAAAAACTTGTCTAATGCGCAGACGTTTTTAATGTAGCTAATCTCCAAAATGGGAGCGGTATGGGAGTGGGAGTCATTCTGAACAGGAGCAGGATGGGAGTGGGAGTTGTTTTCATTGGGAGTGGGACGGGACAGGCCTGTGGGAGTGTGAGAAGAAGAGGTAAAAAAGGAAGCGTGGGGGAGTGGGATGTGACAGGACTGAAAATCGACTCACGTGTCACCCTCAAGTGCAGCGTGAAGGCCTGAGTCTGAAAGACACCGCCTGCCATGATATACACTATGTATATCAGTGGCAGGCGGTATCTTTCAGGCATATATATCTACTGTATGTGTATATATGTGTTCTCTCTTTAAGGTGAGCTGTATTTTTCACATCTACCACCCACCGCGACCCCAGCTCCCCTCTGTCCTCTTCCCAGTCGTCTCTGCTTCACTGGGGCATTTGATGGGAGAGCTTCCAGCAGTGTCCCAAGGTAACCAATCTTTGAGAGATGACAGGCCGCAAGTTCCATTTTTATTATGATTTATTCCCGTCAGCCACACTTCTGTAATGGAAATTCATTGGGAAACATCCTGGCCATCTGCGAACTTCACGAGACGTGTGCGTCGGCCCCATTTGGCCAAATGAAAGTCCACATTTTTAAATGCAAATATTTGCAAGGCTGGAATGAGCTCCATATTCTATATTGCAGTACCAGTTTGTGCTTATTTTATTCATTGCACGTCGGTTGTATATTGTCTGTGATGTTGGTTGGTAACTTCCTGGATATGGTTTTGGATCTACAGTATAAACCCTGCGATTTTGGTTAAAATAAAAATACGATTATAAAATCATACAGGGGGCGGCACGGTGGTCGACTGGTTAGCACGTCCGCCTCACAGTTCAGAGGTCGTGGGTTCGATCCCGGCTCCGGCCTCCCTGTGTGGAGTTTGCATGTTCTCCCCGGTGCCTGCGTGGGTTTTCTCCGGGCACTCCGGTTTCCTCCCACATTCCAAAAACATGCATGGTAAGTTGATTGGATACTCTAAATTGCCCCTAGGTGTGATTGTGAGTGCGGATGTTTGTCTCTGTGTGCCCTGCGATTGTCTGGCAACCAGTTCAGGGTGTCCCCCGCCTACTGCCCAAAGACAGCTGGGATAGGCTCCAGCACGCTCTGCGACCCTTGTGAGGAGAAGCGGTACAGATAATGGATGGATGGATGGATAAAATCATACAAACACAAATATCATGTGATGTCAACTCAAGTTTCTGGATCGCAGAGTACATACTCTATAGACAAAAAAAAAAGATTTTCACAATCACGATCACACATATGGGCAATTAAGTCTTCAATGAGTCTACATGCATGTTTTTAGAATATGGGAGGAAGCCAGAGTGCCCTCAGAAAACCCACACAAGCATGGGCAGAATTTTTTCTAAAAATGCTTTTTATTCAGCAGACTAAAAAATATACAGGTACAGTGCAGATTGACTATACTTAATACTCGCCCTGGACGTCCCTCAAAATGTTTCCAATGCTTGGTTGTGATAAAGTTTGAATATACAGCTTACGTAGTAGTGAAGAAACTGAAAGCCTTCGATCTAATACTTCATCTTGTGTAGGTGTGTGTGTCTGTTGGTGGGGGGTGGGGGGGGTGCGTGCGTGTAGGTGTGCATGTATGTTTCGGGAGGCCTCCACATTTAATGTATGACTACATTTATTTGAAAGCTCCATATTTTTCACACTTTATATTCAGTTCACTTATTTTGCAGGAGCCTTATCTGTGGACGAGATATAAACTTTCACTTTCCCTCCATATTTTCTTATGGAGTGAATTTTCCTATTGAAGGAGTCTTCCGCTGTGAAGATTTACGAGGCAGACAAGCTTGCACAGTAACGTACAGTGTAATTCATGTTGGATCAAACTACAGCGGAATGACGTTGGAAAATATGATGACTTCAAATGGAGCCACTCTGTCAGGAAGGCAGCTGTGCCAGCCCTACAGCTCAATACCGTAGTGGCCCACTCTCGATATAGTATGTGTGTGTTTGTATTTTGAATGTCTAATTGATGTATCTTGAGGTCGTCCTTTCCGACCTATAATCAATAACAGCCACCGTCAACTGATGTTATACAGATTTTTTTGTACATATAAATGGAAAAAAATATTGATACCTCTCTGTTAATGAAAGAAAAAAACATAATATAAGAAAGACAAGAAAATGATAGCAATACTTAACAAAAATATGAAAATTAAGCAATGAAAATCACACATTGCTTTTGAATTATGGTTCAACGGAATAATCCATCCATTATCCGAACTCCCTATCCTCACGAGGGTCACGGGCACGCTAGAGCCTATCCCAGCTGTCTTCGGGCAGTAGGCGTGGTACACCCTGAATTGGTTGCCAGCCAATCGCAGGGCACACGAAGACAACACCAAACATTCACACTCACAATCATACCTACGGACAATTTAGTGTGTCCTACAAGGCATGTTTTTGGAATGTAGTACCAGAGTACCCGGAGAAAACCAACGCAGGCACGGGGGAGTTGATTGGACTCTCTAAATTGCCCCTAGGTGTGATTGTGTGTGCGGATGTTTGTTTCCGTGTGCCCTGTGATTGGCTGGCAACCAATTCAGGGTGTCCCCCGCCTACTGCCCGAAGACAGCTGTGGACGAGATACATATATATATATATATACATGCATACATAAATACAGTCATGACAATAATCACCATAGTGTACGTGACCCTAAACATCATTTCCAAACAGCGTACGGGTCAAATAATGACTTACAGTGGCTTAAAGCTAATCCTGCTGTCTAGTGTTTATTCTGTAATTGGCAGTGGAGCACAAATGAGGGCGAACTTCTCAGTATGTCAGCGCAGTGAGCTTGGCCAACATTGATGATGATTGACACCGCAGTCGAGAACATGACAGCGTACGTTCAGCTGAGCTTCTTACTCAGAATAACATCCATTTGTGATTGACATCACATTCATTTGACCGCAGGTACACATAGACAGTGAGTGAATATGTCACTGAGTATACACAAACAACTTGTGAATTACAGTATTACCTTTACTTGCCAGTCTTTCGTGCTTTTGAAAACACAAGCCATTGCTCTGCCATTTTTTTTGTCTACAAGATTGTATTGGGGTCCTTCGGTGGCCTGCGCGCCTGCTGATGATGTCATGCTTTATCACAGATTTCTGGAATATATTTCTTTGCCTCAATGTTTGCCATCCCCTTTCTGTTGTGTTTGTATGTTGTGAGTTACTAATTTTTAAAAAATAAAGAAAATGAAGTAGTTTTACTGCTACTTTTGCAAGGATCGTCCTTCGGTGTCCTGCGTGTCTACCGTAGACCTCACGTCAATGTTTCGTGGCTTTGGGAATCAGATTGTAGTAATGCTTATTCGGAGGGAAAATATGGACACGCCTTAGTAAGAATACTTCGCATTATATACATACATTTTAGTCATACAATCTTGCAGCCTGAGTTAACCACTGCATTGTTGCCAATTCCAATACAAAAAAACGTTACACCTCTAATATTGAAGCGAGACGGTAGGGGCTTCAGGGTTCGGTGCACGCAGTCATACAATGAATACGTATAATGTAAATATATATATATATATATATATATATATATATATATATATATATATATATATGACAAATTTTAAAAAAGGGCTGGACTAAGCATGACCGGAAGTGGATTTTAGTCTGGTCCACTAATCGGCCCTCATGCATGTGACGTGCTCGCGAGGCGGCCAAATTTCATCTCAGCCTACTCGGTGAAAGGCTTCTTTTTAGGCTTCTTTCTACTCCCGCAACAGCGAGAGCGACAACTGTCGCATTGATTCACATGACTGATGTATTGTGCTGTTGGCAAAGGGTCTGCAACACATGCCACGCACAGGAATTATTGCTGCTCTGATCGGTCCATTATGTCACATGTTGCGATGACATACAGTTTCCCACACGGAGGAGAGAATGCACCACGCAGCTCGTTGCTGCTGCAAAGCTAACTAGTTTGGCAGCGGCATATGTGTAAAAAGAAGCTACTCACCCACGTTCCCCCTTAGCCGCCACCTTACAGATCGTTTTCGCAATAAAATTAAATGCATCGTCTAGTCTCTCGGTCCCTTTATGGTTGTAGCAGGCACGATATCCATTGTTGTTGCTGTCTTTTTGAAGTGGCGCCCCCCGACTTGAAACGCAACTGTTCCAAAACAACTTGTGTCCTCGAGTATAGTCAAGCTGCGCGCAGCACTCAAGGATGACGCCGACACATCAAGGTGGAGTTCATGCACTTCTTCTGTCTCGTCTTCCGTACTTCCGGGAATACGCCGTAACAAACCTGCTGTGTATAGTGGTTTGCTGGTATGCTTTGATTTTGAAGGCCAGAAGTGTGGAAAATCAGTAACTTGTTGACTGCGACTTCTGGCCGTCTGTTGGACCCAAATAATTATACATACAATACGACAATTCCAACCCAGGGGCTCGCAATGCAAGTAAGCACACGTATTTGGGTGAGTACTACTGGCGCATTTGAAGCATGTCCATAGCGGGTTTGAATTGTAAATTAGCCAGCTAATGATCTTTAAAAAGCCTCTGCCGTTAGCATCTCCCCCGCGGCGACGTCAATCACGGATGCTTTTTGGGTTTTTTTTGGGTCGGGTGGTGGAACGGGGCGGGGGCCGACAATGTTTATGAATATGGCCGGAGGGTCGCGGCCGGAAGGGTACCCAGGTCAAGAGTGGATGGTTGCGGCCGGACCGGCAAAATTGGGCACTCTAAATTGTCCCTAGGTGTGATTGTGAGTGTGAATGTTTATTTGTCTCTGTGTGCCCTGTGATTGGCTGGCAGTCAATTCGGGGTGTCCCCCGCCTACCGCCCAAAGACAGACGGGATAGGCTCCAGCACGCCCGTGACCCTTGTGAGGATAAGCGGTTTGGATAATAAAATAATATTATTCTTGTAGAATTGGTACTTTTTTGGAATGGTATGCCATTTTTCATTAACAATTAATAAGTATTTCTTCCTCACTATACAGTGTTATAGTAGTGTGCAGTATAATAGTGTATACAGTGATTTTTTTTCCCCATAAAATTAAGAATTTGTTCTCACATAATTAAGAGTTTTCCCCTGATAATATTATGGCATTATGCGGGTAAAATTAAGTGTTCTTTTTCCCCAATGCCTTGTTCAAAAGAATATCAATTATAAATCCTCAGAATGTCTGAGAGGCATTTAAGCTCTCACCTGCAAACCAAATGATGTGTTTGCTGCACCAATCACACGCGTCTCTCTCATTCTGTGGCAGCTTAATTCCTTTTTAAGTGGCAGCTGGATATGAAAAGCAAAGAAAAATATGAATAAAACATTAGTATTTAGAGAACATATAGATACAGAGGCTGTATCTTATGTAAATATGCTAAACAAATACCATTTCAGGCGTATATTTAAATATATCCTGGCTAAGACTGGGGGAAGCAATGGTGGATGGTGCGCGGAGTATGTAAATCTCATTAGTTTGATATCAAATAAAAGCTTCCTTCTGGAGGAAATGGTGGCGAGGGAGACAGGAGGGCATGTTTTTCTTTGAAGTGGATGTGGTTTACCAGGAACATTTTGGCCTATTTAAAGGCAACATGTCGGAAAGGGGAACCTAAGATTGACATTAAGTTGTTGTTCACCTTTGTATTTTCTTTTACATATACAGTACAGTGATGCCAATTCAGCTTGTTCCATGACCACACTCGTAACGCAAAAACGCTTGAATCTCAAACCGTGTTTCTCCAATGTTTGAAATGAATGGAAATAACATTAATTGATTCCAGCCGTAAAAAAACAACAAAAATGTAAATTTCAATAAGAGAAAATGCACTATATAATACTGCACTTTATACATATAAAAAAACCATACAGCAATGGCTGGTGTAAGACAGACGTAATAGTCGTTGAGCCTGTCTCATCTCCTTATAAATCAGCCTTATTATTAGTTGTTTTTTGCAGAGGATAAATAATCTACACCTGTGAGCATTATCCGTCAACATGTGTTGCTTGCTTCATTTCTTGTTTTCAAATACAGTTTTAAAAAGGTTTATAACACTGCGACACTGATACTATTTGTTAGTCCATCTATTCTGTTTCCCATTATGCGTTGGCATTAGGCTAGCTGACTTTACCCGTTGCAATTCCAGCTAACGTGCTGGCGACATTCGCCATGAGACAGCAGACGGCTGCCAGCAAGACCGTTATCTCGGTGTGGGCGCATCAAAATATGTCCTTATGTGAAAGCCGTCCACAGTGCAAAACAAGAATGGAGACCTAGAGAACTGTGCTAAGCTATCTGACCACAGAGTCCCATACTGCAAGTCAGAGCTGGGGAATACATTTTTCGGATGGGCAATGCACACTCAATTGTGTTATGTATGAATTTAATGTCTTTTTATAAAACTGTAAATTGTATTGTTTTAATAAGCTGCCATTCTGTAGCCCTGGTATAATTGTCTTGTTGTAATTATGAAAAAAAAATCTGAAAAAAAACGTTTTTTCAGTTATGTTAAAATGACAGATGCACACATATTAACGATAAAACTTGACCAGATGTGCTATAAATCTTTAAATTAATCCATGAGGTCGGTTGTGTTGGAAAAAAATCTAGCACCAAAAGCAATCCGGTGCGTAGTGGAAAACCACGCCAAAATGAGGGATGCAAATTATTGCGCCACATTATTTCTGCCTAGCAACAAGAGGTCACAAAAGAATGTGAAACTGCCATTAAGACAAGTTGGAGCATTTCTGTTTAATGCATGTTTGTATGCCTAAATATTCATTCTGTCATGTATACACAGCGCTTGGGAGGGAAGCTAGAAGTGAATTAAAAGTAATTCAATAAAAGAGTAGTCACTCTCTAGTCACCATTGTTGCTATGTAATCTGACATAATCAAAGAGCAATGACCCCAAAACAGCTCTCAATACTTCTTCTTCGTCAGTCTTCTGTTGTATGTGTTAATTATTAATCTCAATCGTGACACGTCTAAACCAGCCCGCGTTTTGTGTAAATGTTTTGTGACAGATCAACTGTCATGCTTTACCTCATTAAGCTCCATGTGCCAGCCCCCAAGTGTAACACTTTGCAAAAGGAGGCAGCCAGACAATTAAATTGCAAGTCGACATCATGCAAATGAAACGCCTAATTATGATTTTCTGTCAAAAGGAATTATTTGCTTGTATTTGATCAGTCTGCACCAATACTGCGAATGGGAGATGGACGCTTAACGACAATCTGATGGCTCATAAAACAAACATTATCGTTAATTAAGGAACATATTGTGAATATTTGTCTGGAATTTAAAATTGTTTCCAGATCTTAATAACATGTCTGCCACATGCTTTTGTCAAAATAGCCCACTGAGCAAGAATTCCAGAACACTTTTATATGCTTTTATTTAGCCTTGCAAACTACTTTTGAGGAGGCGGTCCCATCTCATACAAATGAGCCACCGTTACTATAGTCCGCCTCTACCGTGAAGCCAACAATAAGTAACACTTTTGTTACGTTGGCGACTGAGGCAGCGCTGGCTGGTTGTGATGAGTCGTGCATCTACTGCCAGCCCAGACTGAAGAAAAAAGTGAGACAATTAGAGTCCGAATATCAAAATAATTTTTCAGAATGAAAGGTGGCTTATGAAAATAAAGTTGTATTTTTGACATTCACTTATTCCAATTTGACTTTCGTACTCCAATAAACGTTGACCTTAACATTATATTATTAAGACTTACTCAAATATGACTATACTATCATGATTATGACTGTTTATCTCAAAAAGTGTTATTCAGTTGAAAAGATGACTTTGTCAACTTCATTGTGGATCACTGCATATTCAAAGTTCAAAGTGTATTTTATTTAAAGTTGTATATTCTTATAACATACTGTATTAGATAAATGGTTGTGCACTGTTATACTGTAGTGAAGAGATTTGGAGTGGAATGTTGTTCACTCGTGCAGAGTGAAGACCTTCATCTCAAAGGCACCACACACCACTGCAAAATGCAATCTACGTAAAGCAGGGGTCACCAACATTTTTATAGCTACTTAGGTACTGATTAATGCAGAGGGATACCAGTTTTATACACACTTCTAAAATAACAAATTTGCACATACCTATAATTACGAGTTAATGAGATCCATTTATGTGAATACACTGGTTATGTCAATGATTTATCACAATGATTATCCACAATTACTACAATTATATGCAATCAAGAACCAGAGCTGGGCATTTCACTAAAATTTCCTGGTCCGTTTATTATAAAATGGATTATTTCAATACAATACAATACAACCTTATTTATGTAGCGCATTTCACAACAGCTACAGCTGTAACAAAGCACTTTACATACAACAGCAAAATACCAATAATATAACAAGTGAAAGCAATAAATAAACACAAAATACTATACAATAGACACCGGAAAAAGCAGAAAACTATCAGTCTCATGTAGAATCAAAAGCCAAAGAATAGATATGTGTCTTCAAACGGGTTTTAAAAATGGACAGAGGGGGCTTTGCCTAACAGTCAATGGAAGGTCATTCAAAAGGGAAGGACCGGCAACAGAAAAGGCCCAATGCCCTCTGAGGCACCGCTTGGTCCTCGACACCTCGAGCAGTGCTTGGTCCGCAGACCTGAGGTTCCGGGGAGGAGCTCGGTGAGGTACGTCGGGGTGAGGCCATTTAAAGACTAAACACTAAACAAATAGAAGCATATTAAAATGAACCCTAAAATGCACTGGGAGCCAGTGAAGGGGGGCCAGACTTGGGGTTATGTGCTCCGTCTTCCGAGCTCCAGTTAGGAGGCGATCAGCAACATTTTGGACCAACTGGAGACGCTTGAGAGAGGACTGTCTGACTCCACAATAAAGTGCATTACAGTAATCTAGTCGGGATGTAACAAAGGCATGCACTACTGTTTCTAAGTGCTGATGAGAAAGGAGGGCCTTTACCTTCGCCAGCTGTCTAAGATTAAAATCGCTGGACCTGACATCAGCGCTGATTTGCCGGTCCAATTTAAGATCACTGTCCGTTTTAAAGTTCGAGACTGTTGGACTTAGATATGAAGCCTGGGGGCCCAGGTCAACAGGGTGGAGGAGAGCCACTGGGAGCGAATACCATAACATCTGTTTTCTTTTCGTTGAAATTTTAAAAATTTCGTGACATTCAGGCTTTGATGTCCTCTAGGCAGGAAAAAAGAGGTCCTAAGGAGAAAGCATCTTTTTTGCCTCGCGGGACATAGATTTGACAGGCATCCGCATAACAATGGAAGGAAATACCGTGTTTTCGAAGGATGAACCCAGGGGCAGAAAATACAATGAGAACAGCAAGGACCCCAAAATAGAACCCTGTGGAACACCATACGATAGAGGGGCAGAGTGGGACTCAGAGGAACCTAGGCTAACACAAAAAGTCCTGCCAGCCAACTAGGATCCAAAACACTCTAGAGCGCTTCCACTAATGCCCACTTAGTGCAGCAAACAAGCCAAAAGAATACTGTGGTCCACCGTATCGAATCCTGCAGTCAAATCCAACAGTACATACACACAATAAACAATACATACACACGTCTCCAATGTCATTTGTCAGGAGGATATCATTAAAAACACATAACAAGGTTGACTCTGTGCAATCCATCATCTTGAAGCCTGACATGACATTATGTGCGTCCAAGAAAGATTTTAACTGAGAGTGCATCACTTTTTTCCAGAATTTTAGAAATAAAAGGCAGCTTGGAAATGGGTCTAAAATTTGACAGCACACCTTGATCAAGGCCAGGTTTCTTAAGCAGGGGTTACACTACAGAATGTTTAAAATGTTGAGGGACTACACCAGAAGACAGGCTGCTGTTGATAATGGCCAAAACCGATTCACCAATACTCGGGTATTCTTTATTCTTCTTTAGGTACATGTTCAATATCACAATTATATCAATATCACAATAGTCAACATCCATGTCGCATATCGCATGTTTTCCCAATATCGTGGAGCCCAACTAAAATGCAGGTGTGTTTGCTAATGACATCTCATATGGGTTTAGCATGGTGTCAAAAGTTAGATGATCAATTTGAGGATAAAGGGGGTTGTTGTTGATGAATTAGTACGAAAAATGTATAGTGTGTCATGTGCCCAGCAGCACACTAAAAGCCATTTCAAATTTCTAAAATCACTCAGCCATTCTTCCAATGCTTATCCCTCAGTGGTGTACATCAGACAAAGGGGGCTTGTCATTGCTGCCGTATAATGTATAATTCAGTGCACTACAGCACTGACACAAGTATAAATCAGTGCATCTGTTCATTTATTAATCCAAAATATGTATACATCAAACTTCAATAAAAGGCACAGAATCCATTTATGAGACTACTGCTACATCATCGTCATCATCAACCATCATCACCCCCTAGCACAGCTTGGATGCTAAAAGCAGTGGTGGTGGGGGCTACGTTGTAATGACCCTTGTGATGGAACGCTGAATGTTGATCAAGGTGAGGCGCCGAGGAGGCCCCCCTCAGCCGTCTTGTCAGGGGTCCCGCCGTCATCCCCAGGCAATCTGCGCAGCCGGCAGATGGAAAGAGCAATGCTCTCAGATCCATCATACTCCGCACGCCCCATGCAACATGGATGCCACCGTTCCCCCAAAGTGGGAATACTGTATGTTAATGTTTGGCATTTCAGGGCTGGAGGAATAATTAACTGTTGGTGTAGCTAATGACAAATAACCTTAACATAAACACATGCGAATGCATTCAAGATGGAGAGCGGGCATTAACAAACATTTGCGCTTAAGGGTCACTTTTGATTTTTAAAATGGACAGATGGAACCAGATCAAAAGTTGAAATGTGAATGGAAAATGGTTTATTTTAATAATGAAATACTATTCAGCCTGGTTTTTAATGTTGTATCATGATTAATTTAATAATACATATAATTTAATAATAAATAAATACATTTGTAAATGATCCAGGTGATTAAAAAAGAGTCCATCCTTTTCCCTTTAAAGCGCTTCCGCCATTACATTTCGTTAGTGCCCCCTTCCGCTAAAAAACAAACAAACAAAAAAACAGCGCCTGTGCATGACGCCGTGGGAGAGATGGTAACGGCAGAGGTTTCATAATTAATAAACATTATTTAACGCTCATTAGCTGGTTAATTTCCTATTTCAGCTGGGAGTATCGTGAGTGGATTGAAATGTTTACAACTGTGTAAGTGTCAACCAAGATAGTATTTAGCTGCCAACACAACCACCGTCTGTCACCAGACTATGAAGCCTGACATTACGAGAATATTTAACATTGTGTTATAACGCATTTGTGCTTTATTGCAACACTTTTATGTTATAACGCGATAAATATAATTACTGCAAAATAACACAATGAGGTGAACGAAAGACTTCCACCACTGGGTCGTAGCTTTAAGTGTACGGTGGCGCTGGCATGAGCATGAATGATGGTTTAGAGAGATTTTTGCGCTCTAGAGATGTTCCAGACAAGGACATACTTCGCATACAAAGTGATAACTAAGGTATTTACTAAATGTTAACAGCAAACAAAATTGCTATCGACCTTTTACCTCGTCAATGAAATGTGCGTCCTGTGGCGTAATCATGGTATTACACGTACACTAGAGGGCAGACTATGCCTGTGAGTACAGTTACTGCAGTGAAACTGCACATGAAAAAGAACAAAAAGACTCTACAGTATTGTGCAAGCAGTTATTAAAGACGACCCCGTGGTATCGCAGAAGAGAACATTGGTCTTTCTTTTTAAAATAACCCAACACAACAAGTCAGTCGGTACTTAACCCGGTTAGGGACGATTACAGGGATGGACGAAAACGCATTTCTGTCCTTGCTTAGTCCATCCTTTTTTAAAAAAAAAAACATCTCGTCCTCTGTCCCCAAAATGGGTGTCCATCTGGAACGGATGGATGGACCGTTCTGTCCCTGAAATGGAATGCCCATCTCTGATCATTTCAACAGGTTCATGATTTCAAATTATGAACCTTGTTGGTTTTAGAGAATACCCGGCAGAATAATCTGAGATCATTAGTTCACTTTTTATACGTCTCGTATCACTACTTTAGAGCACAATTTCACCTAGTCCACTACAAAGCTGTTACTTCGGCATGCTAGGGCAAGACTCTTATTGAATTTGGAGAATGTGAAACACATTATGACCAAAGGTAGCCCCAGTATACTGTAATGTCCAATGTCGTTATTTCTGTACTGGAAATTTCAACCAGTATTCAGTATTTATTTTTATTCTACTTAATATCAAAGAAAGAAGAACCATATCAATTATGATTCGATCGAAGATGCTCGAAAAAAACAAGTTTTTTTCTGGTACCATGTATTTTTGGAAACCATTTTTTTTTTGGTACAGTATAAAATGGTCGTATTTCCCAGGTGAGCTGAGCAATGAAAAACAAATTAAAGCCTTCGATAACATAAACCAAGAGGGGCCAGCAAGAAGTGCACCCCACCGTTCAAGGTTGACCTTGTCAATATAGTTACAGCCTCATTAGGCAGCTGTAGGAGAGGGCGGCAAAGGCAGTGGGCAGTGCGGCCCACCACAGACCAAACTATTATCATGAAAGTCGTCTGGTTGGCTTTCCCCATCGGGTTGCAGGCTAAGATAGTGATCTGAGAGGCAGCACCATGATAAAGATCACACATTGACTGGTTGGGACGCCTCCCCCTCCAAGGATTTAATTGAAGTCAAAGCATCTTTGATCCAAAAGATTGCCAGAGTACACTTGTTTCAGACCCTGTTTATACCTCCCTTGCATGAATAACTGAAACATACAAGATGAAAACAAAACAATTGAATAATACTCTCTATTCTTGTAGGGTTCTATTTATTAAAAATTGAAATATACAGGCGGCACGGTGGAAGACTGGTTAGCACGTCTGCCTCACAGTTCAGAGGTCGTGGGTCTGATCCCGGCTCCGGCCTCCCTGTGCGGAGTTTGCATGTTCTCCCGGTGCCTGCGTGGGTTTTCTCCAGGTTCTCCGGTTTCCTCCCACATTCCAAAAACATGCATGGTGATTTGATTGGACATTCTAAATTGCCCCTAGGTGTGATTGTGAGTGCGGATGTTTGTTTGTCTCTGTGTGCCCTGCGATTGGCTGGCAACCAATTTAGGGTGTCCCCCGCCTACTGCCCGAAGACAGCTGGGATAGGCTCCAGCACTCCCCGTGACCCTTGTGAGGATAAGTGGTACAGGTAATGGATGGATGGATGAAATATACAGTATAATTTCTCTTTTATGTAATGTGCCAGTTTCAGACTCATACATGTATCCATAGGTTTCGTAGGTTCAGTCTCAGGGCCGTAACACCTTTTCCGGCTCAGGCTAGTCTTCCACTAAGACTTTAGACAGTGAAATTGGCTGGAAATGTACTGTACTGGATATGATTTAGATTGCAGCGTAAACAGGAGAACTCAGAGAAAAGCCTACAGTTAATAGGTGAGCCTGCAAACTCGTCATAGAAACGCCATAAAACCGGATGTTCCAATTGGTTCAACTGGGGATCTTCTTGCTCCCAGAACATCAAGGAGATATCCGTACCCCGCACTGGTTTCATTGCAGCGTCCTACCACCAGTCTCTGCTTAGGCTAGACTTCGACTAACATCTGAATGAACTTGAATGAACCTGACATGATTTAGGTTGAAATTCCAGATGGTCCAACCTGAAACCTTCATGCTACACGATGACCGACGTGTGTCAGAAAGGTTCTCGGACTGGCATCACAAAAGATATATTTTAAATGCAAACTACAACACTCCTGTTTGAAGTAATCCCCATGGAGTCTTACACTTGCACATTTTCAGCCTTTTCTGTCATGCCTTCATGCACACATGAAAGGATTCTTCCTGGATCCTCTGCTCTGTAGACATGGCCATATTGTTGTCATCCACGTCTTGAAAACACATGCCCTTGACGATCCCCCTGAAGCTTGGGAAAGAGGGGGCAAAAAAATCACAAAGAACCAGGTCAGGTGAGTAGGGTGGTTGCTCCAGCAAGGCGGTGTTCCTTTTGACCAGGAACTGACAGATGCTCAGCGTACTCTTAGCATGTGCGTTGTCATGGCGAAGCAGCCACAAGTTGTAATGAAGAAAACACTGCAGGATCTCTTTTTTAGACGTGATGGTTGACCGCCTGGCCAGCATTGAAGAGGACAGGTTTTAGTATGTAGTTTGGATTTAAAACATATCTTTTGTGATACCAGTCCCTCGAACATGGTCGATGTATTGGTATCCCAAGTTGGTTCTGTCGCAGGATTCTTACATAAGTCCCTGCTCAGACTTTGACTAGTACTTTGGCTGACTGAAACTGACTGGAAATTAAATAAATTACATGAGTGAGTTTTTGGGGGCAACTGGAGATCCTGAAGAAAAGCCATTCAGGTAAGACCACCATTTTCTAAATAATCAGCCACCCCATCATCTTTAAATATCAACAGGTCAGGTATACTGCATTCATTCTGTCAACAGATGTTTCCGTACCCCTCGTAGTTCTGTCTCACTGTCCTAACAATGAAACTGGCTGGAAATGAACTTGGCCTGATTTATATTGCAAGGGAAAAGAAACCGCAGAATTCCATTTGGGTAAGGGGAGGACCAACAAACTCCACTCAGAAAGGCCCCAAAATCAGTTGTTCAAGTGACCAGGTTCCTTCTTAATGTAAAGCACCATTTATGAAAAACAATCAGCCATCTGATGTACCATTTTAAAATGTCTAATGCATGATCTGAAAGGCCCAAGCCACAGATGTACTATACCTTTACTGCTTGTGATTCCGTTAGCGGGTTCTAACACCCGTCTCCACTCAAGCGCAACTTAGACAGTCAACTTCATCTTTCGGCACTGTCAAGCAAAGTAATGGCTGACATCCACTCAGGCTGATATCAGTACTGTCATGTATTTTCTCCCAATCTTAATTACCAACTGTTTGGAGCACCCGGCTCGCCTGGCCTGATCCCACTGGAGTTCAAGTGTGTCCCCCGGTAAGTGGGAAAAGTGTCTTGTTGTCTTAGAGCGGTGCTGTCAGGGCGGGACAAGGAGCAGGTGATTGATGTGTTTCCCAGAGTGTTCCGCCAAGTTGCCCTGCACACCAATAATGACACATGATGGAAACGCCTGTCAGCTAGCCATGAGCAGGAATGAAGACGGATGGCGTCTGGGATGGGAAGTGAGTTCAGTCGGGCGCTAAAGTTGCGAGCGCTTTAGGGAGATAATCTGCTCGTATCATTATCAGGTCGTTGTGGATTCTGGATGGCATTTTTGAAAAGGATCACATAGCTTTCTTCTCTTGTTTCTTTAAAACAACATGTTAGCATTTGACCTTGAACTAGAAACCCTCAGAAATGACGTGAATGCTGAGAGAAAATATCAATTAAGGGGCTCAGGTTGAAAAATATTATCAATTTTACCAACACAGTAACAGTACATTTGAATTATTCAGTACAGTGCAAAAGCATTTCTACATCGAACACATTATGTAAGTTACAGGAAGTGTAACCACTTCATGCCTTCACCACACATCTACTTTTAAACAAACACAGTGCAGCTCAGCATTTGACAAGCGGGCATCATGGCTAGGGACATGCTGTTCAATTTTCATTATATCATCCATTATTTTGTTTGAGAAGCTTTGACTTAATAGCTAATTTACTGCTGGCATTTTGTAGTGTTTTATGTTTCATTGTTAATCTTTTCCTGTTCACACAAAAGATGAGAACTTTTATGTTTCACATTTGTGGGGTGAACATTTCCGACTGTTGACGAAGGTGGAAAAATGCGGGTTCACATCAGGGTTCGTCAGGGTTCATTGAAGGTCGCAAATTTTTGCCAAACTGTCGTCAGATGTTCGCCTGTACTTTTCTTACTTTTCTTAAGATACATGCTTGCTCAAGGTACGTGGTGAACCGTGATTTTTTCCCCCCATACCATTACACTTCTACTGTGCACCATATTTCATTTAAAGAGCTGGGCATTTTACTAAAAATGTGCAGTCCATTTATCGCCTACTGCCTACAGCCGGGGTACCCTTCCGCTGTCCGTCTATCTGCCTTTTTGAAGACCAGAAAAAATTGTAATCACCTGTAGGTTGTTCCGCCGATGATTTTAAACGGGGCACCCAGGGAGGCATTTGTAACAAAAGACTGAGTCACTGAAGCATGGAAGCGTCACCGCAGCCGGACTCAATGTGTCTCCTTTTAGCACCTTCCAGGAACTTTTTGGAGCTTTATGTACCTTTAAGGACCCTGGAAGTCATGCCGCATTTCAAGGAGACGCATTTTGTGTGGCTATCTAAGTCTCTGAACATAGGGAAAACGTCACTTCCTCTCGCCTGTTCCCTCACTCAAATCTGTCCCCCAAACAACTCAATCCAACAATACTATTGTTACAGAAACCTCACCACAGTCATTGAAGCCTCACCACCATTTTGACCCGTACCGTGGAAATCCACACAAAACAGTAAAAAAAAAAAAAAAACAGGTTGCACCAGTAACAACTTTATTTTAGATGATTTTAGATTATGTAAAAATTCAGAAAAGAGACAGACAACAGATTTTAACTTTTTCTTTTTTTTCATTTAACTTCAACCCCATTTTCTGAGCTCGAGTGTTCAGCATCTTCAGTGGTTCCCACATGATGGACAGAATGTGTGCTTTCTGCAGATATAAGTCTTGCATTTCACACAAGAGGTGCTTGTCTTACTGTCCTCTCGGGAGGGACAGACCTGGCATATTTTCAGGTTTTTTTTACACCTGTGTCCACTGGATTAATTGCAGATTGGTTGGATGACCTGTTCTTGACATTTTCAATGACAGCTGCAGATGCAGGGGATCGAACTGGCCTGGCTCGCATCTGGATCTTGGGTGTGACGAGTGCTTTGCCGAGTTCTTCCAGGAAAAGCCCACGTCAGTACAATTTGCCGGCATTCCATTGGTGGTTATTTTCAGCCCACAGGACATAGGCATTGTAAGCAGACACATCAATAATGTTGTAGAAAATCACCAAGGGCCAACGGACAGTCTTGCGCTGGCAGCTGTATGTTGCTGTGACTCCTCCTCCTGTGGTGGAGTTGTAGTCCAGGATCATTTGTGGCTTCATTTCTTCTCTTGTGCTCAGAGATGCATTGTGCTTATTGGGGAGGCGGAAAGTTCTAGTTCGTTTAAGGGGCTAACTGTAAACAAGATGGTGTGCCGGTCAGAGCACAGGCAGGAAGAGACAGGACTCCAAGGTGCGATTTAGTATCCTTTACCGTTCCAAATATATGCATTAAATGAAAGTAACTTATACAATCACAGATAACTGATAGTGTAAGGGTGCCATCTTAGTGACGACATGAAAACGGCCACATATTCAATACAAATTTGACCTCCTACGTCAACGTAGTAATGAGTTACGGTCGTCACAACATTGATAGACACTGCATAAAACATAACATAAAATCAAGGAAGAAACCATGCCCTTATAGTCACATATTAATGGCCGCTTACGGCGGGGGCCCGATGCTAGGCACCTAATATGGCTAACTAGCTCACGAGCATATGGGTAGGCATGAACCAAAAGACACAAGTAAATGAAGACTACTCACGTTTTTGTCATTAACTCAAGGCTTAAGGTGCATCAATGAAATAAGAAACAACAACAAAGAATCATCAGACTAGGCTGATATCGAGCTGAACTGTAAAGTTGCACCTGACCCAAACCCGCGGAAAACAGGAAAAACGTCTGAAACAACGCGAGATACAGAACGTGTGAACGTGAACTGACAACAACGAAATTAAAGTGAAGGACAGCGGCCCCTGAATGGAACAAGGTACTCATCTACAGTAACATGGGGACCAGGATTGTATAGCAACGGTAGAATTTAAACCCATTTATCCCATACATCTCTGATTGCAGCTAGTTTGTCTCTTTCACGTCGACCAGCTCTGGTGTCACTGTTGTCAAATCGGATCATGCGAGATAACAAGTGGAATTTCTCCAGAGACATTGTTGCCTGAAAGATTGTCCTTCCATACTCTTCATCCCATAGACTTGCAGTTGCTCTCCCCGTGACCTGTACACTCCAGCTAATAACAGAATTCCAAGATAAGCATGCAAGTCAGTCTGATCCAGTGGCTTCCATTTCTCTTGAAATACACGCTTCCCCTCCAAGTTGGTCATTTCCAGTATAATCTTCTCTATTGGTGGGGATATGAACAGCTGAAATACTGATTGAATATCATTAACTCGTGTGACAGCAAATCTTGTAGGACCAGGAGTCATTTTGATGACATTGGAAGATGACAGTCTGCCTTGGCTTTGGTGTGGTGATGTTGACCATTTTATCTTACCATCTTTATGTGCCCATGTCCCCCCCGTGGATGATGATTGCTGCATTCCTAGGTTTTCATCCAATGGAGAGACAGCAGCAGACTCGCTCTCTGAATCCTCCTATCGGTGGAACACTGACAATCTAGATCATCAATAACATTGTCTTCGGTCTCTGAAAGATCCTCTGTCTCTGAAATCTCTTCCTCTGCATCACTATACCAGTTCAAAATCTGCGAAGAAGCTTGTTCAGCAGTAAATCTTCTGGAGCTCATTTTTGGTGTGTTGGTCAAAGAGATGACATGAGAAGGGTGACAAGTCAAATAAGAGAAAGTTCCTGCTCTACACACACCTGGGTCTCTGGCAGTCAAAATACAAATAGTGAGCAGTCAAGACAAAGTACATCAAAGAGACATTGGATCTGAACAGCTGCTTGCCCACATTACAGTGCCTGGGTCGAAATGACCCGCAACATCATATTCGTACACAAACTGTGCAGAGACATTCCACGACACATCAGAGTGTCCAGATTTTACACACCAGTTTATGACCCTGATGGGCAATCCGATCCTGCTCCTGTCGGGTTCTGTACAGCATGCTCTCCCTGACTGCAAGACGACTCTACTCTCGTAGCCACAACCCCAAAATCGGAATCTCCTGTTTTAGTGTAGGAGGGGTTTGGCTTCCAGACTTCAGATTTTCAATCACTATTCTTAAAACAGTGTCTTCCCTTTGCTTTTCTGCTCATTCACTCATGGTAAAATGAGGGATAACAGGAATCCCATGAGCACACTCCTGCTGAAAACCTTCAGGCATGACAAGGACGTCAGTAGTGAGAGACTCCACCAGGGGGGTCGATGGGCCAAAACTTTCCAGCTCTCCATGACAACAGTGCACTTCATTTATTTGGCATATGGCCCGTACTGCCTCAGGCAAAACTTTGTTGGACCCATCCTGTCCTTCCATATGATTCAAAGTGAACTGTTGGATCCTTTCACTTTCCTTCCTGGATCTGAGGTCATTGTCAAGCTCTGCATGGGGTCGTCTGGAAAGCCCATCCGCATCTTGATTCTGACTTCCTGCCCGATACTGAATGTTAAACGAGAACGTGGACAATGATGCCAGCCATCTGCAACTTGCAGCATCCAATTTTGCAGAGGTCAAGACGTAGGTCAAAGGGTTACTATCTGTAACCACCACAAATTCAGCTCCATACAGATAATCACTGAACTTGGTCGTAACTGCCCATTTCAAAGCCAGGAATTCCAGTTTATGCGCTGGATATTTAGATTCACTTCTCGTTAATCCTCGGCTCGCTTAAGCAATTACTCTCATGTGTCCATCTTGCTCATGGTACAAAGCACCGAGTCCCGTGGTACTGGCATCAGTGCGAAGGAGGTGCGGAAGTTTAGGGTTGGCAAAACCCAAGACAGGGGCACTTGTGGGCTTGCTTATGATGTCATCAAAGTCTGTTTCACAGTCTGCCGTCCACTTTGCTCCAAAGTGATCTTTTGGGTGGAAATGCGGCACGTCGGTCCTTCCTGTTTTTCCCTTTATATGCTCTCTGACCGTTGGATAGCCCGGTGTGAGTTCGCTGAGAGGTTTCACAACCTTTCAATAGTCCTTCACGAACCGCCGATAATGTGTGCCCCTATACAGGGGCCTTACAGAGGTGTGCACCATAGGTGGATTCAAGCTGACCAAATGGGTCAGTAATTGTCGCAGTGTCCCCTCCTCAATACCAGAGGAGGAAAAAGCAAAAGTAGTAAAAACATTGGACCTGGATAGAGATCATCTTCTAATGGAGCTAGCTCTTGGAGCTCAATGGAATATTGAGCAAGACACCTTCACATTTAGCATGGCGGTCAAGCCACAGCAAACAACAAGACGTGGCATACTGTCGATTGTCAACTCTGTGTATGACCCGCTGGGGTTCCTTGCACCAGTCATACTTACCGGTAGGCAGATTCTACAAAACCTGTGCAAGATCAAGCTTGGATGGGATGAGGAAGTCCCAGGGCTAAGTGCGCAACAGTGGCAGCAGTGGGTGGCCGAGCTGCATAAGTTGGATGACTTTCATTTTCGTAGATGTCTCACACTTAGCCATTTTGGTGAGATAAAAGCAGTACAACTACACCATTTCTGCGACGCTAGTGAAACTGGATATGGAACAGTGTCTAAGCTTACATTGGGACCACCCACGGGCACTCTCACCTGTCCTAAAGCTCGATGCCCGACCCTAAATGTCTCACTTCCAAAACCTTGAGTACAACCCCATATCCCGGGACAGAAGACAAGGGCTGCTGTCCATGACGTTGTATATGGTCATTGTAAAGGACAACGAGAGTAATGGTACCTAAAAGGATTTGAGGTGAGGAACTCACAGCAGGGACTACCAGTGCCAGGGTAGAGACTTCAACCGAACCGTTAAGTTCCAACAAATTCTTCTGGGAATGTCAAATCCAGTCCTATGCACCCTAAATAGGGCACAACTTGCCCATTTGCTCCCACCACTTTAGTACTTTGACATCCACTAAATCATCCAAAGACTTCAGATTGTGATGGGACAATTCACTCTCATAAATGGACTGGGGCATGGTAGTCACTTGAGACCCAGTATCTAGAAGACAGAAATGTTCCTTTTGCTGAATGAGAACTCTAGCAGTGCATTTAGCTCCCATCAACCCAGGAGGTAATCTGGGAGAAAACCGTTTTATAGAAGAACAATTATTGTTGAATTTCTTGGATTTACTAGGGCTTTTTATCTAAATTGATTCGCCGACCTCTGTTCGCCCTGAAACAGGGTCCCCTAGTAGTTTAAATTCTGCAAGTGGGGAGTACCATTCTGCTGATCCCACTCCTGCTGACTATTTCTTAGAGCATGTCTCTTCTCTTCAACTAAAGTGGGCTTTGGCTCAGCTTCACAATTTCTCGCCATATGGCCATCCTCCCCACAGCGAAAGCAATACCAGGGTCGAGGTTGGTCTGCCATCACACCCTGGGATTTTGATTGCACAGTTCGTCCTCCTCTTCCATGCCGCGCTCTACCCGCCTGGTATGTACCATGTGAAGAAATATCTTTTAAAGGCTGCTTAGCCTGCACGAGCAATGCACTCACTTGAGATTGTAGTTTAGCAAACTGTTGTTTTAATGCTCTCAACTCAATTGCTTCTGAACTGTCACTCTTAGCCGGAGAACATGGAGGCTTCACCTTTGTGAAATGAGCTTGAATGTCAGCGAGTTGCTTCTCCACCTGGTTGAGTTCATCTGCTTCATGCAATGGGGATCTAACTTGCTGAGGATTAGTAACGTGCAATGCAGCAGTTTGAGCCCGCATGTCCTCCATTTGTGTTTTCAGCAATGCAGTTTCAGCCACGTCCTCTTTAGCTGCAGCGCAAGCACATATAGCCATTTGGCTTGATACCAATTTTGTTTTGTTTCAGGTTTGTGCAGTCCCAAGTGCCCCTTTTTTGAATTTATTTTGCCTTTGCCTTGTCTTCTTCGGTTCGGATTAGCAACACGAGTTCAGTAAAACTGGGGGGCGAGTGCTTTCGTCGTTCCAGCTGGAGGTCGGCAATTAATCCATCCTCCCAACATCCTCTACAGAACTGTTTAAAAGGTAACAACTTTTCTCAGCATCAGGCAACCCACCACGACGGATAACTGCAGTAAGTATTTCTCTGCAGTCTGTGGAGGTATTGTGAGGGTGTCTCAACACTGTTCTGTAATGATGCCATAAATTTGGCCAACAGCTCGTCTCCATCTTCCACTGAACCATATATGGAGTCTAGTAACTGTAGGTACTCTGACGGGGAAGCGAAGTGATGGACGAAAACGGTGGTTAGTCCGTCAGTTTTTTTTAATTTCCCGTCATTCTACAGCACGGGACATTCCATATTGACGGAATGCCCACCTCTCCTAATCACTAATCTTTCCTGCTACCAAGCCAAACTCAATTACCTCAAATACAGTATACTTATTCTGTGTTGATTTTAGATCTCTTTCAGTAGCTTTTGATTCCTAACATATCAAATACACAATTTAGGTTGCAGAGGAGAGGATTACTATGTATGGATTTCATTTATGTCTTTGGATGGCATGTTAAAAATACACACGGTGTCGGATAAAACATTAAATAGGTGATAGTGGTCTGTGGATTTTTTTATACCCCTGCTGTGGATTTGACGCGCGTCTTACATTTTTCAATGTTGAAAGGATTAATGATGTTTCTCATAATTAATGGATTATTTACATCTGTTACACCTTTGTCGCAAACGCACGCACACTAAAACAGAAACAAACACACGATGAAAAAAATAAATCAAAAACACACATGTAAGACAGCCCCACCCACACGGCAAAGCACAAACAGACATTCACACTCACTAGATGTGATATCTGATTAGATATCAGCTAATCATCACCCAGGGAATCCCTGCTGGAGGCGACGGGATTCATTGACACTTTTTCCACATTTTTCCGCACCAGCCAGCACATTATCCTCACGCCCTCGCCTAAGACACGTTTGAGCGGCGATTGTCTCTGCCGAAATGATTCATTGTGCGTCAGCTGGGGCATCGATGCCTTGTGATGGCTCTCTCCCTCTCGCTTCGTCACAATTTTACGGTTGCGCTGGAGGATTTTAATTTGTCAAAACTGTTTACCAACTGGCCTGGGTTGAGAGACAGCAGCAGACTCATCCTCTGAATCCTCCTCATCATTGGAACACTGACAATCTGGATCATCAATAACATTGTCCTCGGTCTTGAAAGCTCCTCTGTCTCTGAAATCTCTTCCTCTGCATCACTATCCCAGTTCAAAATCTGTGATGAAGCTCGTTCAGATGTAAATCTTCTGGAGCTCATTTTTGGTGTCTTGGCCAAAGAGATGACATGAAAAGAGTGATAAGTCAAATAAGAGAAAGTTCCTGCTCTACACACACCTGGGTCTCTGGCAGTCAAAATACAAATAACTGAGCAGTCAAGACAAAGTACATCAAAGAGACATTGGATAGGAACAGCTGCTTGCCCAGATTACAATGCCTGGGTCAAAATGACCCGCAACATCATATTTGTATACAAACTGTACAGAGACATTCCACGACACAGAGTGTCCAGATTTTACACACCAGTTCATGACCCTAGATGAGGAAAAGTCACAAAATTTCATGAAGAAAAAGAAAGGGTATCCAGTGCTTTGATCAACACAAAAACTGAAACGGATCAAATTGGCCCTGAACATAAGTGGTCTCCAAACTTTGAAGGTCCACTTACGGAATAATCAAAAGGAGGTGAGGGCTGCGGATTTTAATTTGTCAAAACTGTTTACCAACACGCCACTGAGGCTATTACTGGTGTGTCACCAGGGAGTAGATGGGTAATGAAAAGCATACAAATGGTAGATGGAGAGGTGGGGGGAAGACGAACCTTGTCGGCCCGCTTGGATAACGTATTCTCTTGTTGAAAAAAAAAAAGAAAGAAAAAAGGAAGTAATGTCACAAACTGGCAAGATGCAAGACGGGGAGGACCCAAATGCGAGAGGGCAAGGCATGAGGACAGTTTATGATATTTTAATGAAATACTGAAAGGTTCAGATGGAACCGGCAGTGATGAGATCCCACAAATGCAGACAGACAAGAAATAAGTAACAAAAATTTACTTACAGAAAAACAATCACTACAGACTAAAGTGCAAATCAAATCGCAGGCAAACTGCTTGGGGGGAAAAAACAAAAGACGCTTGCAAATAAGGCAAGGAAAATCAACAACGCAAAATCACTTGTCACAACGGGATCAGGGAAACTCCAATTATAAACAAACCAAAATGCCGTACAAGAAAACTAACAAAAAATTCCAATACTCGACAAAAACACGCGAACCAAAAACTACTAGAGCCAAGAACTAGGTAGGTCAAGAACATACACTTGGCACAATGACAGCAGGCAAGGTAGAATAGGCTGACGATGAGCCTTCGACGACGCAGTCATTTTATAGCCCCTGATTAGTGATGTACAACAGGTGCGGCGCCGAAGGACATGCCCACCAATCAGCCTCCTGACAGGAACACAGAACAGAATCATGACAAATACAATTGACCGGATTCATATGCTTGGCGTGGTGAAGAAGCTGGGCTTGGCGTAGGGACGAGGTTTGGCTTGGCTTGCGAGACTGGGCTTGGCGCGATGACGAGGTTCGGCTTGGTGTGGTTACAAATCTTGGCTTGGTGACTTGGTTCGGATTGGCATGGCTTGACAACAGGTAACTCTGTTCACACGACAGCATCGACAACAAGGACTAGAACGACAATGACCCGACAAGGACTGAACAAAACCTAGCAACTTAAACACAAGCACACTGATGAGAAGCGAAACACCTGGACAAGACACACAAGGTAGGAGGGAGCTGGCACAGGGCAGCTCTCTATATAAGCAGCTGTTGTCAGCGGTCCCAGTCGGACAAGCTGGAAGGCTGGACAAGGTTGAAAAGGCACACATAACTCTACATTCTCAGCAGAATCAAGCAGAGCGCAGTCAGACAAGCGGAGCGGTCATTGAAGACACACTACAACGGGACCTACATACCCAGAGCCCAGCTCTGACTTCTTTTATGTCACACGCACACAACTTAGCCACAATTAACACTATAGGCTTACACTGTCAGTGCAGACACTGACAATATGGGCAAAGTGGACGGACTTGGCCAGCTTGATATTTCCCGCTCCATCTCCAAGCGAAGACATACAGAATATTTCACTTATGTGTGTTGTATTGAGCTTATATCGTGCAATACCCAGCATTCCCCACTACTGTAATTCCGTGCAATACTCAACATTCCCCACTACTGTTAGTCTAGTTTTATTTGTATCCAATGCATTTGGATGCACTTACATTTCACTGTAGCACTGCAACACTGTCACTTAGAGTATTTTTCCTCTGTACTATGTAGAGGCTAAAATGAGTGTTCCTCATACTTTTTATGTAGATGTATGTTGGTGTGTATATACACGTGTATATACACATAGTTACTGCGTATATTTACATAGGTTTGATCCTGAATGTTTGCCGTTAATGTTATACATTAATGGCTACATTATGCCGCCATCCCTGTGCGACCTATATCTTTGCTGCTGTAACACTGCAAATTTCCCCACTGTGGGATCAAAAAGGCCTTCTTATCTTATCTCATCATTAAATCAAATTCATCCATGTCAGTTGTCAAGACGCAAAGAGGCTTCAAAATGAACATGTGAAATTACAGAGATGCTTTGAAATTTGAGTGATCCGCATTCACGTTTTTTGGTATACAAGCCATCGTTCGGCTGATTTTTTTACTTTTTTTTGCAAAAGGTTTATATACAAACATTGCACAGTGGCAGAGTACTCATCTGACTTCACAACAACAGTTTGCCAGATTGGCAGCCAAAATTCTTCAAAAAAGAGGTTGTAAGCAGTTTAAAGCAAAGGTTACTGTCAAACTAAACATAAAACAAAGCTAAGTATAAAAAACAACTACTTTAAGTGTGACCTTAAAAAATGACAAGTCTGCTACATATGATTTATTTGGTAGGTAGAAACATAATTCTAAGATAATTTCCAGTTTATACAATCTTTATTTGCATGTACGCCACCATTATCGCAATAAATTTAGGATAGTGACGTAGAATGGTTGCTGCTGTCTGCCAAGCAAAGCAAAATAAATGCGAACTACTACTCACATCAGCAAAAAGGAGTCAAAATGCCACATTGCACAACTTTTTGTATATTTTAACAAGATGGCATAAGGCAAGTGGTTGGGGGGTTATTTATGTTTTCTTTCTCGAAGTTGGTAATCGGAAATGCTAACGGAAGCTCGTTTAAAATGGTAGTCAGACCGCCCTATAGACAATTACTATTTGGTCCTGCCGGACAAACTGGAGGATACACGGACGGCGGAAGGGTACACCGGCTGTAGGCAGCAGGCGATAAACGGACCGCAAATTTTTAGTAAAATGTCCAGCTCTGCAAACAACAATAAGTGAGCAACTGACATCCCCACATCCCACAATATGTTAATACTTGCCTATTTAATCTTTAACCCCCTCCAGGCAGGTGTTGCAGATTCGCAACAACTAATTGCTAATCCACTAATTAATACACATTCATATTATATGAGCCTTTTTTTTTTACTATGAAGTATTACTAAAACTATTACTAAAACTTAATTTGAGCCCGAGAGGGTTAAAAGTACAACAAACCATGATCCCAAAGCACTTAAGGGGGAAATCAACCCAAACACATTGTTCCCAGCAGGCCCACTATTTGAAACACGTGATTAGGATTAATATTGCGTTTGTGGAATATGACTTAAGCAGCAAAATTCACCCCTTATTAGCCATCTCATGGGGCATCCATTTTGTCACTTATGTAAAATGAAAATGACATTACAACTACTCAGGGCTCAGGTAATGACCAATCACGGCTCAGTTTCAGAAAACAAGTCAGACGTGATCGGTTGTTACCTGAGCCCTGGGCAGTTGTGTTGTCATTTTTAGTTGACTGAGGTGACAAACCGGCCGCCCCCAGGGATGGCTAAAAAACAGTAGATTAACTCCTATTCCACAAACGCAATGTTCATCAGAATGCCTTGTTTCAACTAGTGGTCTTGCATAGAACATATTGTTGAAAAAAATATGTTTGGTTGACTTCCCCTTTAAGTATCATTTTAAATTCATCATCCAACAATACCCAGGCGTGTACAGTATGTCAAAGCACCACTGTATTTGTATGAATATCAATATAACACAGGCCATGAATATAAAACAATCGAAAGAAAAACTTCCAGCAACTAATTGGGACACGGAAATACTGTAAAAGTCAGTCTGAAAATAGTCCATCTGAAAGTAAAGGCCCCGACGAATCAATCCCAGATGCAATGTGAAGAGAAGAGAGGAAGAGGAGGAGAGCTGCCTGAGAAGTGACTTGGCCACACACAAACACGCAAACACACATAGGAGGACAACAAGGACGCTTCTGGGCCGCGCTCGTCATTTAGGTCCCGCTGAGAGGAAGCCGCCACACAAGTCGAGGCGCATTAATGTCACACTGGCCCCATCACTGCCACTTAATTACACACCTGTTAATGGCAGTGCCCTTGCGTGTTTTTGTGGGTGTGTGCGCGTGCATGCGTGTGTTGGCGTGTGTGTGTGAGTGTGCGAGTGTGCGTGGCGAAGAAATATAATGTCCATCTTGGGCGTGATGCCTCATCTGTGTTATGTCATCGTTTAAAACACGCCATAGCCCACAGTTACAGATAGATAGAGTTGATTTAATCCCATGAAATAGCCGACAAATCACGAGAAAAAAACATCCACCATTCACACTACATATATCTTTATGGTGAACCACCATGATGATAACAATTCCTTGTTCTCAACCATACTATATTATATGGCGGATTTTTAGCAGATTGGATTGTTTTATTCCCATTTTTCTTTCAACATTTTGCATTTGATATATAAAGATCCCCTGCTCATCACGGGAGTAATAATCCAAACCCACCTGAGACAGGGGCGGAGTGAGATTCATGAAAAAATATGGACGTTAAACTTTTGGTAAATTGTTAATAAATTATTTTTTAATTTGTGTTTCATTGTAATTTTTTTATTTTATTGAATATTAAGAATGGCATAATTGTGATTGTCTAAGGAAGATCTGAACTTCATATTATTCAGTTTGTCATTTTATTTGAATATACGGGACAGGAGGATTGTACTCAGTGAGAGAAATATTCAGGCCCACCCTAATTTTTCCAGGCTCACCCATTAGCCACGTTCTGGCTCCGCCCCTGAGTCCTGAGATAAGTGAACATTTGTGATAGTGACATCATTTAAAAAAAAAATAAAAAATGTTTTTTTAAACTCTTCAAGCTGGGAATTACCCCTCCCACATGCTTTAAACACATATAAGCATATTAAAACACACTGGTTAAACACAGCGTAAGCGTAGGCGTGTCCTGAACAGCACTTTGTGCTCTCTTGAAATGAAAGTTGCTGTACTGCAGACCGCAAAAAGGCTTCACACTCCTGTTCAAATGCCAGGTTATTGTGACATTAATAAAATGAGATCAATACAAATCATTTCATATTTTTTAAAAACATTAATGTGAACTATAACCCGCAGCTGTTTGTGAGAGGAAGTTTTTTTAATGCGATTATGTGGTTGCACAACTATGCACATCCCCTTAACTGGGATGTGGCTATTCATAATCAAGCAATTACATTCTAACTCATGTTCAATGGGGGTCAGCACACACATCACAATTTAAAGTGCCTCTAAATAACTAAAAAAAAAAAACGGATGTTTTCATATGCGTTTCCCATAATTTTGCTTTCTAGCAGAAGTCTGAAGGTTTTGTGATAAGACTGACTGCTATTTGGAACTATTCATAAAGCTTCTCTGTCGGTATGGTGCTCTTTTGATGATGAGCAGTGTTGTGTTTGTGTGCTTTTTGGAATTATAGCCAAAAAGTTCAACCTAGGGTAACCCCAACCCTATAGATGGGTAATATTTTTTTTCCCCCGGAAAAAAGGCGAATGACGGAAGGGTACCCACGCTGCAGACGGATGACGAATAACGGACGCTCAATTTTTTGTAAAATGCCCAACTGTGGTGAACACGGTAAGCTCAAACAATGCAATCCGTCTCCACTAACTACAGCAACAAATAGCTGGGCTTCTTTCAAGTTCAAATTCATTCAACTACATGAATCGGGTAAGCATGACCACCATCAGACATATTTTTGCTTTAACTGAATTGACTCCACTGGCACGACTGTAAAGTAATGATTTTGTCTTGAGTATTTCAGCTTTTGGTTGTTGTGGAAAAGTGTCGTCAGTGGAAGTGAATATCCATCCATTATCTATACCGCTTATCCTCACAAGGTTCGCGAGCGCGCTGGAGCCTATCCCAGCTGTCTTCGGGCAGTAGGCGGGGGACACTCTGAATTGGTTGCCAGCCAATCGCAGGGCACACAGAGACAAACAACCGCACTCACAATCACACCTAGAGGCAATTTAGAGTGTCCAATCAACTTAACATGCATGTTTTTGGAATGTGGGAGGAAATCGGAGTACCCGGAGAAAACCCACGCAGACACGCGGAGAACATGCAAACTCCACACAGGGAGGCCGGAGCCAGATCGAACCCACGACCTCTGAACTGTGAGGCGGACGTGCTAACCAGTCTTCCACCGTGCCGCCCTTGGGGGTGAATAAAAAAGTGAAAATGAAAGACGACTGTGTTTTATATAAATCATACAAGTGTGTTGCTGCTGATCTGGGAATGTATTCATATGATACAAGTGGGTATCATTTTGTCATCCAAATGACATATTGTCAAGGGATTGTTGGTTTTTGATAGCAGAATTTCAATTTGACACAGATGTGAATGGTTTATTTCTTGGTATGTCTTATTTGCTTGTGTACAGAGTTCTGAAACGGTGAGCCAAATTTTGCAAAACGTGCTCAATCAATGGGCAAAAACTGTAAAAGCCTATCCATTCCAATAGCAGCTAGCTCAATTGCACACTTTTGGTCACGTGACTCATCAGATGACGCCAAACTCCGCAGTGACAGGTGGTGTTAATTAGATGAGGCTCGATGCGTCGGTCTGACAGCCCCCACTAATCGCGTTGATGTGAAGGTCCCGTGGGTGAAAGCAGAGGCTATCCTACGTATCCCTCTTAAGTCAGAATGGGGGTAGGGGGGGAGTCATCTATTCCACACAGATGTAATCTTGGCTACTGTGGAATTCCTCCTAGATGCTGAGAAGTGTGTTGAATGGTCGCCAATAGCTGACAGAGGATTGTAAAGTATTACAGTGTCCTATCTGCTGCAAAGGCTTAGTATGTAGCAACAGGGGAAAATAACAAGCTTTCAGAAATGGGCAATATAGAAGCATTCTGCAGCAAACCTGACTGAAACTTGAAGGAAGTCTGTTATATTTTTTTACACCACAAACAATTATTTCAAACAAAATATTGGACTTTTGTTAAAGCGAGTAGCACACATACCAACAATCAGACCAAATGTGAGGATTGTAACTCCCTTGCGATCAGTCACAAAAGGCCTGATTGTCTGAGAGGAAAATCCAACCTTTAATTCAAGTGCGTTTATTCAGTGGGAAAACCAATCAAAATCCTGCATTAAAAACTAATTCTTTTAAATAAAATCATGTGTTCCACACTTATTAGCACGAGTCACGGTGGCCACAAGATGCTCATATATTGAAAGCTATTTTCCATATCTAATGAAGGAGATCAGATCTTATTTAGGGATTGAATAATTTTTATCATCTATGATAAAACGATCCATTAAAAATCAATTAGGGCCTCCAGTTAATTTCAACCCCTAGTTGTTTTGCAAACATGGTAAAAGGATCTCAAAGATTTTAAAATTACAAATAAAAGCATATAAAAGGGAATCTTTAAAGAAAACAGATAAAAGGGAACCTTTAAAGGGGAAGTCAACCCAAACATATTTTTTTCAAGAATATGTTCTATGCAAGCCCACTGGTTGAAACAACTGTATTCTGATAAATATTGCGTTTGTGGAATAAGAGTTATTTAGCCATCTCGGGGGGCGGCCATTTTGTCACTTCTATCGACTGAAAATGACATCTAAACTACTCAGAGCTCAGGTAAGGACCAATCACGACTGACCTGTTGTCTGAGACTGAGCCGCAATTGGCCGTTACCTGGGCCGGCATGGCTCAGTTGTAGAGTGGTTTCCCAACCTGGAGGTTGTGGGTTCGACCCCCGGCCATTGTGACCATGTCGAAGTATCCTTAGAATAGAATAAGAATGCCTTTATTGATCCCACAGTGGGGAAATTTTCATTGTTACAGTAGCAAAGATATAGGTCACACAGGGGCGGCGGCATAATGTGGCCATTAATGTATAACATTGACGGCAAACATTTAGAATCAAACCTATGTAGATATACGCAGTAACATGTGTATATACACATGTGTATACACACCAACCTACATCTACATAAAAAATATGAGGAACACTCATTTCGGCCTGTACATAGTACAGAGGAAAAAATACTCTAAGTGACAGTGCTGCAGTGCTGTAGTGAAATGTAAGGAACAGCATTGGATAAAAATAAAACTAGACTAACAGTAGTGGGGAATGTTGAGTATTGCACGGTATTACAGTAGTGGGGAATATTGGGTATTGCACGATACGAGCTCAGGTGCAGGACTGCACAATTGCACTAATGACCGCCAGTTTGTAGAGACTACACAATGTTCTTGTTAAAGAGTCTGACAGCAGCAGGCAAGAAGGAACGGCGGAATCTCTCCTTTGCACAGCGAGGGTGTAACAGTCTGTCACTGAAGGTGCTGTGGAGTGCTGTTAGGGTGCCCTGGAGGGGGTGGTCCGGGTTGCCCAGCATTGATGACAGCTTGGCCAACATCCTCCTGTCCCCCACCGAGTCCACAGAGTCCAGGGAGCAGCCCAGGACAGAGCCGGCCCTCTTGACCAGTTTGTCCAGCCGCTTCTTGTCCCGGGCCGAGACGCCGCCTGCCCAGGTGACCATTCCCTGGAAGATGACCGATGCAACCACCGAGTCATAAAAGTTCCTGAGGAGTGTCCCCTGAACCCCAAAAGACCTCAGTCTCCTGAGTAGGAAGAGTCTGCTCTGACTCTTCCTATAGAGGGCGTCTGTGTTGTCGCACCAGTCCAGTTTATTGTTCAGATGAACACCCAGGTACTTGTAAGTTGAGACTCTCTCAACATCTGTTCCCCGGATGTTCACTGGTGCAGGTGAAGAGTGCTGGCGCCTACCGAAATCCACCACCATTTCTTTGGATTTCCCCGCATTGATCAGGAGGCGGTTCTGCTGGCACCAGTCCACAAAACCCTGAGTAAGTTCTCTGTACTCCCGATCATCTCCGCCTGTGATGAGGCCGACAATCGCAGAGTCGTCAGAGAACTTCTGCAGGTGACAGGTAGGGGTGTTGTAGTTGAAGTCCGAAGTGTAGAGGGTGGTGTCACGACTGACCTGTTGTCTGAATCTGAGCCATGATTGGTCGTTGTGAGCAGTTGTGATGTTATTTTCAGTCGACAGAAGGCAAAATGGCCGCCCCGAGAGATGGCTAAAAACAAGTGGATTAACACACTCAGGACAAAACTGAAGTTTTAGTTATCGGTCCTGAAGGTCAGAGAGAGAAACTTTTACCAAAACTACAAGTTTTTAATCCCTCACATTGTGTGAAGAACCTTGGCGTCATTTTTGACTCTGAGCTCAGTTTTATTCCTCATATTAAAAATGTAACCAAGATTGGTTTTTATCACCTTAAGAATATCGCCAGAGTCCACCCGTTTCTCTCTCAGGCTAACACGGAAGTGCTGATTCATGCTTTTATTTCCTGTCGTTTAGATTACTGTAATGCCCTGCTCTCTGGCCTCCCGAAAAATAGCATTTCACCATTGCAACTACCGCAGAATTCAGCCGCTCGGGTGCTGACGAGAACCAGAGGGCGGGAGCACATTACGCCAGTTTTGAAATTGCTGCATTGGCTCCCCGTGTGTTTCAGGATTGATTTTAAGGTGCTTTTATTAGTTTATAAATGTGTTAATGGTCTTGGGCCATCTTATTTATCTGATTTGCTTTTATCATACCAACCCTTGCGGATCCTGAGGTCCTCTGGCGCCGGCCATTTAATTATTCCAAGGGTGAGGACCAAAATGCATGGCGAGGCTGCATTCAGCCATTTTGGTTCTCACCTTTGGAATAGCCTGCCAGAGGACGTCAGGTCTGCAGAGACTGTTGCTATTTTTAAGAGAAAGCTCAAGAAACACCTTTTTAGTTTGGCTTTTAACAACTTTTAAATAATTTATCTTTTCTTTTGATTGAGGATTATTTTTATCTTATCTTACTGATTTTAGTTCTTAGACTATACTACTGTTCTGTCTTAGCTTTGTTGCTCTCTGCCGTTGTCAGCTTTTAGCTCGAGTGTTTCCTCATGGGGGGGCCTCCGCGTTGAGGGAGGGGTGGCTGCCCTTCCCACGGGGGCTGTCATCGCAGGGACTCCTTGGGTCTGGGTGGCCGGCACCCTCTACACTTTCTGTGGGGTCCGCCTGTCTAATCCGGGCTGGGGTCTCTGTGGTGGTGGCCCCCCTGTGGCCGTGGGCTGTCATTCCCCTCAGCACGGAGAGCTGCCCTTGGGTACCCTTTCCTCATATGGTGTCTCTGTGCCTTGTCATGTCTTTTTAACGCATTTTATCAGGTTGTGCACTTTGTGTGGGTGTGTGTGAGTGAGTGCTGATGTACTAGTGGATATCTGTCTTGGGTTTGTTGGGAGGGAGGGCGTGAACTGATTTTTTTTTTTTAATGTTTTGCTTAGGATGTTTTACAGCACTTTGAGCTGCATTTTTATGTATGAAAAGTGCTATATAAATAAAATGTGATTGATTGATTGATTGATTGATTGATTGACGCAATATTTATCAGAATGCCGTGTTTCAACTAGTGGGCATGCATAGAACATATTCTTGAAAAAAAATGTTTGCGTTGACTTCCACTTTAACTCATATTCCACAAACGCAATATTAATCACAATGCCGTGTTTCAACTAGTGGGCCCGCTGGGAACATATTCTGGAAAAAAAATGTTTGGGTTGATTTCTTCTTTAAGGTATAATATCAATTGCATCAATATAGGTTGATGACGACAAATGTTTTGAGTAAACTCATGAATACCTGGATGTTTTTTTTGCCATTTTTGCATTTCCACGAGGACAGAATATCTGTGTAATGTTGACATAATACGTCTCACTCAGGGCGCCCCAAATGTCACCCCTGCAATTTTTTTTTGGTAATAGCGCACGCTTGTAAATGTCAGCAAAAGTGCGTCTCTGTTGAGTGAGTGTTGTCCATCTTATGCACCAAGTCTTTTGATAAGAGGCTATGCCTTCCTACGATTGTCGCCGTCACGCGTGCAGCAGATGTGTTGATGCGTTATCAAATGCGCAGGGAAGGCGTTCCGTACGTTGTTGTCGTCTCCTCCCGCGACGAGATGAGGCAGCGTTGACGGATGAAGACGGGTGCGGTAGCTGTCTTCCATGACCCCATCTGCGAGATTGACTCTGACGTTCACGCACGCCGCATCTCGGCATTGTTGTCCGCAATGGACAAATGGCCCTGCTAAATGCAAAGTGCTGCTTGTTGCACCTTTTATGCATTCAGCAGTCACATTCTGGCTCAGAAGACAGTGTTAAATTATGATGCTTTCAGTGAGGCATTGTGTTTTGGGATGTGAAAAGATGTCAGTGTATAATGATTTTCTTTTCTCCTAGCGACATGCTCAACAAATCTGTAGAGCACATTAAGAAAGTAAATGATCAGTTTTAAGGATCATTTATACATTTGCTGTTTGGTAGACCATTTTAAAAGGAATGATCTAGCATTTGTAACACATTTTGTATTGCAGCTTTCAAATGTGTGCTGTTGCACTCTGCACACATTACATGAAGACGGAAATATTTCTTTTTTTTTTTTTACAATATTTATATGCATCGGAAAAAAACAGCGATACCATAAAATACAATATAAACAATGTCCCCAAACATTTTAACTGTGTATATCTTTTTTTTTTTTTTAAGTTAATTTTCCGAATGTTTTTGCAACTATGACCTTTCTTTCTAACCATCAAACAACATATCAAGAATTTGGTAGAGGCTAATGTTTTGAAAACTGTTGGTTCTTGTTATAACTGCTCAAAGGAAATATAGTAAATTGCAGTAAACCTTTTGGACAGGCTTCCTCCCACATCCTCAAAACATGCATGTTGACCATTCATTCATGTGAGTATGAATGGTCTGTTGGCTGGCAACCATATGGGCTGAGATAGCCTGCAATTCACCTATGACCCTGATGAAAACAAGTGCTGTACAACATGGATAGCTTGGTGATGTATGGTGCTCCAATTTTGGATGTGGTGAAAATTGAAAAAAAAAATCAATAAATTAATAACAACACTGGACATGATGAAATGATGGCTAGTTGAAGCAAAGAAAGTACACGCGCATGCACGATCCGGGGTGAAGGCGGTCTCCAAGTGCCCATCTACAGCGGCCCACTTTACATTTCCCACAAGTGGAGATCTTCTTGCAGTTCCCCTTACATGTACTTTGCGTGTGCCGATCCCTTGTAACTCCATGCAATGTAGACCACACTGCACTCTTGGAATTTAAATGGAATGATGGAAGCCACTCCGACTGTCTGGAAGTCAGCTGCTTTCCCTCCCACAATGGCACACAACGGCACCAACGCCCTTTTCCTAACTGCGCTAGTCCAGCAAAATACCAAAAGAAAATTCCATCAATATGCACAATAATACTACGCTGTACTTGGCGCTGGGCATGAAAATAGGGTCCATACTGCGTGGTAGACAAAATAGCTAAATCCCCTGATTTGCAGTGCATAAATGTGAATAAATTCGATGAATGTGTGTCTAGAAATACAAAAAAAACCTAAATCTTTGTTCAGACAATCTAATCTTTGCCTATCAGACGGTGTAATTTGTGTTCCCTCGATATAATTCCCAATAATAATGATTACATGCCACATGGGCAAAATACACAAGCCACACAGGGTACACATTGTTCACCAAAATGACAGAAAATGACTGAGCGAGGGCGCGAGGGAGGTGTTCAGACAGGAAGAAAAAATAAGCTGCTATCGGATGCATTTCAGACAGCATGTAACCCAACAGGACGGCTTTCCAGTTAAGAGGCCGCCTTGACCTTTTCAGTATGCATCAGCAGATTGCATCTTTCGTCCCTAAACCAATCAGCTGGGTGGAATTTCCAGGTCAGTGTAGCCACCTCAAAGTAAAAGGTCACACGGGGAGCGTCCAGGCTCTGCCAAGACTTGCTAGACGGTGGGCTCAAACTACCTGGGAAATGACACTTTTACAAAGCCTCCTCACCTGGCTTGGTGCCACTTTAGTAGCTATAAAAGAAATGTTCAGCAACTCACATAAAAAAAAACAGCTCAAGGAACATAATAATAATAAACTGCAGAAACACCTTAGTGAGGATTACTGGATCAGTAATAAAATAAATATATGAGACACAGAAGCTATGTTTACCTACCACTGTGAAGGGAAATGTTTAAAAGTATATAACATCTACCATTTGGTACAGCTTTGGTGGATATGACTTTTAATATTTACCTATTTCCTTGACGCATTAGCGTTTGGTGGCATACAACTGTGAGTACAAGCCCCTGTCTCTGTAGACACATAAATCAAGGTATGACTGTACATGTAAACCATCCATCCAATTTGTCTCAACTCAACTCAACTGTATTTATAAAGCACTTAAGACAACCACCCTTGTATACGAAGTGCTGTACGTGGAGAAAAAGTAAGTCATACAACAATAAATAATAAAACTAAAATTAATAATGAAGACAGTAAAAAGCACAAAAACTGTAAAACCAAAACCAAGTCTCATGCTGAGACAGAAGCCAAAGAATAAAAATAAGTTTTAAGACGAGTTTTAAAGATGGGAAGTGAGGGGGCTGTCTAGCGGGATGTCATTCCAAAGAGAGGGACCTTTAACGGAAAAGGCTCGATCCCCTCTGAGCCTTCGCTTAGTCCTCTGTATCTTTAATAGCGCCTGGTCCGCAGACCTGAGCCACTGGGCAAGTTCGTAGGGATAAAAGAGCTCAGAGAGGTAAGCTTGGACGACGCCATTTATAGATTTGAAAACAAATAATACAATCTTAAAGTGGAAGTCAACCCAAACATCTTCTCTCCAGAATATTTACTATGAAGGCCCACTAGTCTAAACACAGCATTCTGATTAATATTGTGTTTGTGGAATATGAGCTAGCTCAGGGGGCGGTCATTTTGTCAATTCTGTCGACTGCAGATGACATCAAAGTTGCTCAGAGCTCAGATAATGACCAATCATGGCTCAGCTTCAGAAAACAGGTTGTTAAAAAACCCCGGCTACGTGTAGACAAGGCCTTAAATTGAACCCGAAAGTGCACTGGGAGCCAGTGAAGGGAGGCCAGAATTGGTGTTATGTGCTCCATTTTCTGAGCTCCAGTTTGGAGGCGAGCAGCATCGTTTTGGACCAACTGGAGACGTTTGAGAGCGGACTGGCCGACTCCAAAATAAAGTGCATTACAGTAATGAAGCTGAGATGTAACCAAGGCATGGATGACTGTTTCTAAGTGCTGATGGGAAAGGAGGGGCTTTACCTTAGCCAGCTGTCTAAGGTGAAAGAAGCAGCGCTGATTTGCGGGTCCAATTTAAGATTACTGACCATTTTGAAATCCAAGTTTAAGACTGTTGGCTTTAGATATTGTGCCAGGGTGCCCAGGGCAACATGGTGGGATGTTGAAGAGCCACTTGGACCGAACACCATAACTTCTGTTTTATTTTCGTTGAAATTTCAGAAATTCAGTGCCATCCAGGTCTTGATTTCCTCCAGACAAGACAAGAGTGGCCTCAATGAGAGTCTTTTTTGCTTAGCGGGAAATAGATCTGACAGTCATCTGCATTGCAGTGGAAGGAAGTAGCATGTTTCCTTCAGATGGAACCCAAATGGAGCAGATACAATGAAACAGCAGAAGCCCCAGAATTGAACCCTGTGGAACACCGTATGACAATGGAATGGTGCGGGACTTAGAGCAAACAATGCTAACACAAAAAAATCTGTTGCCAAATAGGCTATAAACCACTCAAGGGCGCTACCACCAATGCCCACTTGGTGCTGCAATTGAACCAACAGAATACTGTGATCCACCCTATAAAACGCTGCAGTTAAATCCAACAAAACCAGATACACATCGCCTCCAGTGTCACTTATCTGGAGGATGTCATTCAAAACGCATAACAGGGCTGACTCCGTGCTATGCATCACCTTGAAAGCTGATTGGAAGACCTCCATGACGTTATGTTTATCCAAGAAAGATTGTAACTATGTGCATCACTTTTCCCAGAATTATTGAAATAAAAGGCAGCTTGGACGTAAAATTTGAGAGTACATTTTGATCAAGGCCAGGTTTTTGAACAAGGGTTGCACCATAGCATGTTTAAATTGTTGGGGGACTACACCAGAAGACAGACTGCTATTATCATAAGGGGAGACAGATGGCTTAATCTTGAAAACCACATCCTCTAAAAAATGTCAAGGACTCAGTTTCAAAAAAATTTAACAGCTGAACATGGCACATGGACAGAGGGATCAACTGTGGTGGTTGAAACTTTGTAGAATCTGTATTACGCTTAGGGTCACAGGTGCGCTGGAGCCTATCTCAGTTGTCTTTTGGTCAAGAGGCGGGCCTGGATTGGTTGACATATATGTAAACCTATCCCACTTGTTTTTTACAGTGATAGACCATCAAAGTAAGAAATTGACGGTACTGTAGCAGGCAAGTTTCCGGTCAGCTGGACTGTACCATTTTTTTATCCTGTGGTGGTGGAAAATGGTTCCATCATGACTCAAATGGCAAAAAAGAACTAAATTCCTCCAACAAAAGCACATTATGTCCAACGTTAGTCCAGGAGTTGCAGTTTGAGAACATCTGCATTAAGATACCCCGGAACAGATTTTTCAAATATGTCTACTTTAAGGCTTGGGGGAGGTAACTATCAGGTGTCACACACCTCCACAGACAACCTTAGTGTAAATGGTTCAAGCATCCTGATGCTGATACCATGACTGCACAGGCATCGACAGTTTGTTCATGGCACTAATGGTCAAGAGTGCTTACTAATACTCTCGCTGCTGGACATTTAATCGCCCTATCAATCTTACCTGCGACGAGGGCTCCTTAGCCACTCTTTGGCAAGTGCATCTCTGCCTGCAATCTGTGCCACGTTTCCCCCCACCAACGGGACGTCGAATTAAGATGAGCGACGGGGGAGGCGAGATGGAAACTGAGGAGAGGCAGGAATGTTTAATCTACTGATTCAAATGCTGCCAATGGCTGTCATTCTCCTTCTCCGCCAGTGTGGCCAAATGGAGCATGGGGCCCAAAACACATTTTCTTATCCATATACGTACCTCTCTCGCTCACAATGTCTATCTCACACACCATCTCTTCTGCTTTGTCACCCTCTCACTGACTGGCTCACTACACCCCCAACCTTGTATGAAAAAAACATTTAGTTTTCTCGGTGATATAAACCACTCCAAAGCATTTAACCTGAGATTCACCAAGGATCATAAAAAGATGCCTTTGAAATGTTTTGAACTGCAGAGCTCTCATTCAATGAAATGGCATTGTGTTATTGCTATCATCAAGTTACAAGCGGTATAAGGGTCTGCCAAATAACACAGTATGAACCTTGATTTTTAAGGTCACGGTTCAGTTCCTGTTGAATACAGTGAGGGGGCAAAAAGAAAAACATGGGTGTGCTTATCTTTGTGTAAACAGGAGTGGATGCTTGCAGTCAATTCTCCAATGAATTAATGTTTCTTACATAAACAAAATAATGCTCATGAAAAATAAATAATTAATGAGATGTAATAATGTGAATATTTTATTTTAGGAAAGGGCAACATCAATAGTCTGCCTTTTTAGGAAATTACCAATGTAAACAACAACAAAAACACTTTCAATACAGGGTGACCTGAAATGAAATGGATAAAAAAGGAAGTGTATTGTGGTTTTGGGGACAAACACCATTTGTCTTGTTCTTAGTAAATGAATGATGCAAAATGTATTTATTAGTATATGACATCTTAGAAAAGTACAGATCAGTAGTTTTTTTTCTTCTTTTTAGAAAGAACAAGGACAAGTTCAACACCAACAGTTTGATCAACATAAATTATAATTCATTAATAGCACTAATAAAGTAATTTGTTATTAATTTGGCTGCTTCTGAAGAGCCCAAGACAGACTGTTTAAATATACCTGGGAGTCCTGCGTACTGTGCATTTTTTTCCCCCGTGCATCACTGATATTCATATAAATTTTTCGCAAGTCTGACTTACTGCCAGAAGCATATCACTAGTCATGACGTATGGCCGCCAATGGCTGAGCTGCATTGAAAATTTCTGTGGGAACTTTCATCAGTGCATTTATCTTGAATGTGCATTTATATTATCATTAACTACCAGAAGACTGTATATTGTCAGTTGAACTTTTTAATGGGTGCCAAAAAGATCTAAACTTTTTCTGCGAGACGTGAAAGGAAGTCTAAAAAGGGTTGCTTGCTTTCATACCATCACGTGGGGGAGGCGAACAAGGATGCTCTACTGGGGCACAGGGCTCCAATGACAGTGGTCCCAAACCACCGGTCTGCAGCCAAATACCAGTTTGCCAGCCACATATTTGTATTTTGAAAACATAGAAGCGTCAACAGTATATTATCACCATGGCATGTAACAGACATTTGCTGTCCACATACACAAAATGCCCCAACCCCACTGCTGCACTCTTACTAAAACTACTATCTGAGTGTTTTTATATATATATATATATATATATATATATATATATATATATATATATATATATATATATATACATATATATTATTTTTATATATATATATATATATACATATATATATATATATATATTTATATATATATATATATATATATATATATATATATATATATATATATTCATCATTATAAAATTATTTTGACAAATATGAACACTTTTAACACTACAACAAAGGCATAGCAAAGCTGTTTTTGAGTCTCCCTAGCAGACCTCAATGTGCAATGTGCGCTCAGTGTTCTGCACCCCAGAGAAAGCCGTGTGGATGGGTACAGTGGCAGTGCTAGCGTGGATGACGCCATGTTGGCCTATGTGTACAAACTTAAGAAAGTGCAACTTTGATTTGAAGAGGGCTGCTGTTGTTGTCCTAAAAACTTTATAACACCTTCAAGAAAAGAGAAAAGAGTGTGCTATATTTAGTCAGCTTGCTCTAATACGTTCATAAAAGTGAACAACTGTGTTTTCCAATTAAACCACTGAGACCTGTACGGAATGAATGAACAGCCATTTGCAGTAACAACTTCAATGCCTCATGTTAACATTTTGTTTAAAGGGACGGTGGGGCCGGGATGGCCACGTTTTCACTAACAAGTTCATTTTATATATTTTTGGATCAGGAAAATGAAAAGAGTTATCATTTTGTATTTTATCAATACATTTGGGAGAAATTAGGAAATAAGTGTCTACATGAATAACGCCCCTTGATAATGAGAACAATGGCCGCGCCCCCTAGCGTTCTATCCATGTCCGGCCAGAGTCACGCGAGGAACCGATTCCAAACTCTCCATTGGAAATCATTGTACTTTTATTGCTTATAACGTCCAAAAACGGCGATCAATTGGCACCAACATTTATGTGGACATCTCTACTAATGCCCACTTCAACATATCAAAAGGATTAACCTCTCCGTGGGTGATTTGTATGACAATGAGGAAATGTGGAAGTGAGCAGAGCTACAAAGCTTTATGCTGGGACGAGCGCACACTGCTTTGTTGCTTAAAAAAAAAAAACACTGCTTCTTTGCTGACCACGGTTAGAACGGGCGAGGCATTAAACACCAGTCAGGATATTTACAAAGACAGAAGTGGGAATGAGTAGACGTGCACATTTATTGGGCTGAGGAATGGACCCAGTTTTTCGACTTAGAACGCGCCGTCCAATTTGGAAGGTAACAGCCGAAATGGCATGTTCCAATCCGGCCACACTCGTCTGTGCAGTCAGCCTCGCTGAAACTTTTTGTTCGCTGTTCAATGAGGGCTTTCATCACTGTCAGGCCGCTTTACTCAGGCAGGTCGCGGCTGCAAGCAAGCAAGCAGGGACACCGCACGCAACCGCTTGCGAGGCGACATGAAGACAGAGGCTCATCTTCACCTCCACACGCTGGGCGGACAGTAAGGAGCTAATGTTGTTGTGCTAACGCCTTTTGTTTTAATGACCTGAAGCTAGTTGTTGCTATTAGCCATCCTATTATCCTACCTTTAGCCGGGGAGGGAAGCGTGGGGCTCCAATCTGCCTGCTGCTGCTGCAAGCCGCCGCCTCTCTCCTTCCTGAGAAACGAATTTAGCGTCGCCAAATGTCCAAAATATAACCAGTCGGGGTTCGTGTGCGCAATCATGCTCTTGTCCGCTTCAGCTTGTGAAAGTGGAGGAGCAATCACCACGTTATTTTTTATTTTGTGGATTTGATCATGATGAGATCGCGTTTTATGTCAATAAATCCAAACTACTGTGCAGAACACTTTTATACTTTCACAGGTTGAAGTGGACAAGAGCAGTAATGTGCATTTGGATTTTGGTGGCGATCGGTCGCCGTTTTAGACAACAGAACTGTCAAAGTGAGCAATATTACCACGCATGCCTCCCTTGCGTGACATAGACCTCTGGGACAAAAAACATAACATAAACCACGCCCCAAAAAGGGGCGTGGAAATTTGTCGTAAATCTAATCACAAAAAAAGACCTTAAATCACTACAGAGTCTTTTGGGGGGAACCCTTTGGTACTGATGTCATTTTTACATGCAAACCTATTATATAAGTGCCAATGTTAAGCTCATCCCAGTGTCCCTTAATGTAACATTTAGTCCTTACCAGAAAATTCGAGGAGATATATAATTATTTATCTTAACCTCAAATTACCTGTTGGGACATGCCAAGCAAGCAAAATTAAAGAGACAGTGTGTAAAAATGTGTAGATTTTTCAATGTTCTTTATTTCAAAAACCCATTATTAATTTCAATAATATGCACACAAATGTGTTCTATTACATCAATGTAATTTTTAATGTAATTCTATGTGAAGTAATGCTAATTATCAGAGGTGGGCTTTTGTCAGAACTTTAGTTAGTCTGTGACGAGAACGGACTTATCGGTACCACGTCACACTCAGGTGTCGCACTGCAGACATTCAGCCAAATAAATAAAAAGTAAAACAGTGTTGTACACCTTTTGGTCCCAAAGAAACAATGACATGTGCCCCATATTGTTTTTATTTCACCGATCACCACGCTGTGCATGTGTGTGTCTGTTGTATTTATTTGATATGTTTTTGCTTTATTTGGCTGCGTGTCTGCTTGTCTGGCTCCAACGTGTGATGTGGAAATTATGTTCTCAATGCCGATTGGCTGTTGTCAACGAGGGACCGAATGGGACCACGGGCGTTGGCCTAAATTACTGACGGAAACTTCGAACATACCGACGATGCCCACCTCTACTAATAATATTACATAGCCTCCCCTACAGGAGGCTGACATGTTTTGCCATCATCTTGCTGCTATGGATACCCGAAGGGGACAAACAGTGAAAGTAGTTCCTTAACATCATGACTACAACATGTATAACAAATGAAATGTACTTACTTTGTCACTTGACGGAATAGTAGAAGTCGTTTGTGATGTATTTTGCTTGCACCTCTGCTGAAGATATTATGGTAGGCTTGCGAAGTTTGGTCTCTCTGAGGCACTGTAGTGCGTGTGCTTCAAAATGCACGCACTGCGAGCTTAGGTCATTGCATTACTTAGTTCATTGCAGTACTTCACCACTAGTTGGCACTAAATTCTACACTTCGTACTTTTAAGGTGTTGGTATAAATTTTTGCATTTGACAGCAACTGCATTATTCTGCTAATGGAGAAATTATTATTGTCAGAACAGGACTAACTTCTTGCAGCACGGCTAATGGCATATAACTGTTCTGTGTAAACAAACTCAAACAGAAACTATATATTGTTTTGTCTCATCTGTGTGTCTACTGCTTAATGTAAGCTAGTAATGTGCAGTCAACTTTGTAATGTTTGGTGAGGCTCGGACAAACTGGCAGCACAACTTTTCGCATGTAATAAATATAACATTTATCATTGCCGCTTTGTTCTTTTTTTCATCCTCTTGTTTTTTCCATCTTTTGTGTTCCCATATCAATAAGTTAGCGTCATTTTGATGTGCTTACAGATGTTTTTTCAGCAAGTATGCTAGTAGCGGGCTCTCCGACTCCCAACGTGTCATTGCAGTGACTTTTAAAAGTTGTGTCATTGATATATCAGCCAAACGTCAGAGGTGGGGCCTGGTTCCTGGTTAGCACGTCAGCCTCACAGTACAGAGGTCGTGGGTTCCTGCAGAGGCCCGGCCTTCCTGTGTGGCGTTTGCATGTTCTCCCTGTGCCTGCGTGTGTTTTCTCCGGGTACTCCGCTTTCCTCCCACATTCCAAAAACATGCATGGTAGGTTAATTGGGCACTTTAAATTGCCCCTAGATGTGATTGGGATTGTGACTGTTTGTTTCTGCGTGCCCTGTGATTGGCTGGCAACCAGTTCAGGGTGTTCCCTGCCTACTGCCCGAAGTCAGTTGGGATAGGCTCCAGCACCCCCGCGACCCTCATGAGGATAAAGCGGTATAGATAATAGATGGATGGATATATATATATAAGGGCGACATCTCTGGGGGCAACTTTGCCTAACCCATGTGGCAAAGTCTGACTCCACGGTCTTAACTGTATTCAACTACTATGTGTGCCAAGAGTGCCATATATTAGGAAGGCAAAGCAATGAGAAAGGTGACAGCAACACAACAGCCTAGAACACCACTAGTCACCTATCGAATTGTGTGCCAAAAAGGTCTAATCTAACAGTAGACAGAGAAAACGTGTTGCTGGAGTGCCTGCGGTTTCACTTTGTGGCCCTTACATAATATGTTCCATATCAGAAAATCTGTTGCTGTCCAGGTATGGGTTGTACCCCTAATCATAGTACTTGAATGCCTACATTGCGGCATTATACATTTTTGCCAACAGTATATACAACATAGTCTCAAATGTCCAAAACAATCCTTTCCTCAACTTCCAATTTATTGGGCTTTCCTATAACTATTTCCCCCATAGGAAACATTGTAGATTTGTGGTCCAATAGAAACAATCAAAATGGGTAAAGAATTAGCTTAGCTGGCATTCACACTATGCCACACAGCTAACAGGCATTGGCTTAATTCAATTTGAATGATCCCAAACACAAGCCTTGATAGAGTTTCCACACAGCAGAAAGCTCAATAAAACCTCAGTCTGTGAAAATAGTAACTTTAGAATCACTTCGTCAAGAGCTCCAGTATTAACCAGTGTCATACTAATATAGTTAACCAAAAACTTAACTTAGCTATATTCAACTTTTAATGGTGTGTCATTGCATTTTGGCATACAATTGTCCAAAATGGTTTCCGAAGATTCCAAACCATGATTGATTAATGATGTAACTAGAAGTAGAGTCCTAAGAATTTCATGCACAAATACTGCATTAGCACTCTATAAAAAATAATAAACACATCAACATTGTTTGTGGCGATGAGAATACATTACGATTTTACAACACATCTCTTCTTTAGATGGGTAAGGCTTCAAGGGTCATCAAGGATTCGCTTTTATTGCTCTTTGTGTAAAATACTCCTCTTGTTAATTGTTCACTGAAGCATCATTCCTGCCTGTTGTGAATTTACGGAGATGTGTAGGATTCACATTATGGCTGGATGGCTCCTTAAAGAGGCATACAGTTGGAATAAATTGCGTTTGTGATTTTGGTGATTTTATGACTTATAAACACATTATTTTGTGCCACCATTATAATTAGTTTTGCCAGTCAGACTATAAATCATGCAGGCTCAGAGTCATTGAAACTGCATAGTTGTCAGATATTGGCATTCCGTCCCAGGGCCGTTACGGATGACCATTTTGTGGATGGACAGACAGAGGACAAGAAGTTTTTTGAAAAAGGACGGATTAAGCAAGGACGGAAGTGGGTGTCCATCCCTCTATTTGTGGCTAACGGGGGGGGGGACTGCTGGAATGTAAGGACGGAAGTGCTTTAAATGGACGGGGACAGACATTGTCGGAAGATGATTCTTTTTATGAATAATGATGGAAGGGTACCCAGATCACGGATGTAAGATGGAGGACAGACCGGCAAAAAGAGTGCCCATCTCCTCTCTTTTGAAGTTTTTTCAAAGTCCACTTCACATGCGTGCGTGTGTCCGATTAAGTCACATTGCAGGCGGCCTCCCCGGCTGAGGTGCGGGCCTCCCGGGCTCTACCACTCCCACACCAACCGATTGACAGCCATGACCCGCCATCGGAGGCCCCCCGCCGGCCCCGGCCTCTCGTCAGGGCTCGGGTGGACGGTTCCTACGGCCTGCGGGTAGCTCTCCAGCACCAGGGTGCGACCGCCGCCCTCTCTCGCCTCGGGCTGATTGCTTTGGAGCGAAGTTGAGAAGACCCCGTCCTCAGCCCAGATGCATTGCCACGGACATACTTGTAACTTGCGCATGTGACTTAGTCCTCTTGGAGATTGGTCGTACATGTTTCCCTGTTGTTTCTTATTGCTTGATTGTATTTTCTAGGTTCACTGTGTATTTTGACAAGGATTAACAGAGACAACAACAGCACTCAGGCACAAAGCGAACTAATGACAGAATGAGTAGCAGGTGGAGAGAAGAGCCAGAGAGCCAAATGGCCGAGGAAACCCAAAGGAAGAGGGCGGGGCCCTGCGGAGACACATCAGAGGAGGGGCAGATGGAGCAAACAGATGGGGAGAATGCAAGCAAGCTGGTAGTAACACACAACAGGGACGTGATTACAAAATAAAACAGGAAGTTAGAGCGGCTTAAAAGCTCAGAGCTGCAGATCCTTTATTAGTATCATTGATACATAACATACCGAGGGATATGGGATTATTTTACAAACCAAGACAATTGCTCCCACTTGAGGCATTGCTATCCTTGTATCGATCTATGTGTGAGCCTCATATACATTATTGTAATATTATTTGGAACAATACCTAAAAAGCCATAAGAGCAATATCCTGGTCTAAATACAATTCTACTACAAATGCTGTCTTCCATGGATATGGCCTCTTAAAGCTTCCCGAATGTATTGTCTTTCACAATCAATGCACAATGTACAATGTGGTTCATAGGCTAAACACTCATTGGTGTGAATTTATTCCACTGGACTCTTCCACTCACCCACAAAATACCAGGAGTAGGTTGCATCTAAAAGGTAAATATAGGAAATTGAAAGTTACTTGTTTCAGTATATGTTATCGAGGTCCACAAATATGGAATGAGCTGGAAAATGATACAAAGCAATCGCCCACATTCCCCATTTAAAATCTGAAGCGCAAGCTACTGGAGCGCTGTCTTAGGTTGAGTTGCCATAGGACCACACCGGAAATTATGATTTGTATTTCTTTTTCCTTATAAACTGTGAGGCGCTTGCCTTGCATTCCAAGCATTTGCTAATCATATATAAATGAACGTGAATATGGCAGAGCTGTAATACATTGTTAGGTGGTGGTGTGTTGGACCCCTGTTTGTAAGCTTTAAGCTTCAGAGGGAATCTATGTTTTACAATGTAAAACAATATTGTGTTTTTGATACAATGTTATGGAAATAAACTTGATATAAAAATTGAAATGGTGGCACAATCTTTGTAGTCCCAGTTAAGCTCCCTCCAGCATTTTATTTGATATTTTAAATTATATATATTAGAGCTTTCAAAACTGATGTGTTAGTACAGTGTTAACTTAAATTCTTTTTAACTGCAGTAATTTTGTAATGCATGATTAATCATGGCCATTTGCCGACCCTGTAATTTGGGTTTTCCAGCTGCGAAACAGAAGGTTGTCAACGAAGCACGGAGAACTCATCAGAGTACTGGAAGAAATGGACACAAAAATTGTGTTTTGGATGCAAAGTTCCACTTTAAAGCCCTTCAAGATGGTTCAGTCGACAAGACCAAAGTGATTTGCATGTACTGTCGATGTGAAATGAGAAACACAGAAGTACAGCAAGTCTAAAATACAATTTGCTACCAAAACATACAGTTAGTGTTTCTCTTAGGACCACTCCTCACCCTCAGCAACGGCAGACATCTTTACAGAGGACACGTCTGGACAGAGCTACAAGCGGCAAAAGCAATAACTAAATGGGTGGCCACACCTTTCAGGTCAATTAGGATTGGGGAGGATGAGGGTCTGCTTGAATTCATTTGTATCGCATCCAAAGACAGCACATGTATTTTACCCTTGAGAGTCACTACTGCAGCCAACATACAGCGCTTATATCAGGAGGAGGAAGCTAAAGAGGAGGCGGCATTGGGAGTGACAAGGACGGTTGCGCTAACTGGTGATTATTGGACTTACTTACCATAGCACATTATTTGACCCACAACGGGAACTTTGGTCATGTTTTAACATTTTAAATGTTATGAAGACGCAGTCCGCTGATAGTGTAGTGGTACACACGCCTGAGTTGTGTGCGGGCAGCGTGGGATCAATTCCCGCTCAGTGACAGTGTCTATGTGTGCCCTGCGACTGGCTGGCGACCAGTTCGGGGTGTAGTCTGCCTTCGCCCATTGACGGCTGGGATAGGCTCCAGCAACTCCCCGCGACCCTATATAGGATAAGCGGTTTGGAAGATGACATGACATGTTATGAAGACTTAGATGCACTTTGCCAGTGCCTGTTCTGAGCACTTCACGCAAATAATACGGCGGTGGGACATTGAAGGTAAAGTAGGCACACTGACTCGCAGCATGATTGCAGCGGCCACACGGTTTCCTTTCAACCACATGCCTTGTATTGCACACAGCCTTCATTGAGCCGTCACCGTTTCTCTTCAGAATTGTGCATTTGACATTGCATTAGCTGAGTGCAGAAATAAATGTCGGCCTTTTCAATAGCCCACTGAACGTGGTGGAGTTCGAACAACAGCAAATTGCGTATCATCTTGAGAAAGAGTTACTCACACAGGACTTGTCAACGGAATGGAATAGTACACCGGAAATGATTAAGCGTATCCTGAAAAATCAAACAGCACTTAGAGATGCATTGGCCCACTATACAACAAAGGTCACCATGTCGACAGGAGCTGAGCCGGAGAAATTTAAGAACTTGGAGAGAGCCCTGGAGCACTACAAGTGTGTTTCTTTGTTATTCAAAATGGGGTCAAAAGTGGGAACCAAGTGTGACCGCTCCATCAAGGGTTAAAGAACCTCAAGTGTCTGAGCTGACTTGTCCGGACAGGGGTGTGGTGTGTGATTGCTGCCTTGCTTAGGCGGTTGGAGACAGCGGTTGCACAGCGCAACAACCATGTAATAGCTGAGTCACCAAAGAAAATATTGGCTCTCAGGGCTGCTCCAAACTTTTCATCTGATGAAGAGGAGGACATTAATGTCAAATGTTTGGGGCGCTATAGAGAAGAGCCCCCAATTAGCTTGGAGGATTGTTCGCAGCAGTGGCGAGCCAAGCATGAAGGGGAGCACAGCAAGATGGCCTATCTTCAGAGATGGGAAATCCCGGTCCAGAAAGTAAAAACCCAGCCACAGTTTGGCTTTAGCCACAGGTGCTTCTACTCAACCGGCAGGTAACGAGCACCGGTGGCTCAAGACAAACTGTGGTAGGGTTTTTACTTTCTGGACCTGAATTTCCCATCTTTGCCTGTCTTGTATGCAAGTACTTGGCAACACCTGCTTACCAGAGGTGGGCATCGTCACTCCGTCACTAAATTCCCGTCAGTATTTCAGGCTGACCCGCGTGGGTCCAGTGCGACTCTTGCCGGTGAGCGCCAATCGACGTCGAGAACATAATTTCCACGTCACACGTGTGCGCCGCAGAAGCGGACACGCCGCCAAATAAAGGAAAAATATCAAATAAAAACAACACATGCACAGAGTGGTGAAATAAAGACAATATGAGACACATGTCATTGAGGTCTGTGGGACTGAAAGGTATGCAACACTGTTTTATTTTGTATTTATTTGGCTGTATATCAGGTGTGTGTCACCCGCGTGTCATGTGGTACCGGAAAGTCTGTTCTTGACGCTGTTTGGCCGACTCGAAACGACTGGGCGGGCCTGAAATACTAATAAACATAAATGAGCATTTACATCTCTAAAAACTAAACGGAAAACAGCTTTTGAAATGAATGTTGACAGTTAAATCATTGAAATGTTATTTTTTTCATACAAAGGGTTATATGAGTGGCTACGGAAGCATGGAACTGCCAATGTGGAGTGTTCACTTTTGACTAGCAAATACATTTAAATGTCTTGTGGGATTTTTGTCTCATCCAATATATATATAAAATATAAAAAAACTATATATATATATATATATATATATATATATATATATATATATATATATATATATATATATATATATGTATAGGTTTTTTTATATTTTCCCACTACGGTGAGTTTCCTCCTTCATTTTACAGAAAGTACAAATGCCTTTTTTCAGGCAGCATGGCTTGTAAGCAAGGCCTTGAGAACAACAGCATAAACTGAGCTTCTAGGTCAAAATTACATCGTTCTTTTGAGGGGGTCATGAACGAGTTGATGACCTAGCCTTACCACTACAGAAATCTAAGTGTTGACCCAAATTTCCCATAGAGGCACTTAAATCCTATGCTCCTGCAAGCCTTGAATTCAATCTGAATATGGAACGGCTCCCGAGACGGCGACCCCGAGAAGTGAGTGTCAAGAGAGGAAGAGGAGCGGGAACGTGCACTTGATAGGAGGCGATCAGTCGTCAGTAGGTGGCCAGTATCCCGGCGATCTCTCAAGGATGATCACATGGCCCTTCACATATGACGTCCGTTGCAGGGTTGGGTGCGTGTGTATGATTACGCACAGTAAGGGGGCCATTTCAGACTTCGTTACAAGAGAGTGATCACACTAAACCGTTAGGGGGATGATCATGTTCAAGACACAGCATTCTACCGTATGGAGAATTCCCTGTGAGCCGGATAATGAGTCACTGCACGCCTACACACAGACTCATGTGTGTCCTGGTGGGGGGCCGATAGAGGACACATCTGCTTTTCAAATTTCACTCTTGTCACTTTGTGTCGCTGTCATCATCCATCAGCGTGTATTACACATGGCGTGGAATTAAGACATTAATGCTGTAGTTTTCAAGACTCCCGATTTGCATAATCAAAGATTCACCAAATATGAAAAGGATGGCAGGAATTTATTTTCTGTGGAGTGTTTATGTTTTCCACGTGACTAGAATCCATGCTTGGCCAATGAAACAAGAGCATAGAACACCGTCATAGTCTTCCGGGAGCCTATGCCATCTGACTGCTACACCCTGTACTGGCCAATCACTGGGTATAACCATAACCAAGATACAAACCCTGAACCTTCCAAACTGTGAGGGTGATGTGCCCATAGTCATCAGGACGGGCTCCAGTTCACCCGTGAATCTAATGAGGACAAGCACTAGAGAAAATTGATGGATGGTTTGATTGTTATTAAAAGGACTAAGCACTTGAAAGTTTCACCCTATTGGTTTTAACGATATTTAAAATCGATACTTGATCTATGTGGCCTTTGTCGAAAGCCTAACCGGTGAATCCTCTTTAAATCACCAGCAGTTATCTGCCACATTCCTTGTTTAAAGTTCATCCTTTGTGTTTTACAGCTAGAAGACTAAAATGGTGTAGACTTAAAAGTTTGTACTAGAGCAGCTGCACTAAAGCAAAATGTGTCTCTGCTCCACTGACTAGCACAACAAAGGTGATGTTTTTGTGTTTTGTGTGTGCTTGAGTGTGTCTGCCATCAGCCAAATTTCCTGACAGCATGCTTAGCTCCCCCAAGAGAAGGTGGCACAGTGTCACAGTGCGCTTTTCCCAGTAAATTTCTCTCAGTTATGTCTTTCCCCCTGTTTGTTTTGTTTTCAGCCAGACAGCCAAAGAGAGAGGCAGCGGTGGGTCATCATTCTTTACTCGTGGGCCTTTGTGCTTGTTGGTCCTGCAGTAGCTGCTTTATTATGAGGGCCAGAGGGGGGTGGGTGTCAGAGACCAGTTGGAGTGTTGAGCTAGAAGTCCTAGATTCATAGCTTGTTGCTGTGGCCTCTGCGACCTGCATTACAAGACTGCGCAGGGATAGATCGGGTGCATAGGGATAGGTAAGGGTTGTACAGTGTACACCACAAAGGTCAGGGAGCACAGGAATAGACAGGGATGTACGGGGTGCGCTCAGATAGACAGGGTGTACAGAGATGGACAGCATGTTCAAAAAAACGATGGATGGGGTATGCAGGGATAGAATCCACATCACCCAGAATGGACAAGGTGTGTAAGGATGGACAGAGATTGACGAGGTGTGCACAGAGAAACGGGGATGGACAGGGTGCACCAGGGCAGAAAGGGTTCCCAAAATCCCAGCGATGGATTGGGTGTACCAGGATGAACAGCGATTGACAGCATGTTTTGGAAAAAAAAACAGACAGGGTATTGCATGGATAGACTCTAGGTGTACTAGAATGGACACTCTATGCAAGGATGGACAGGAATTGACAGGGTACACCGGGATAGGCTGGGATGGACGGGGTGAACTAGGATGGACGGTGTTTATCATTGAATATCAGTAGGGTTCTTGCCACATTTGATATGCATAATCACTAGGGCCTCTAATGCAGCAGACCAAACACAAACTGAGTGTTACTGGTGGAGTGTTTCCATATACTGTATAGTCAATCCAGTTTGTGCGATTGCATGCCGGGTGGCGCGGATGAAGCGTTTGAAGCAAAAATGTTGCTTCTTTGCAATTGTCATGATCTGGTTGTGGCTTAGGTTACATTTAGTTTTGTTTAATGTTATGTCTTGTTTCCTCATGTGCCTTTTTTATGTCTCGCTCTTTCCTTTTATTTCAACCTGTGCTCATGAACCTGGTCCCGTGTTGAGCAATCAGCTCACTCCAACTACTTGTATTGTCCAGGTGTTCGTTGTTATCTCGTCAGTTTTCAGTCTTTGTCAGATTATTGCTTATGTTGGTGTTTCTGTCAGTTCCTGTTTGTGAGTACATTACCATTTTGGGGATTTACCACTCTGTGTCCAGTTTTTCGGACTTCTACTCATTTTGTTCTTTTTTTTCCACATGCCTTGTTTGCATTTTTGTTTTAAATTTATAAAATAAATGCACTCCTTCCTTGCCTTCCTGCACTTGCAGCTTTTCCCACTACCAACTCAAAAACCCACATCCCGTGACAGAGATATTTAATGTTCGGTCTGAACCCAGCATTACTCTCCTAAAGAATAGTTTTGAAGGAAAAGGTAGAAACTTGTGAGTGCTAGAGCCTTGACAGGGTATCACGTAGCATTGCTAGTGCCATTTAAAAGCAATACCTTTATGGAATCTTGCAGAAGAATAACAATAACGGTGGATGATTGGTGCAGGCAAAAGATGCTCAAGTCATATGCACCGTGGAGAAAGTCTCAGGCTTTTGGAATGGTGACATTTACAAGGTGCCAGGTTCAACCTTTAGAGAGCAGCTGTGGTCGCTTTGAATTCATGTCAGATACAATTTACTGCTACATTTCCAGTCATTACTGCAGGGAAACAAGGCAACCTTGTGGGATGTTCTTTGCTTCTCTTATGTGCTCTGGTCACAATAGAATAGACAACTAGAACTTTCTATCCTTTGGTGATAGTCTCATCGTATACATGTCTGAGTGTAAAATGACAACCGGTTAAGTATTAACACCTGCCACTCTAACTAAGCCCACCATTGCATGGTTATGCGGCTACATTACCGCGGATTGACGGCCCTTGTGATGAATAATTATGGCACTGTGGAAAGGACACACACAGCACAATAGGAAACAAAGAGGGGGTGCGCGGGTGGCTAAGCGTGTTAAAACAGGTGTGTGTCATGAATTATGCATATGGAGAAACACAGCCCTGCTGCCGATGAAAAAGAGACGAGAAAGGACGTTTTCGAGGGACGTCGGATTTCGTGAAGACCCGTACCTTAAGGGTGTTTCATTAGTTATGCTCGATGAAGATTAATTACCTTAATACACACACACACGCACACACACGAAAACGCTTGTATATAGATATGCTAATGACACACAAAATCAAAGGACAAGCATGCATCCTGCTGTCCTGTGCAACATGTCCTTTCCTGTCTTTCCACATGGTCCAATACATCAACTGAACAAATAAATTGTATGGATCATCAGAGTCTAGTAATATTTTGAAAACCCGGTGCATCCTCCTATACCTGGGCACAACTGCAAACCTCTCGTCTCGAGCTTGTTCTACAAATGTACGATGGTAGAAAAAAGAAAGCCCGCAAGCTTGCAAAACTGAATAAAAAAGCATCACTGACGTCCAAGTTTTGAGTTTTGCCATGTTTCCACTTCATGTACCACATGAACATATCTGCACACTGATTGACAGGTCTAATTTGTGATGAAGTGCTGCTTTCACAAGCAAAAATATAGTGCAACTGACACTTGCACTATATATGGGCGCTTGCTTATTTATTTATAAAGAAGGACAAGAAGTCTTTTAAAAAGGACGGCCGATGCAAGGACGAAAGTGGGTTTTCATTCGTCCCTCTATTCGACCTGGGTCAAGTACCGGCTGATGTGGTGTGTTGGGTTCTTTTAAAAAGAAAGCCCACTGTTCTCTTCCGCGATACCACGGAGCAGTCATGACTAAGCCTGCACAACACTGTAGAGTACTCGTTTTCATGTGCGTTCCCTCCCTGCAGTATTGTTCTCACATGTCTGTCCTCTAGTGGACGCCCATTTCACTGGCGAGGAAGAAGGAGGATAGCAATTTTGTTTTGTAAACTATTAATATTGTGTACAAACCTTATCCCTTTGCATGCACAAAGTATGTCCTCGTCTGGGACTTCTCTAGACTGTAAAAAATCTATCCAAACCTGACAGGTCATGCCAGCTCCGCCGTACACTGAAAGCTTTGACCAGGAAGTGGAAGACGTTCATTCTCCTCCTAAAATAACATTGCGTTATTATTTTTTTAATGTGAAATGCAATAAAAACTGAAAACGTCTTGAGTTCAAATGTAAAGGTTTTGCAATAAAATACAATGGTATTGCATTTTTAAGCAAATTTTAAATATTCTTGATGTCCCCTGGCTTACTCCGGTCTGCATCATCATCATCGTCATCTTCATCACATCACGATGATCTTGTGTTGGCACCTAAATGCTATCTTGGTTAAACATTTGTAAACAATTCAATCCACTTATGATACTCCCAGCCGGTAAGTGGATGTGCATAGGAAATTAGCCAGCTAATGAGCTTGAAATAATGTTTATGCACAGACTTTTTGGGGGGTTAGGGGGCGGACCGATGGAACGTAAGGACGGAAGGACTTTAAAAGGACGAGGACAGACGGGGTCGGAGGATGATTATTTTTATGAATAAGGATGGAGGGACAAGAACGGAAGTTAGTGACGATTACACTGACGGATGAAAATCCACTTCCATCAGTGCTTAGTCTATCTTCAGCAAAACGGGCATCTGTCAGCCTACCTCTGGAAAGAAGGACTCGCCTTTGGCCAAGCAGTATATAGTCTCTATAACTTGTATGAGAAAGAGGCACCTCCTCAATACGGGCTTATTTTAACAAGCGAAATAAAGTGTGCTATAAATATTGACCCTTGAGGTATTTTGATGAAAGCATAGACCAGAAATGTTACCAGAATATCTAGGAACTATTTTACATTGTCAAAAAAATGCCTGGTATGTCTCCTTCAAACTGCATTTGCACCTCTTGTATGGATTCGGATATTTATGTCAAAGCATTCCACGGCCACCAAGAGACCGAAGCCTCCGCACTATTGGAATTCATTTCACTGCTGCTAGGGACATTCCTCCCGTGCACGGCATTTGGCCGACCATGAAAATAAACCATCAATTTGATTGACTGATTGAAATTAGTCCTGTAGGCAATTAGAGCTGCTGACACGCACTCGGCGTGCTGTTTATGAACTTACATTAAATGACAAGCAGCGAGTCGTCGTGCAGCCTCCGGCACTACGGAATAATTTTACTCTGCTGCAATGTCACACGTCATTGAAGTGCCACCTCGTCCTCACAACACCACGTGAGTCGTCAAATGTGTCCAAAGTGAGTTTTTTTTTACCTCCTCCTCCTGGTAAGTGAACGTGAAAGATAATGAGTGGAGAGGCCAGGGTTCAGGACATGTAGGAGGGTGATCTGTATTCTCTGCAGGCGATCCAAACCCCCGACCCCCGCTGCTACCTCGCCCCCTATCTCTGAGACTCGAGCATCACTATTAGGAGGGAAAGTGGCAAGGTAGAGGAGTACTAATGTTGCGAAGGCTTTATATAAAAGCTCCATTAACAGGCGGAATTTCTCATCGGGGGTGGTTTGCTTGCGAGGAAATGGGCGAGGGAGCTGAAATCATGGCTAAGCATAATGTTCGAGGGAATGGGGCAAAGGAGACAGAAGCTAAATCAATGCAGCTGCTCTGCGCCTCCAAACTAATGCTTGTGTCCCAGCTCCCAGCCACAATAAGTCTAAATACCTTACCTAACGTGACCTGTGGGAGCCTTGGAAGCCTACTAGTCAACATGAACAGGAGATACTTCCACAGTATCACACTACCTTACTGCCCTGCATAAAAGTGGAAAACACCAATTTATTATTTCAGTCAACACCAAACATGATAAAGCACATGTCAGGCAGTCTGTGTGTGCGTGGGGGGTGGGGGGGGCGGCGTGGGTGTGCGTGTATGTGTGGGTGTGTGTGTTTATAGGACTGTTAAACCGACAAATTCATCTAGAATGGTACCAACATCTGATGTTGCAAGGTTAGAACTTGTTTGGATAAGAATTCGTACGTTGAGGTACAAATTTGTATGTTGTCACGTGGAATGAGAATGTACACGCAGTAATTACTGCTTTGTTCTACATTTGCAGTGTGGACTGGAAATGAAGTGTTTTTCACACCAAAAAAAATGTCTGTGACGATGGCCTAACTACTACATTAGCATGTGTCAGTAAACTGTCAGTAAACTGAAATTATGTACAAATTCAGGTAATGGCAATGCTCTAGGAACAGAACTCTGTCATAAAGCAAGGAGCCCCTGTATGTTTTGATTAGGCATCGGGTTTGTGTTGTATGTCATTCAAAATCATTGCAGGTCTTGCTTTAATATTTATTTATATGTTTAAATAATGATTGGCAAAGGTTTAAAGCAGATGCGTTTTGAGTCATACCTGACAGAAAGGTAGAAACGTTTTAATTTGACTTTATAGTTGTGTGGGACATCTAAAATCAATAAGCTTCTTGCTTTGACATGATTGCAATCATCACAAGTGCAAGCAATGTGCATGTTCTCAATTGGGAAGGAAGAGTGGTTAACATCTGTGCTTCTTTCTGAGGTTCTGGATTGGAATATCTGCTGCGGCCCTGTGGTGTGAGCCTTCTTTGTGTTGTGTGGGTTTTCACCTTGCACTCTTAGCTTCCTTCTACCTTCCAAAACCATGCATGCTTGGTTCATTGAAGATGCTAAAAGTCTTTTTTTGTCTATAGGCCTGCAATTGGCTCGCAAACAGTCCAGGGTCCAAAGTCAGCTACGATTAACTCCAGCTGACCCGGGTTCCAAATGAAGACAAGCACTATCGAGAATGGATGGATGGATGTTCTGATTTGAGCTCATGGTGTTGGCTAGCTTCCAAAATCAATACAGTTCCCACTTTAATGTTGTACCTCAATCCTTACAAGTTTGAAGGAGGTCAGTTTGAAATGGTAACTGGCAGGAAGGTAGGAATGGGATTAATCTTTTTTACCTTTTGGTGTTTGAATACCATGACATCATTGATTTAAGATTACTGTCATGAATTCTTATGGTTTGTCTTGATTTGAAGTCAGACCCTGAACAGAAGAGGTGCTGCATGTTTACTTATCAACTCAAGCCAGTCAATAAAAAGAAACAAAAGAAAAATCAATTTTTTTTCCAAAATCAATATGAAAACCCTTTGTGTTTTATTGTTGATATACCTTTCCAATGCACTTTAAAAAAGTAAAAAAATATTTTTTTTTTATGAAAGAAAAAAACAACTAATCCCTAATAATAAAAAACAGCCCTGCACTAAAAACGGGTTGACGTGGTTAGTAATGGAGTTTCAAAAAAACATTTCGTATTCTGACACTTTTGAATTAGAGTGGTCCCTCGTTTATCGAAAAATTACCCGTAATAGGCGAAATCCGTGAAGCAGAGGTTAACTTTATTTGGGACGGAGGGATTTATGCAAAATGTATTAAAATTTAAATAATTGAAAGTTAGTTGCCATGATTACCCTTGCTTCTTCTTCATTGTCTTCTTCGGCTGAAGAAACTAAAGGTGCGTTCGGAAATTCACGCTAACACTACTCTGAGAGTTTGTGTATTCGGAGAGGCAGAGTGCACTCCGCTCCCAGTAATTTCCAAACGCAGATTGTACTTGAAATGGTTTCATCTGTGCTGGTGTCCCCAGTCGGAGCGCCTAGTGCGTACACTGGCACTCCATTTTTTGTGCACTATGAATTTGAGCAACGCACTGAATTTCTGAGCGGTCGGAGTGAACCAGCGCACGCTCCGTGCATATTCCTGAACACGCCCTAACGTTCGCTTTGCAAAACAACAAGGATTGAAAAGACGCTATAATCCATGAGGATTGTAACTTTAGCTAAAATGTGACACAGGATTCTAGTAAATGTAAGCCTTTTTAAGTAAAAAAAAAAAACTTTGACAAATTTATTAGCTGACGTTTAATCATCCTCGTCCACTCACATTAATAGCTGAATGCAGTAGTTTACTTTCCTTTTACTGTCTGCACTGGGCTCCATTTTTTCGGGCACTCTGAATAACAGAACGACACATTTGAAAAACGTTTTGAATTTCCAAATGGTTTGAGTGAAGCAACACACTCAAAGCGTATTTCTGAACGCACCCAAGATAAGAGAATGGGGATTTTGAAGGCAACGAGCTCTCTAGGGCGCGTTCGGAAATGCGCTCTGAGCGTGCACTTATTCACTCCGACCGTTCGGAAACTCAGAGTCTTGTTTAAATGTGCCGTTTGGTTAATCAGAGCACACCAAAAATGGAGTGACGGTGTGCCCTCTAGGCGCTCCAATTAGGGACACGGTCTATCAGACAGTCCACACAGAAACAGTTCAAGCATGAGCCAATGATTGGTTTAAAACATAGGTTTGCGTTCGGAAATGAATGCACTGCATGAGCATGCACTGCCTCTAGGAACACACACACACACACACGCATCCACACACATACTATCAGAGATAGTGCACGGGCGACAGAGTGAATTTCCGAATGCGCCCCTAATGTTCATGGTCTCGGTTTTTGTAAAAGAAATGCCCACCCCCCCAAAAATGTCAATTTCTTGACTGATCCAACTTAGAATGAAGGAAAAAAAAAAAAAACACACAAAATAGCGAGGTAAAACTGCAATAGATGAAGCTATGGTCACAAATTAAAACCCACGATCGAGCGAATCCGCAATAACTGAACCGAGGGAACACTGTATTCGGGTCAAATTGACCGAGGAACATTACAGATGTTCCTGAGAAAACAAACAGAAAAAAGAAAATGAAGACAGACTAATTTAATTGATCGATCTATTTAAATTGCAAATCGGTAGACTGGTAAGAACTGGCAATCCGTTGTTCAAATTAGTCGGGTTTTTCTGACATCAACAGACAAACTGATAGCGCTTGTGGTTTTTTGTTTTTCTTTGTCGACTTCCTATGACTTTGGCCTTGCACTCTCATGGTAAGAAAACTTTATCTTCTCCAGCCAAGAGACTATTAAATGTGTGAGCGTGTTCCCGTAGTCCTCCCTTTCATCAGATTTCGTTGATGCTTCACACGCACGTGCCCCTTGATTGGAGAAATTAAATAGAATATATCAGCGTTCAAACAGCGGTGAGATAAAGGAGAATTGATTAAAAAGGGATGGTTGGAATTACTCAGGAAAGAAGGGTGGTGGGGTGGGGGACCTTTGTGGGTCATGCTTAGCATATAAATAGTAAAGGGAACCATGAGTAGGAGCTTAAGGTATTGGTGCAATTATAGAACTCTTCTGGGTCTAGTGGTCTCAAACTTGGTACCAGCTTGTGTGTCACTTCCACCCATTCCGCACCAAGCTGGTTCAGATGCTAAAATTGGTTGCTAGCCCCCATGTTAGTGCCAGTTTTGGGCTTACCGAAGCGTTACCAAAGGTCCCGGGTGCCTTGAGATCATTCATAATTCATTCTGTGACCATTCTCGTAACTCAAAACATGTGTAAGAACATAATTGAATAGAATGTAAGAACTGAACAGTTATTGCATCATGAGTAATTTATCCTTCATTCATGCATTCATCTGGAAGTAGTCATGATTAAAAAAAGAAGGCTTTCATAATTACCGTACATGACTCATTGAACTATTACTTATTTTTCCCCCACAGAGGAAAAAGAATATATGCCTTGGAATATTGTTATATTGTCTGTCAACACCATTTGTGTATTAACTATGGATGCAATTTGTTAGCCCAGCTATAGCATTTTGTATTGTGTGTTAGCATCAAGCTAAGTGGACTCTCCTATGGGCCGCAAAGCTATGCGGTTCTTTTCAATACACAATATGTTGTTCTCTTTGTTTTAATTTTAATGTAATGCTAAACTTAACCTTTGGAATGTGTTAAAAAGCTGCCCACGTCTTTAGTGTTTGCGGGTCAAATTTGACCTATGATTTAGTTCAGCCTGAAAATTCATAAAAACACTAGTTATCATTCAGTATTGTTTTTCAACTTATAGCTAACTTATTATGTATTCATATCCATGGAAACAATGTTTTAAATATTGTATTTTGGGTCTCCACAGAAATTTTATCTTACAATGTACCACTTGTGTTCAATTACAAAAACTGGTAAAATTCACTAATTATGTTTCCTATAGTGACAAAAATGAGTAATTATATCATCCACATCTTAAACTAATATTAGAGTAACCCTACTCCAAAAATTATTTTATGTATTTATTTTTATATTTAGAATAATTAACAATAGTGACATCTGTGGTGTTAAGGGTCAAAACTGACCCGTATAGATTTATGGTAGGATAAAGACAAAAAGTCAATTCTTTCTCATAAAAACTACTTCATTTTAAACAGAATTACAAATGCAAATGAAAATCAAACCATAAACTGAAAACGCGTGTGCGTGTGTGTGTGTGTGTTTGTGTTGCTTACATGCATGAATGAGAGTATGTGATGGTTAGAGATGTGTGCTCCTTTCATTTCACTCAAATGTATTTTTGCATTTGGGGCATGTGGCAATGGTTTTCCTGTCCTTGTTGGAGGGGCAGGACTGTCACCTCTTTCTTTTGTTCCCCCTGGAATCCCCTGCCTAGTTCCTATGCCATCCAGCTATCACCAAACACTCTTCCCCCCTCAATGTTGGTCAGCTCAAGCAGGATCTTCTGAAGAGGTTGTGGAAACCAACAGCAAACATGGACTTGATGTCTTGGTCATGCGACATAGAGTTTCTAGTAGGCCCTGGAGTCATTTTGAGGTTGTTCTCTTCTGGTGCCCTGTATTGCGTGTCCAGATGGCTTGATGACCACAAAATGTCATATTTCCTTGACTGGAAGACCTCTCTTTCTACATCTGTGAAATCTGGGTCCTCCTCATCAGATGTATGGTCTTGTTCGGGGTCATACTGAACCCCGTCCTCATCCACATCCTCCTGAGATTGGCTTTCCTCTCGGTCTTCAGTATCACTGACTGTCAAGACCAAAGATATGATCCAGCCCCTCATAAACTGTGCACCTCTTGCTCATGTAGACTACAGCTCCAACAGAACGCAACTGATAATATCTCACCCAAACCCTGCTTATATATGCCAATGTTTATTTTTATAAGAAATGTGTCAATATGCTGCAAGAAAGCTTGAGTTCACGTGGGGTGAAGATGGCCTTTGTGTATGTGTGAGTGCGACAACAATAACAATAATTTAATAATAATTTGTAACAATAATTGACGAGAATGCGTGTGCGCATGATAATGTGTGTGATGCGGGTGTGCGTGTGTGTCTCCGTCTGTCTGTCTCTCTGTCTGTCTATTGTGGAGCATGTTGAGCCATATTTGATCCACAGAGCAACCCACAGCTTTTAAATAGCCAGTATTCACTGATGGGTCAAATTTGACCCATAACACCACAAATGTCACAGATGAAGCCTCGTTCCGGTACAAAAAAGCCAATGGTACTTTTTACGTAACTAGACTTCAAAACAGGTCAATTTTGACTCCAACACAATATAAGGGTTAAACCGGAAGTGGCAATAAACAGCTTGTAGGTACTTTTTTGAAGAACTCTTCATTATCTGGCAAACTGGTTAATGTGTGACTTGAGTTGTGTTCATTGTGTCAATACAGCACTTGTATCTAAATTTTTTCTTCGCAAATTAAAGCAAACAATCGTCCGAAAAACTCATACATCTGGTCACATGTATCTCAAGGCCCCACTTTTGTCAGGATGATTGAGGCCTTAAAGTGGAAGTCAACCTATGAAACAAGGCATTCTGATTAATATTGTGTTTATGGAATATGAGTTAAGCAGCAAAATCCATCCGCTTTTGGTCATCTCAGGGCGCGGCCATTTTGTCACTTCTGTCGACTGAAAATGAAATCACAGTTGGTCAGGGCTAGGGTTGTCAACCGTCCCTTGAAAAACGCAATCGTCCCCTTAGGCCTATTTAGAAATGTAAGCACGTGTACGTGTATTGACTTGTAAAGGGACGCATTTTGTCCCATAATATCGTCCATCTATCCATTATCTATACCGCTTATCCTCACAAGCCTGCTGGAGCCTATCCCAGCTGTCTTCAGGCAGTAGGCGGGGGACACCCTGAATTGGTTGCCAGCCAATCACAGGGCACACAGAGACAAACATCCGCACTCACAATCACACCTAGGGGCAATTTAGAGTATCCAATCAACTTACCATGCATGTTTTTGGAATGTGGGAGGAAACCGGAGTACCCGGAGAAAACCCACGCAGGCACGGGGAGAACATGCAAACTCCACACAGGGAGGCCAGGGCCGGGATCGAACCCACGACCTCTGAACTGTGAGGCGGACGTGCTAACCAGTTGACCACCGTGCCGCCTCCTATAATATCGTGAGAGTCAAAAATAGTTTGTAAAATGTAGATGGAATTAATGACAATTTACGGTAATGGTCCTAGGACCGCCACTACTCTGTGACCAATGAGCCGACAGCACATTCATACACCAGTATGATGATACAGAATCCGCTTATCTTATTGGTCGAGGTAGTTGGTGTAGCAAATGTTTAGTATTAAATATGAATTTAATAAATGGGCGGCGATTAGGTTAATGCTATACGGGAATTCCTCGAATTACGACGTTTCGACTTTACAACGCATGTGCCTCTTCTGCCATTTTGACCCCAGCACCATAGTGACTATGTTTACATTCAGTTTAAGGTCAAAATTCAGATTTCTGAAATATTCGGAATAACCCGTTAACATGAATGGGCAGAGTTGCTCAGGCATTTGAATAACACACTGTGAACGGCGTCCACCGACGCATGATGGATGTCATTTCCACATGTTACTTTCAACTGCCAATAAAACACTTGATATTCATTTCACTCACCACAGGAATGAAGCAGCCGGTTTCCTCCTCCCTCCAAAAGTGTGCTTTTGTGCTGCGTCTTGAAATCCGACATACGCGGAAATTCAGGTTACATCGCCTGTGTAGAAACGGAACTCGTTCGTAAATTGAGGACTTCATGTATTCCATAAACGCAATATTAATCATAATGCATTGTTTTAACTAGTGGGCCTTCATAAAACATATGCTTAAAAAAAATATGCTTGGGTTGACTTCCTCTTCAAAGCCAAAAGTTAAATAGAGCTGCATGCACGAACCCAAAATGACAACACTCGCAAGGAGCAGCTGTAGGCCACAACTCACGTTCACCCTGAATTAAAACCGGCCACACCCAACTCCAGCTCCTGCCATCACTCACCAAGCCACGCCCCTCAAACTCACACATCCAAAATATGGAAACTATAGTATGTACATAGTATTTACACTTTTTAAAACCCCAACTTGTTTTATAGTGTCATTAATTTTACAGTATTTATAATATGTATTTTTTTATAGAATACAGTGCTCTTCTCTCTATTAAAAACTAATAAAAAATTGTTGGTGTTCCTTGGATGCTGTGTAAAATGTACAAAGTGCTTTTTATACTGTATATGAGTAAATTGAGGTTCAAGCTTGGTCATGGAATGAATTAAAGTCATAAATCAAGGTACAAGCGATTGCTCGATGTAGTTGGCGACGCTGTGGTGGGGGTTGTTTGTTTTTGGCTATGTGTCCATGCGTTGCATACACATGGAGTGGTGTAAGAAGTGCTGCTTCCACAAATAAAAATGTGACTCATTCTGGATGAAGAGTCGTAAAGAATAGTTTTGCGAAATGGACAAAATTTTTGATTTTGAGACTTCAAAAATATCCTCTTTAAGGTCTCTAATTTCACTATACAGCAGCCCAAAATTTACACTTGTAGTCGAAGCAAAGAAAATAACTGATTAGTAGACAATATGCATTGTTAGCTTAGGTGTTTTTAGCTGATGGGTAGCAAGTGCGTCTTGGGAACCCGAAATTCCTCGCCTGTAACTCATTTCGCAAATTATTTATTTTTAATGCATATGCAACCAATAAAGGTTAAAAATACACCATAATGTGATCCTCTAACATGATATCGAGTGGAAACTCAACAGCCATGTTTTGAGCTCGAACCCATAATGCAATGCTTCTCAACATTTAATGAGCAAAGGCACATATTTCACATCGGGAAAAGTTGTCAAGGCACATCAATTAGTAAAATGATTCAGAAAAAGTGGATATACAGGTTAATTATGTCCAGTACCTTCAGTCAAATTGTGGACGAGCATTTCATGTCATGTCATGTCATGTCATCTTCCAAACCGCTTATCCTATATAGGGTCGCGGGGAGTTGCTGGAGCCTATCCCAGCCGTCAATGGGCGAAGGCAGACTACACCCCGAACTGGTCGCCAGCCAGTCGCAGGGCACACATAGACACTGTCACTGAGCGGGAATCGATCCCACGCTGCCCGCACACAACTCAGGCGTGTGTACCACTACACTATCAGCGGACCCTGAGCATTTCATTGTTTTACCTTTTACTACGCAAGGTTGGAATACATAAATACAAAAAAATTATTAGAAAATAATGTGGGGTTTTTTTTGTCAAAATAAAAGACATTGGATAATTTTCCGCGTCACACCTGATCATCTCTCACGGCACACTAACGTGCCATGGCACACTGGTTGAGAATCACTGCCATAATGCATTAACTACGTTGAATTAAAAAAAAAAAAAAAAACACACATTCAAATCAATATTCAGATTCAAACAAGAGAAACAGACAAAGATGTGACTACAGGAATACAGGGCTGCCTAACAATGACAGTTGGTAAACCCATTTTACCATATAATAGAAGCGAATGTCATAATGGGATCCAGATACAGGCAAATCTTTGTAATGCAAATATTGAGTCAATCTTCAACCCGGGATCTCTTTTCTTATCGAGTCTATTTCTCCTTTTAATTTCTTGTATACATGCAAAGCAATTTAATCACGAGGGAGTTAGACATCACTGGAAATTACGTGGTTGCTTAAAGCACAGATGAAATTCGACGTCAGTGTCAACACAAAAATATTTATGGTCGTTTGTGTTGCTTTGATAATGGAAAAATTATATTTTTTAAAAAGCTCTACTTGGCTTTTTACTTGAGATTCAACAAATTTTTCTAATTGCAATTACTATAGGTCCTCGCTCGACGCTCCACTGTTTAAGCCCCTATCCCACTGAGCGGCGAACTTTTGCGAGTGTTTGCGAAGATTGCGAATGTTGTGTTCTGGTCAGGGTTCGGTCAAGGTTGCAAACGGTCACCCGGCGTTTGCCTTTAGTTTTCTTGTCGCAAGGGAATTTTGAACATGTTCCTTGCAAAAAGAAAAAACTCTAAAACTGTTGTCGAACATTTTGCAAACATTTGCAACAAATTTGAACAAACCCTGATGTGACATTCCCTAACCTTCGCCAACAGTTGCACATGTTCACCTTTCAGTGGGATAGGGGCTCGACACCTCCCACCAGAAATTCAGTCTAGGAGTGAGATTGACAGAATTAGGGCTGTCAATAGATTAAAAAAAATGAGAGATTAATTAATTATGATCTGTAATTAATTGATCTAAATAATCTATTTTTTAATCTCACTTAAAATTGCTGAAAAGACCCAAAGCTTCTTTGGTAAGTAAAGTCCTTCTTACAAAGAAGTCATATCACTTTGCCTTTATCAATAATGCTGTCAGGACGTTTTTTTAGATTTACCATATATCGATCCAACAACTCTCACATGCTCCTCCATTTTCACGTCTTCTCTCTGCTTCTGAACTTGCCCTCAAACCTACAAAAGGAGCCTATCAGGTTATGACAAACACAATGACAGCCATTTTAAAATTTATTGAAATTTTAAAAATTATAATATTGCATCCAATGAAATTATTTTTAACATTTGCTCAACTGTGAGCCTTACAGTGCAGAGGTCGTGGTTTCGAATCCAACCCTGGCATTGCTGTGTGGAGTTTGCATGTTCTCCCCGTGCCTGTGTGGGTTTTCTCCGGGTACTCCGCTTTCCTCCCACATTCCAAAAACATGCATGGTGAGTTGATTGGACACTCGAAATTGCCCCTAGGTGTAATTGTGTCTCTGGGTGCCCTGCGATTGGCTGGCAACAGGTTCAGAGTGTACCCCGTCTGCTGCCTGGGATAGGCTCCAGCACACCTGCGACCCTTGTGAGGATAAGCGGATTGGATAATGGATGGATGGATGCTATTGACAAATTTCCTTGTCTTTTCACAGTCCAGCCATTCCCAGGAACTCATTTATATTTATAGTTTTATTTTTTTTCAAACATTAGGGTAAAAGAGGGTCTGAAAATGTCTGGCAGTGAATGAGTTAAAATGATTCAGAGGGTTTGATCTATGTTGTCAAAGGGTAGTGTAAACGGGTTGGGCAGTTTTTGAATCATTATACTAACAATTTACAAATTAATACTGTCTACTTACATTACAATGGATGGCTCAAGTGCATAAAAGGAAATTAATGGCAAAGCAGATATTGGATTTCACATTTCATATTTGCAGGAAATAGCTACTCCATAGGACATTGAAAAAAAACTTGAAAGGAAACAGAAGAATTGCTTTAGTCTTTCAAGTTTTAAATGGATCAAAGATTCAAAAACATCCACGCACAAGAAAAAAGCTGCTTCCTACCCACTTTGCATCCCCACAGCACATATTGGCCACCATGACACTTTTAAAGGTCCACTGACAACTTATGTTAAGCATGATTTAGCCTCCGGTGTCGGATGTACCACAGAACTCACGCCGCCTTCATCTCGGCTGCTTTCTTGTCCACGCTGGTCCTCAAGATAAATAGATGAGAGTTGCTGATGTAAATTTAAAGCCGTCTCTGTTTTATTCAGGGATTCCCCCCCCCCCCCTTTTTTTTTCCCCATTTGAATAGCGGCGAAACACTTTCATCTCGGCATCGCTGCCCGCATCGTCTATCTCAAAGCAGCTCGGCCAGCTCGCTTGATATAATGCATCATAGCACTTTCTTGTTTTTCTCACCTCTCCCCGAGCCTGCATGTTACACTGGGGTGACATGATGGTGTTCCCCCCTCCCTCCTTCCTAACCTCCTCACCGCCCACCTCCCTGGTCACACAACGGCAGCAGCACTCAGTGTCCTCGCACTCGAAGCTGATATGAACCCTCAGAAATTACTTGTAACTCGATCTCACTGGAGTGCAAACCTCCACCAAGGCCAAACAATCCAATGCCAAGTTTTCCTGACTGATGATCTCAAAATCATGGCATGCTGTCCCACTCCAGCGGCTGTAATTCAAATTACAAAGTGGGTGCTAACTGCTAACCAATCTGGTAGGTAGGGTTGCCAATTCCCTGAAAAATAAATAAGAGACACCTCATCGACAGTGACGGCTGATCCTGACTGCCTTCAACTAGCGATGGGTGCATCGATACCAAAATATCGATATTCCGCTCAATTTTAAGTATCGGTCCTCAAGCTAAAGTAGTGATATTTGCAATTACTTCATATATAATGTATTTATTAATCTATCATTTAGAAGGTTGTATTGTCATCCAATCAGAAATTTCACTATGTGTTGCCAAGGGCAAAGAGCTTTCTGCCTTGGCAGAAACATTTGACTACTGCAGTGTAAAACACTGAGCAAGACATGTTATAGTTGAGGCTCAAAATGAGCTCACCTTTAATCAGTTCAGCGCAACAGTTTCACATATTTGTCCACTTAATTTTCATAAAAGAGAAAAATAATGTAAATAATTTTTTACATTTTTTTTTACTAGAGTAGTATATCGACTTCCTGTGCAGTAAAATGATACATATCTGTTTGAACTTGTAATAAATGTAAGGCTGTGTGTGTATTCTTTATCGATTATTCATCAATTTATTATGTTTATTTAACGTACTTGTCAATCAATTGTACTTGTTTATTCCACACCAAAATTATTATACAGTATGTTGTTTGTCAATACAATGCTGACATTCATTGCACATTCCCATATTAACCTTGATCGGAGGGTTGAAAACAAATCATTCTTTACATACCATATCTATCTCTGGCATTGCCTGGTGGACAACAAATTTGTCACGGTGCTTTGTTGACTTCCGTTATCTACTTTGGCAAGCGACATTACCTCGACTAACAAGATAAGCGGATTCTGTATCCTGATATGCATGAATGTGCTGTTACCTCATTGGTCACAGGGCAGGGGAGGGCCTAAGACCGTTACCGTAAATTGTCATATAAAGGGAATTGTTGTTCATTAAAATCCATAGACATTTTACAGATTATTTTTTACTCTGACGATATTATGGGACAAAGTGCATCCCTTTACAACTCAGTTTGGGACACGTACTGATTTACCTAAATGGTACATGGACTGTCATTTGTATAGCGCTTTTCTACCTTTGGCACTCAAAGAGCTTCACACTGTACCTCATCTACCTACTGATGACGCAGCATCAGGAGCAATACGGGACGATTCCGTTTTTCAAGGGACGGTTGGCAACCCTACTGGTGTGTCACTGCCCTACTCGGCCCTATCCCTGTACCTTGATACTAATGAATAGCCAAGTACTTTTAATGATGGCTCTATTTTCAATTAAGATGCTTTTCCATTCTTAAATTGCATCCTGATTTTTGTAAGTTTTTTCCTCACTATCACATAATCCCTGTATTATCCACAATCTCTGAACCAGAGATGGCAGTACAGTAAATCACATATGTACAAGCCACAAGTAAGTCTCAAGTTGCAACCTTCAAGTCTCAACTACTGATACTGATATCAGTCATTCTACTGATATTGATGGCAAGTGGTTTTAATGATTGACATATTTTGAATTTCAAAACCTGTTTCCATCACTCTTTTTTGTTTTGTGCCAGTGATGTGTTGTAGCTTGTTTTCATCCAATACTTCAATTATCACACAATCGTTGTATAGCGAAATTAGCAATATCATAGCCATGTTTTTAAGATGACATATCCTCTCAGTTTCCCATCTTCAAATGCATGGTGTGGTGAGCATTATAGATTGTTTTCTGTCAGTGTATACGGACTAATGAAAAGTCATTGTATCTTGATACAAGATAAACTGATGACAATTGTTTCCATTGATTGAATTGGTCTAGTCTGAATTTCTGTAATTTTTCCCTAGGTTTTCCTCCTTTGGTTACCTAGCGGTGCATCATAGATGTTTTCTTCCAATTAATCGAAGGCCGTACAATTACTGTATTATGATACTTGTGACATTGTTTCAGGGATATCAAGGGTCTTTTAATGGTTGTTATTGCCTTTTTGGAATAAAGAAGGCTGTTTCTACAGGATTTCCTTCCGTTAAACGGTTGACATATCATAATACTAGTGATAACACAGGTAAAATATTGCAATAATCCGATTGTGAGTTACTCTGCACTTCCTTTTGATTACATGACTTGATATGTGACTTTGCACTTACTAGGAGCATTTTTCCTACAGATTGTTGATGATTCTCTTTTCTCAATTCGCCACCGGGCTTGCCTTGTGTGTTTTCTTCAAGCTTTTGTTGTTCACTCTTTCTAAAACGTGCACAGCAATTTATTATTTTTACTGGAGGATCTTTTTTATATGCCGTGTTATAGATTTTTTTTTTTTTTTGGTGTGTTTACGAACCTTCCGTCGACCTTGATGTCACTCTGGAGGAGAGCTTCACTTTAAAGCCGCGGCGTGTCTTTGAGGACACGCGAAGGACGAAACACAAACAACATATCAAAAAGTTTTCATCAACGACTGCACAGGACGCCGGTACTGTATCACCATATGACACAAAAGGTCAAATTGAGCCAGAGGTGGGAGCAAGTCACATATGTGCAAGCTACAAGTTAGTTGCAAGTCGCAACCTTCAAGTCACAAGCACGTCTCTATTTAGAGACTATGCCAGAAAAGGACTATATGTATGGACCATGAGGTGCAAACCATGTGTTTTGCCATCGTCATCGACAAAATAATCCATTACTTCAAATTAATGATCCTCGGAGTTGCACCCACGCTGCTGGTGTTTACGTCGCCACTTCACACCAAGAAGTGATGATGACTGGGTTGCCAGATTGGTGTGAATGAAACAAAAACACTCTTTTTGTCTTTCTGTCTTGCTTTCCTTCCTAAAATAGCCAGTTGCGTCAAAGTGTAAATTTCAAACTATTAACAAGATGACTTGTCAAGTCATATAGTTCAAGTCGAAGGCAAGTCGAGTCACTTAGATACATAGTCTGAAGTGAAGTCAAGTCATTCCCAACTTTTTGGCAAGTTGCGAGTCTCAAAAATAGCTACGCGAGTCTGACTTGAGTAAAATTGTTAGACTCGAGTCCCCCATGTCTGTATTGAGCAGACGTCCAGGATTCTGCAAACATGTGGTCTAAAACTTGAACCATGAAGCAAAGGTTTCTCGTTGAGCGGTCATACATTTGCTGACACCATGTAGTGCTCTACAACCATAAAGACGAAATTCCAGCCAATAGAGTGAGCCGCGTCACCTCAAACAAATAAGGCCTACTTCCACGGAATGAGCACCGCCGCCAAGCAAACGAAGCCAGCAAAATGTCACGTAAATGAAGCCGACATGTTGTGACAGCGCACACGTAGCCAAGCAACCGTCACTTGGGTGCCTCAACAGGGAGAGGCCACATGCCTCAATGAATTTGCCAGTGTTAAAGACCCTGTAAAGTGAATTCACAGATTTGTTTCTCAATGCATTATACATGTTTGAAGATAATTGCAGAAAATGTGCAAAATGACTGTGAACTATAAACAGTAGGACTGGATTGTGGGGATATGTTGTTAAATTATTTCTAACCAATTCAGTTTTCCTGAATTGTTTTTGGGTGTGGCTAAAGTCAGTACGCACTTGGGCCGCAGCATGAGTTGCCCCTCTTTCATGGTAATTTATACAGTGCAATTGCTACGTGCAGTTAGCCAGATAGCTGTGCCACTTTGAACTTGAGCACGTTGTGGTTTCAATGTAATCTCTGCCTGGTTAGCCTATTGTGCTGTTTCATGAGCGTTAACAAGGAAATTTAATGTAAAACGAGAGATGGGTTGAATTAATGCTATTTAAACTTTTTGACACATTTCGGGATTCAAACATAAAGATCATTAAATGTTTTCTTTTTTTTTGGGTGACAAATCAATCCCAAGCGGGACACTCTCGTGAAGTGGAACGATAATTCATATGATATTTTCAATGTTTTTTTAGAGATTAAAAAAAGTGTGGAATTCGCCCCCTTTACTGTCAGTGCAGCCAACTCACTCCAGAAGTTCCCAGATGATTTCGTAATGAACCATTGTTGAAATGACGGATGACGATAAATAGAGTCCACTTGTGTAATCTAGTGTCAGTATAAATGCCAGAGCTGATGATAGTGCCATTCAATAAGTTTAGCTATTTTTTATGAATAATAATTGCAAATATTTTATTTTTTGATCATTCTATATGTTGGTGAAAACTGATGCATTTGTCTTTTGTAATTATTTTGGTTTTTGAATTGAAATATGTGTGGGATGTTGCTACTGTCTACGCTAGAGGACGAAGTTCTTTGTTTTGTTACACACGAAGAAGAAAGTGTTGTGCATTGTTGGAGAGGAAATAAAAATGTTGGCGGATGAGCAACGCGGTCGTTTTTATCGTGCTGCGGCCGTCAGTGTTGGCGCACGCGTAAAACAGTGTTTGTGTCTGTCTCTAACTGAAGAGGTTAAACAACGAAAGAAGAAGAAACTAAAAGAACTAAAGCCTCTACAGATGGACATCGCCGAACCGCCACTGAGTTCCCGTCTGCATACATAAATACCCCATGTGGACCCAGTCTGTCTCGCGTCGGTGACAACCAATTGGCATCGAGAACGTAATCTTCACGTCACACGCAGGCGCCGCACGAGCAGACATGGCATCAAACAAAGAAAAAATATCAAACAAAAACAGCATACGCACGTGCACAGAGTGGTGATCGGTGAAATAAAAACAATATGGGGCAGTCATTGCAGCTGTGGCACCGCAAGGTACACAACACTGTTTTATTTTTAATTTTTTCCTTACTCGACTGCGTCATGAGTGCGGCACCTGCGTGTGACATAGTACAGGTTAAGTCCGTCCTCGACACCGTTTGGCTGAATCGGACTGACTGGGACCACGTGGATCGATTAAATATGCACACGGGAACTTGGTGGAAATTAGGCGATGCCCTGCTCTGGTAAATGCACCTGTTCTGTGATGGGGAAAAAAGTCTCTTGATGTGCAAAACTGAAAGAGACAAACTCCAAAAGCATTGCAGCTTTAACCACAGCAAAGATGGTCCTATTAACTCAGAGGGGCCGTCAGCTTTTCATTTCTACAAAATGTTGGAAAATTCCCATGATTTTTTTTATCCGTTTCACGATTGTGTCCCACTTGCTGTTGATTCTTCACAAAAAATTCCTTACAATTTTGTGTATTTATGTTTGAAGCTATTCCCATGGGTTCACCGTCTGTGGGAGGGGCCAAAGAGGTTGGGTGCTTTGTGAGCTGGGCGTTGGCCAAAGGCGCTCTGATCCCCTGAAGCTAGTACTAGGGATGTGGAATATCACCTCTCTGGCAGAGAAGGAGCCCGAGCTGGTGTGCAAAGCAGAGAAGTTCAGACTTTACATACTCGGACTTGCCTCCACACACAGCCTGGGCTTTGGTACCAGTTCTCTCGAGAGGGGTTGGACTCTCTTCCACTCTGGATTTGCCCACGGTGCAGAGCAGGCGTGAGCATACTTATTGCCCTCCGGCTCGGTTCTTGTACATTGGGGTTCACCCAGGTGGATGAGCGGGTAGCCTCCCTCCACCTGGGGTGAGGGTCGTGACTGTTGTTTGTGCCTATGCACCAAACAGCAACTGAGAGTACCTACCCTTTCTGTTTGAATTCGCATAGTCTTATTTTTAGCGATAATTTATGTCATGCTCTGATTTTCCCTTCTTTCTTATTCTTACTGAAGCCATTATTTCTAAGGACTACTTTTTACTTTTACAATTATATTATATATATTATATTATCTATTATAGGTTGAGTACAATTTGGCTACTCTACCCACCTCTGCCCCTCACCCCAATTTTAAAACTAACCCCTCACACACAACCTTACTAGTCAACAACTAACTTCCCTTCTATCAGTGTCTGGACATGTATCAGCATCAGGCCCAAAACAACATGACCGACATCAACAACCACTAATGAATGAATGACTGCAGGGACGGCGAAAGGGATCGAAGGGATCGATCCACGGCCCGCTATCTCATCCCCGTTTTTAGCCTCTGTCAAACAGGTGCCAAAGGGAGACGAATTTGGTCTGCCGGTGGAGTGGATTAATGTCGTCAAAGGGGAGTCTGGCTGCAGCCGAACTCAGCGGAGGGGCACTCTGCTTGGGGCGGGACGATGATGTCCGAGGTGTTATTGACAAGACTCTGGAAGGAGAGGAGAAGGGAGGAGCTGCCAGCGCCTCAGGTGGGAGAGCAGGAACACTCACTTGGTCGCATGCCAGCACGCACACATTCACACGCACACGCAGGCACGCACGCACAAACACACACACAAACACAAATCCAGTGCAGCATGTTGTATTGTGGTAATTGCAGTAGGGAGATGTAAAAAATTACCAAATGTACAAATACTATGTTGCTGTACGCAGGCTCACCTGTAAGTGTTGCTCTGCAACTCTTGCATTTGATAATGAATAATTCATAGTTTGTTAGTTGAGTCAGAACTTCAATAATTTTTTTGTTGTAAATTAATATAGTTGTATGTAAATATGGGTGTGTATTGCTTGGATGTAACAGAGGGGGACCATGTTGGTATGTTGATTGCTGTTGATGGTGTCATGTTGTGTTCATATCCGGAACGTTTGTTTCTTGTGTTGCTACTGCTGCAGGTTTGGAGTGGGCGACTTTGACTGCAACTTAACTGCGCATGTCCACCTGTTAATGCTAGTGCTAATCTTCATGCGCCGAGGTTAAACTGATGTCGGGAGGACTCTGGCGAGGACTTGATGAGACTCGTTTGTGGGTTGCCGGAAAGCTCGCCTCTTTTCACGGCTTGCGGCCACAACGAGGTGTTTATTTGTTGTGCTTTTCGTTTGCCTTGTCGAGGCTGTGCGTCTTATTTGTACTGTTTTTTTTCATTTGTGGGTAATGGCGTGTGCAAGCCATGACCACGGCAGAGGATGTGAAAGCAATAAGTGCCAGTTCCGAAGAACTGCCTGTGTCATTGTTGTTGTGAAGACAGCTACACCACCCTTACCAAACGGCTTCAGCACAGGTGCCTACGGTACTCAAGGACCTATCAGAATAAAAAAGGAAATACGTTTTTTTTTTTTTTTTTTTTTTTAATCCAATTTGTTGATTTTCCTGTCAATCACCTTACATTCTTGGCATGAGTTGACCAACCCACGGGCGATTCTGCACAGATCCGTGGCCATAAATATATTGGAGCGTCCTAAATGTCTTAATAGTTTCATATTATTCTGCCGCTTTTTGAACTTTTGTCAGTCACTTCACTGTTGCAAAAGACAAAGCCCAATGTACAGGGCATACAGCGTAATTTGTTTATTTATCAGTCAATCATATCATTCACTACATTTACATACAGTCAATATTCGGTTTAAGGTCAAAATTTCGATTTCTGAAACATTTGGAAAAACCCATTCACATGCGTGAGTGGACAGAGCTACGTGCGCATTTGAATAAACCGATTGAAACAGCGACGCACAGACGTTGTGACGCAATTACACGGTAGACATAATTTCCGCCTGTTACTTGCTACTGTCAATAAAACATATTACATTCATGTCACTCACCACAGGAATAAGACCGTCGGTTTCCTTCCAAAAGTGTGCCACAGCGATGCGTCTCTGAGTTTCGTCATGATTGTTTACCTCTGCCTGTGTATTTCTGGTGAGTTGCGCCCCAGACATACGGACTTATACCACGTATATATGTCTCCATATACACACTGTGTCATTTTTGCCATAGAGACAGAAATTACTGTGAAAACACTGCAAGAAATCACTGTGTTCAAGTTAGGCTCGTTACGGCGAGGATGCCGTGCTTACAAGCACATCCTGTACTACAAAGACCAAGATTCAATACAAGCATTTCCTCTACTACAAAGACCAAGATTCCTTGCTGTTGAGCATGCGCAGAGTGTCTCGTGCATTCGGGATATTCAGATCGCCATTTACATGCGCGCATATTCGGTTTGGGAAGGGAGTAACCGAGGCATGATGTATGATTGGTCCGCAGATGGTGCAATGTCTGCATTTACATGCAGCCAATAAACATTTAAAACCTGAATATTGGCAGTATTTGGGTTTTTGAAAGCCATTTAAATATGTGCAATATTCCGAAAATCCGTACAATAGACTCCAGATATCACGTGAATGATCCCCACATGCATTTGTTTACACTGCCAAGCTGACAGGACTGTAACGACAGCAGTTTATCAGTCAATATTCTGTCCAAGTGAATTCACATCCCGCTTTAAAGTACCAGCAGCTTTTAAGACCACTGTTATTCAACCCCTACTTAAGTGGCCAAACCTCGACCCAGAGAGTGTCAGTAATAATAGACCGGTGTTTGTCATGTGACTTGCCTGTGTAAAATGAATTTGACTGAAAAAAATGCCAAGGAAAAGGTATTGGTAACGGTATCAATCATCTTGCAAGAAAAAGTATCGGTATCGTATCAAAGTGTGGTGTCGCCCACCCCTAGCCTCTATACTTGTCTACAGTCTATAAACTGAAAGGGGATGTTGACCCTTTTCGGCTCAGCTTGACTTCACAGGTCTAAAAATAGCACTCTCGCTATTTGAACCCATTAGCTGACCAAAAACATGCCTGATGTAACATATATGAAAACAGGTGGATTTTGCTGTTTAACTCATCTTCCACAAACGCAATATCAATCAGAATGCTCTGTTTCAACTAGTGGGCCTGCATAGAGCATATTTTGAAAAAAATATGTTTGGGTTGACTTCGTCTTTAAGTTTCCCGTTTTCCCCCATCCGTCATGGGCAGGTAGACGGACCGGTCCGTCGGCTACGGGGAATGCCCAGCCCTGTTGATAAATGTACTCTTACCCAAAGTGATTCAGCAAAGAATATTGGTGTTTTATTTGACTCAAATCTGTCTTTTCAAATGCACATTACGATTATTACTAAAACTGCATTATTTCACCTCCACAGTATGGCTAAAATTGGTCCAATCCTCTCTGCTAGTGAATCAAAATCATGAACCATAACATATGCGTTTGTTACGTCTCGCCTCAATTATTGTAACGTTTTGCTCTCTGGTCTTCCCATGTCTAGCATTAAAGTCTGCAGCTAGTAAAAAAGCTAGACTCCTGACAAGGACGAGAATGTTTGATCATATTACGACAACAGATTCGGTGAAGCAAGAATACATCCATTGCTGTATTGAAGCGAATTGTGCGTTCATTGCTGGCCACATGAATGCTTCCTGGTGAATGTTTTGTCACGTGCCAAACTAGAAAACAAACATTTCTAATCTGGAAAGACACATCCAAGTTTAGTTGTAGTTGTTATTTTTAGCTAATTTTGCATTATTTGTCAGTCAGTTCACTATGTTAGACAAACTATGGGAGCATTGTTTTGATTTCATAAAAGTCGAGCCAACAGTAGCTACCTCTTTAACAACATCTGACTTGTAACGTGATTTGTTTTCCCCTAAGACCCCCCAATACACCCACCCGCACACACACACACACACATCCAACCCACATCCCCCACACTACTGTATTGATGTGAACGAAGGTTCTCAAGTTCTTATGTACTGGGGGAGTGGGTACACCCGCCCATTTTTGTCACAGAAAAAAAACTGAAATGGTGAAAAAGTTTGAAGCTTTATATTCAGACCGCCCTCCCAGAGCATCTCTTACAGGCAAAATGATGGATGGTTAGAGGGCTCAGCTACCAGTTCACCTTTGTTGGCACTTGCCTTTCTATGAATTGAGTGGCTGCACTCATGAATATGCACATGTGTGGATGATGTTCAAAATCTTGACACCAAGCATATAAATTGCCAATTGCTCTGAGTTAATGACACCAACACAACCCTGTTGTTCAATTACCATTGACTTAGCGCACATGAATTAATCATCTGCCAAACAATTAGAGCGGACATCGTCAATGCATGGAAATGTTTTCTCTAAATACATATTGCATTGCTCTAATTGAGCGGAGAGAAAATATGTCCAAATAATTGCTGATTGTGTCACACTTATACAAATGCAGCACAGTCGCTCAGCTTCTTCTCACAATGGCTCAATTAGCCATAAGTCAGACATGGCAAAATACTCACTCTGCACTCAAGCCAATCAGGATCTTAACTGCGGTTGACTCTACTTGTCTCTATGTATGTCTTTTTTTACATTGCGTTGCCATCTGCAGAGGAACATTTCATGTGATATTTTCCGACTGGTGGCAGTTTTTTTTTTTTTTTTTTTAATACATTCAAAAGTGAATATCAACCATTGGTTTAATTGGAATACACAATGAAGCTCTCAAATACATCTGATCAAGAATGAAAGTGAAAAGTGGAGGTGTGAACCTAACTGATCCAGATTTGAGACCATATCTACAAACATCTACGGGGCCAGATTTTCGAGTCTGAAATGTTTGCCAAGAAAAAACAGTGCAAGTAACTTTGTCTTTCAGGATTTCTTTCAGGTTTTCTGTATAACAACACTCCCCCACCCCCCACCCTCCCCACAACAGAGTTTGGTCACGGAATGAATGAAACTAAAAAAATACCACTGTATCATTTTTCAAAGGTGAGGAGTAACTGTCTTCTTTTGCTTTCAGCTTGTCCCATTTCCATCTGAGCCTATCTTCTGCATCTTACTCTCTAACACCAACTGCCCTCATGTCTTCCTTAACTACATCTATCAACCTTCTCTTGGGTCTTCCTCTAGTTCTCTGGCATGATATGTCCATCCTCATCACCCTTCCATCAGTATACCCACTATCTCTCCTCTGGATGTGGCCAAACCATCAAAGTCTGCTCTCTCTAAGTTTGTCCCGAAAATATCTCACCTTGGCTGTAGCTGATGAGCTAATTTCCAATCTTATCCTACCTGGTCACTTCTAAAGGAAACTTCAGGATCTTAATTTCCAGTCATTCCCAGCTCTGCTTCATTTAGCCTCTTCAGTGCCGCTGTCTCTAAGCCATACTTCATGTCTTATAAACTTACCGCCATCATCCTAGCAGAGACTCTTCTATCATGTAACAGCCCACTTTCCTCCACCGGTTCCAACCAGCTTGGATTTGTTTCTTCACCTCCATACCACAGTCACCACTGCTCTGTACTGTTGACCGCAAGTATTTAAAGTCCTCCACCCTCGCTATGTCTGCCTCCTGTAGCCGCACGCTTCCACCTCCAGCTCTCTCATTCACACACATATTCGGTTTTAGTTCTGCTCATCTTCATTCCTCTCCTTTCCAGCACATTACTCCACATTTTAAAGTATGCCTTCATCTGTTCCCTGTGGTCACTGCAGATCATAATGTCATCTGTGAGCATCACCGTCCTAGGGGATTCCAGTCTAACCTCATTTATCAGCCGATCCATCACTATTGCAAACAGGAAGAGTCTTAGAGCTGATCCCTGATGCAGTCCTACTTCCACCGTAAACTCCTCTGTCACACCTAAAGCACGCCTCACCACTGTTCTGTAACACTCATACACGTCCTGTACTATTCTAACAGACATCTCTGCTACTTCAGACTTCCTCATGCAGTACAACAGTTACATTCAAGGTTCCCTGTCAGGCTTTCTCTAGAGCCACAAAGACACAAAGCAGCTCATTCTAACCTTCTCTGTACTTCATCAACTCTAAGGAGCAGCAGTAGAGTTGAAAAAAACATCTAATCCAATCTAAGTACAGTGAAAAAGGAGTTGTTCTCTGTTACTTCCAATCGTTGTAAAAACACATCGAATTACTTTAATTGAGCAATGGGGAAATATGTCCAAAGGATTGTTGATCGTGTGATGCTTAAACAAATGCAGCACACTCACTCTTCTTCACCCAACAGTATAGCTCAATTAGCCGTTATACGGTACGTTGAACATATAAATGCTCGCACATGATTGGTATTCACTGTAAACTTTGAAGGTCACAGGTCCGTAACCAGTGTATGGCTCGTGCGCAGCCAGCAACTCTTCTAAATTCACTCAGCAGAATCGAGGAGGAGGCCCGCGGGCTTGAGAGGAGCTCAGTATGCTGCAGACGTCTATCTTTCTATCTCTGGCTTTGGGGCACTTTCCTCCCTGTGAACCATCGTTGATAATTTCTCAGGCCAGCAAAAAGTGCCGATGCTCTTGTTTTTCTTGTTTTGTTTTGTCTGTTTCATAATAGCTGCTCGGCAAGACACCACAGATTAATGAGCAGCCAAATGTAAACAGGCAGCGGTGGGATTAGCAAAGTCTCCTTTTTGTTCTCTGAAGACTGATAGCTCGTTAAAGAAAACTATGTGCCTTTGTCCCTGCTAAATTGTAGCGATTAAACACACCCTACAATACATTCCTGCTGGTGTTTACTTTGCTATTGTCTAAAACAGGGGTGCCCATTACTTCGCTCGTAGGCATCGTGGGTAGATCGCCAGCCTATCATCCATCCTCACTACTGTATTGCTACGTTCACACCAACTGCGTTGGGGGCGTTTCTGGTGCCGCGTTTGAATTGGAGTCAATGTAGTTTGCACGGGCGGGCGCGGTTGCGCGCAGGACGGCGCGAATGATGCGTTTGGAGCGGTGGGACGCGGAACGAAGCACCAAAAATTCGCCCATTCACTCCATTCGGCACGTATAAAACAATTCAACTTGTTTGCCATTTCCCCTCGCGTCAGCCAGTCAGCTCGGGCATTCTACGTCACACACAGCCACACAGCGTCCTGTTCATTCGGCGGCTTTTTTTTTTTTTTTTTTTACAGTTCTTGAACTTTACCAAGACAACAATATTGTTAGCATTAGCATAGTGTGCAAAGAAGTTGACTTGTTTTATATGCGCCAAATGGGCGGATTGTTGTTGCTGCAAATCTGCATGAGGCTGGCTATCAGCAGCTACTGTCCATAGCTATGCGTCCCTGGCTGATTCCATTCATTGCAAGTCATCAGAGTAAGGTAATTACAAAACATGTTTTTGTTGTATTGTGCTATATAGGTTGATGCACTCATGCAAGGTACACCAGCATATACGGTACATATAAAAATAATTCTCAATATAGTTATAAATAATGTGTTTTGCATGTTTAGTAGGTGGTAGATCATTTTGACTCGGTCATGTCATGTCAAGTAGCTCTCAGGCTGAAAAAGTGTGGGCACCCCTGGTCTAAAAGAAGTCATGTTATTATGTAATTGATACTGATTTGATGAACTGTATACCTGGCTTTCAGTCCAGGTACTCTGAATATAATTTACCTTGGTGTTCCTTGGCAAATGGTATCAGATGATGACTAAAACCCTATCCATAACATATCCAGTAAGAAGGACTCTGGAGACAGACGCCCCTGTGAAAATAAACCTGGAGGTGGATGACTCACTGGGAAGATTTGGTCCTTCCGATTGGGTAATATTCCACCCCTGGAACCAACAATACTGTAGCAGGTTTCACACATGAGCAAGCACGCTGGCATCAGTGCGAAAGGTGAACCCAGCAGAACCAGGTCGGGTACTCCACATCAGGGGGTCACTTGTCCCAAGTTTCCTTCCATCCGGGCCCGCCTCAGATCTCATTTCTGCCACCATTTTTTTTAACTGAAAACTTTTTGAACAACAGTTTTAACAGATGCCAGAAGCTTTAAGCAATTTGACCTGGCTTTTTGTTGTCGTTTTTTTTCAACCCAGCAGAATTGAGTTGGGTAGTCCACTTCAACGGTCACATGTTCCAAGAGTTCTTTATTCCGGATTCTTTTTCCTCACATCATTCTTACTTGAAAACCAACAGCAGCTTTAATTATAGAGCCTTGTTGCTTGGTGTCAGTGTATAATTTTTTCAACCCAGCACAGCTGAGTAGGGTACTCCTCTTCAGAGATTACCTGTCCAAGGGATCATTCCCCCTGGATCCCACTGATGACTTCATGCTTGTTCACATACTTAAAATAACAGCAGTTAAAGAGCCTGGGTTGGGTAGTCCTCCTCAAGGGTCAGCTGTCCCAAGGGTCCTTCTTTCTTGATCCTCTTGAACTTAAGACCCTAACTCTTCAATGTCAGTGTACAGTATATGTTTTTCAACCCAGCACTACCGGGTTGAGTACTCTCCCTCAAGGATGACCTGTTAAGTAGGATCAATCATTCTGGACCCCACTTCTAATAGCCATTTTGATTGAAAACTTAAAACCAGAGCTGGGCACTTGACCCTTTTTTGCCTGTCCGGCCGCGACCCTCCGCACTTGACCTGGATACCCTTCGGCCGCGACCCCCCGGCCATATTCATAAACATTGTCGGCCCCCGCCCCGTTCCGACCCGAGCGGTTGGGATGATGCACATAGCATAATAATGTATAATGAAATGAAAGAGTGACTACTGCTAACATTACTTGTACACATAATAATGAATATGATAAATGTACTAACATTATTTAAGGACAGGAAAACAACAACAACAGAAGCAATGTAGGTGCTTGACGCTCTATTGTTGCGGCCAATAAATGATCAACAATGCACACTACCCCTGCTGGGGCTATCCTCAGCTCCATTATTTATGGCACCACAACAGTCTGCTGTATGTGGTGACTAATGATGTAAGAACAAAAGATCTAGGAAATACGCTTTGAGTGTTGTTGTAATATCAAACCTATTAAAAGTCCTGTGTGTGTGTGTGCGGGGGGATGGATTATTTAAATGGAACATATGCTAGCTACACCTTCTGTTAGTCAAATGCTGGCTGAATTTAGCCAGCTGGAATGTGACAGGAGTTATACGTAAATATTGATCATTAGATTGCAATGTAATGTAAGATCAATTTGCAGTGTTTAAGAAGAAGCGGTCGCCTGAACTCTATTTTAAAATGACAGACAGAGCTTTTGTCATTGCAATGGTTGAAGGAAGGTGGATTTCCACGATCCTCCTCTCCAAAGATCACAGGCTCGTCTGACCATGATGTGCCACTCTGACCAGGGAATATGCAGGAATGAAGTTGTGTGGGCGGAACTGGGATTTAAGCACTTTGAGACAAGGCGGAGGCGGTGGGGTCAATGGGCGCGCCTGATGGATTGCCTTAACCGAACCGGCAAGAGGACTAGGAGTACTTTTTCTGCCATCCCAGATTGTCCCATTTGTCAGTGTCGTGGCCAAATACAGATGTGTGCGAATCTAAGACAGCAGCTCATTTTGAGCGGTGCGCTTGTAGGAGGCCCCACCCTCATATGATCACTTCGATCTGCTGCTTCATTTCAAAGTTCACTGGCGGCTTCACAGGGGAAAGTTCTTTAACTTTGATTAGAAGACACTCCACACCGGCGCAATCACTGGTGTGGATGAAGTTTGGGCCTTTCTGTGTGGCTACTTCCTTGCACAGTCCAAAAATATCTATGTGAGTTTGATTGACGACCATGAATTCCCCACAGGTGTAAATGAGGGCTGGATTTACACTGTAAATCCATCCACCTGCCATCAAGCCTATCCCGGCAGACTTTGGGCAAAAGAAGTCGGGGCACAACCTTAACTGGTCGCTGCCAGAGCGCATATAGACAAACAACAATTCACGCTCACATTTACACGAATGGACACAGTCTTCGGTTCACCCAAGAAGCATGGTTTTTGCTCAGAATAATCTTTTAGAGACATCTGATCACTAGGTTTTTGCTGACTTTCATCAGGAAAGGGGAAACCAGCCTCAAATTAGGCGCAGTTAGTGGCATGTGTGCACTCATCTTACCAAGATAAGCTGAATAACAACAGGTTACAACTGTTAGTTAAGGTGGCTGTGGTGAATGCAAATGCGGAGATGGTGGAGGCTACCACAGTAACTCAGGATGCACGGATAATTGATAGGAACAAGCAAACTCTGAAAGGCAGTTTGGGGACAGCATTCAAATGCCAATGAGCCAAAAAAAGACTTAACCGAAACAAGGGAACTAAAGAGCCAAAAATGGAAGGCACTTATTGGACAACACGACCCATAAGCTAATAAGGCTAGATGTGTCCACCTAGTTGCAAGAGTCTGTTTGTGTTGGTTTCTTTTTTAGTTTTGCATTGTTTCCTTTTTATGGATATGAGCTTCAAAGGCATGTGGCACGCCCTTAATAGTAATAATAACAGCATCTCTCTAGGGGGCACAGACTATGCTTCTGAAAGCTTGAATTGTGCCACTTGGGAGCGATGTGTCACTGGAGCCATATAGTGCAAATCTGGCCCAGTGGAGCTCATGTGCCAGTCATAGGATTGACGCAACCTAATCACACAGGATGAAGCAATATGGCCCCATAATGAAGAACTGGTTTTACTCTTAACTGGATTTATCCACAAATGTGTATTTGACACTTGACAACAGAATTACACTGCTTTGGAAAAATTATCTTCAATCAAAAGATGCAGTGGTAATTACTTATGCTTCTAAATATCATTGCTGTCCGGTGGAAACCTTGTATGGACAAATATGCTCAAAATAATTTGTCCATACTAGGCCACGTTTCTACAAGAAGGCATTTAGTGATAATATTGTAGGGCGAACGTTTTTGTGATGTTTTCAAAGGCTTTTTGCACAATGGGAGCTTTACAGGATTGCGGACTTTGAAGTACTCGGCTGCCGCCAGCTTTGTGTTTGTACTATCTTAATCAATGCCACTGTTAAATTAGTATTTAGATGTGTTTTTTTAGATAGTATTATGTTGATGCAAGTGTGCAATAGCAATAGAAGGTATAATACAACTAGAATGAACTCAAACAAGCTGGTGTTTTTTTTGGACTGCCTATAAAGTTGTCATTTTGACACTATGACTATCATATGCAAATACCGTAGCTTGTGAGTCATTCACACTTAAACATTTACCGGCTGCAGCTGGATGTGTCAATGTGACACACTCCGAATATCCCCAATGCGAAATGTATCATCTTATCAAAATATTCTATAGTTCTCCTAATATGGTATTTACTAAAGTCTATTTTCTACTGAAAAAAAAAAAAAAGCTATTCATTAGGTTAATATTAATACACTCCCAAGGCACACATATCTGTCCCAGTGCACACCTTCGTTTGTTCTTTTTTCATAAACTCCAGAGATACTTAACCCTATTTTGCAAGTCCGTCCTCCGTCCGCAACCTGGGCACCCTTCCGTCATCGTCCCTCCATCCTTATTCATAAAAAAAAAAAAAAAATGTCTTCCGACCCCACGTCCTTGTCCTTTTAAATCGCTTCCGTCCTTATATTTTGTCAGTCTGTTCCCCAACAACAACAACAAAAAAAAAACATCCGTGCATGACAACGTGGGAGAGATGCTAACAGCAGAGGTTTCTTAATTCATAAACATTTTAAGATCATTAACTGGCTAATTTCCTATTCACATCCACTTACCGGTTTGTTTACAACTGTTTAAGTGTTGACCATGATAGCATTTAGCTGCCAACACAACCGCTGTCGGTCCCCAGACTACAAAGCCTGCCAGGAGGCATTACGAGAATATTTAAGATTGTTTAAAAACTCAATATTGTTGTGTTTAATTGCAAAACCTTTGTGTTATAAAGCAATAGGTTTTAAATTTTCATTGCCTTATATTGCCATAGAAACTATTATTTCAAAATAACGCAGTGTTATTTTAGGAGGACAACAAAAGACTTCTACTTCATAGCTTTGCATGTACGGCGGCACTGATTGAACTTCAAACCTGTCCAAAATAATTCTCTGCTCATATATTGTCTTAGTCAAGGCCCACACTGGAGGTGTCATAGCCTAAACAATGTCTCTTTGTGCAATATGCTTGGTAACTGGTTTTAACTAAGTGTGCAGAAGATAGGAAGATGCAAGGGCCAAGCCAAGTGTAATGTTGAAGCAACGAACAATTGTAGCTCAAGCCACACCATATAGTTATGTGCATTGGCAGGGTGGCCATTGGGAATTTCGGGATAAGATGTGTTTTTTTTGCCCCCATACTGTATTTCTGGCCCAGTATGGAACATCATGGCTGCCAGCAGCCGTACCCAACCCCCCAACGAAGTTTTAGCACGTGACGGCACCAACTATGTCCCAGCGCATAAAGGCCGGCAACTTTTCATCGCATGATGGCCAAACGCACCCTCCAACCCCTGTCAACGATAATTTATTGGTGTGTGGCGGTAACGGTCAACGAATATTCCCAGAAAGAGTTTTGGTCACAGCGCGTCCCTGGTCATGTGTCAAACAGGCCTATTCCAACATAAGGCTACAGCAGATTAGAGGCAGTTCAATTGCACAATTATTGATAATCAACTTATGGTTGGAAAATTGCTTCCCTGTGCTGGAGGCAAGTTGAGACATGCTAAGCATGTTGACATGCTAAGCATGTTGACATGCTAAGCATGTTGACATGCTAAGCATGTTGACATGCTAAGCATGCAGTATCATGTGATCTATGCATCTAAAGCAAAGCAATGTAACACATTCACACACACATATGGATTGCGTGTAATGTATTCACATGCAAACACGCCGCAGTGTGTCAGTATCATCGCTCCCTAATGTAACCATCTGCTCTTCTCGTCTCTGTTATTTCTCGCATGCATTAAATGCCCTAGCAAACCTTGGCAAAGGGAACCTCAATTCTCGCCACCGTACGTACATCAGCGCAGATTAATGAGTTACCTGAGAGCAGACAGCTTTTGTGGGTCTAATGGGAAATTAAAATGGCTAACAACCTTGAATCAGCCAAACTAATGGGGAGCGCGGCAGAGGCCTTTTCTGGATGACGCCAGGGCCACCCCACACGAAACGCATAGGAGTTGCCGCGTTATTGCTCAGAACAGAAGTTCTTAATGAGCAATAAGGCAAGAAAGCCACAAGCCATTTTGTAGAAACAATTTTGGTTATCTTAGACAACATAATCAATCCGGAAGGTGAAACTTCAAGGAATATTACACGTACTTGTCTTATAATCAACATTTAATGCATTGTTTTTAAACTGCACTTTCTACAATAAGCAGCAAATAGACTGTCACACCCTCTTTTTATGGTCAATCATCAAAATAATCATGGAAATTTTGAAATCAGGCTGCACCCACATTAGCTAGCATGTCCCTGAACTGTTTCATTTATGGTATTTGCTTCCACTTGGGGCTCATTGTGACTTTTTCATACGTTACATTATGTAGTCAAGTGCACACAATTGCTTGTTGAGTTGCGAAACTTGTACTTTTTTTTGGGGGGGGGGTGTCATATGTTTCCAGGGAGCGCAACTAGGGTTGCCAACCGTCCCTTGAAAAACTGAATTGTCCCGTATTTAGAAATATAAGTACGCGTCCCGTATTGAGTTGTAAAGGGACGCACTTTGTCCCGTAATATCGTGAGTCAAAAATAGTCCGTAAAATGTCGATGGAACAACAGTTATCTTTATATGACAACTTACAGTAATGGTCCTAGGACCCCTCTGCTCTATGACCAATTAGCTGACAGCATATTTTTACACGAGTATGATGATACCGAATCGGCTTGTCTTATTGGTCGAGGTAATGCCGCTTGCCAAACTCTTATCGCGGAAGACAAAGCAGCGTGAATGACACGGTGACACTCGTTCGAGCAGCAGTGTGACCGGCAGAAGCACTAGTCCTCCGCAGAAATGATTGCAAAAATACAGAGGACGCGAAAGCAGAAAACACATGGGTCGAAAAAGTTTGAGAAAATATCTATCAAGTGCACTGCACTGTTTGCCTGCGCACTTTTTCCATAGCCGATGGTGGACTGACTGACCTCAAACAATTCTTGCTTTCAGTGGTGGAGACATACGGAAGGCTCAACAAAACTAGGGGAACCCGAGACAAATTTGTTGTCCACCAGGTAACGCCAGAGTTAGATCTGGTCTGTACGGTATGTAAATAATTATTTTTTTCAACCCTCTGATCAAGGTTAATATGGGAATGTGCAATGAATGTCAGCCTTGTGTAACATAATAACAAACATAATGTTGGGGTGCAATAAACAAGGACATTGAACACACAGGTAATTAATTGATTGATTGACATTGATGAATAATAGCTAAAGAATACACGCACACACACACACCCCCACACACATACCCTTACACCCCCCCCCCACACACACAGCCTTACATGAATTACAAGTTCAAACAGATATGCATAATTTTTACTGTACAAGCAGTCGATATACTACACTTTAATTATAAATATAGTAGAAAAACCTTTAAAAAAAAGTTTTATTTTTGTCTTTGATGATCGTTCTTCATCCAATCAAATGCGTTTACAAAGTTCTGGTGGGCGGGACCAGAGCCAGCAGTCTGGTTCTGCCAAAGCAGAAAGCGCTTTGCCCTTGGCAACACATTGCAAAAATTCTGATTGGATGACAATACAACCTTCTAAATTATGGATTAATAAATATATAATACAGTATATATGAATTCATTGCAGATATCAATACTTTAGCTTGAGGATCCATACTTAAAATTGAGCACTCTGGATTGGAATATCGATATTTTGGTGTCGATCTGCCCATCCCTAGTTGAAGGCAATCAGGTCGGCCGTCCCTGCCGATGACGTGTCCCTCATTTATTTTTCCGGGAGTTAGCAACCTTAGGCGCAACTGAGTGAGTTTTGTTGCGGGCGTGTTTGGCACCCCATACTGTAAGTGTGTATGTTAATTAGTAAATGGGCTGTCACTTGTATAGTGCTGGCTTTTCTACCTTTGGTACTCAAAGCGCTTCACACTGGACCACAATTGCCTGATGACGATGCAGAATCTGGGGGTTCAGTATATCACTCAAGGATACTTCGACACGGTCACACAACGGCTGGGGATTGAACCCACAACCCCTGGGTTGGGAGATGACTACTCTACCACTGAGCCATGCCATCCCCATGACATATGCCCCGTGAACATTTGCAAAGGTAGCGAATGTTGATTTCGCGTCAGGGTTTGTTCAGGGTCGCAAATGTTCGCCAGATGTTCGCCAACAGTTTCATAGTTTTTTATTGTCTCAAGGAAATTTGGCTTGTCGCTGCAAGAAAAACTGTCGGCGACCATTAAAACTGTTGGTGAGCGGCTCACGTTCGTCTTTGTGACCTTGAACGTAACCTGAAGAAAAATTAATGTCTGCTTACCCTCGCAAACTTTCATCGCTCAGTGATAAATAGGCTTAAACTGTGTACATTTGCACCAGAATATAAACATTTGTGATTTTTTTTGCGCATGTTGCTGCCCCCAATTTGATTAATTTGTCAGAAAAATAATGAACAGCAATTCCAAAACACGCAGTGGTGCCCCACCACAGGAATAATAATGATTATTATTACTAATGTTACTATGTTTATCATTATTATTATTATTATAACAACACTGTGCAATGTATTTCCACCATTTTTAATTTTCTGCGAACAAATGCTTTAAATGACAATATTTCGATTTGTAATTTGGAAGTAACAACATATTGTCATAGAATAAAATGTTATTTTTACTAAGTCATAAAGAGCAAAATCAAGGAAGCAGAATTTTTTAAATACAATCACAAGGGCATTAAACGCTCCTCCCTCTGTCTACATGCCACCTTGGCAAGGCAACTCCTACTAGTGAGGAGTCGATGTTTTGATGGAAAAGTTTTTCATTTAAATGCCTTTTATGTTATAATGTAATGTAACGTTTTGATCATTCCTCGATGTCATCATTTCATGCGACGCATGATGACACATCACTTCGTCAGTGACAAGCAATCTACTTATGTAGGAGAGTTCTAGCACCACCAGTTTCCACTTTAAGTGGATTCCGCTGTTTTAAGTGGGAGGAAAATAATATTGAATATGAACACTGTTCCCATGCAGATGAAAGGATAATTGTTTGTGACTATCCTTCCAGCCCGGCCCCTAATGCTCACAATATTTGGAGTTGTCAGGTTATCGTGGAGGAGGACCCAAATGCAGGAGGCAAAATCAGAGTGCAATATCAAGTACTTAATTTAAAGAAAAAAAAAAAAGGCTTGCAAGGTACTATGACAGCAAAAATGTTGAAGTCCGAAAAACAACAAGGACCAAAACAAACACTAGGACTAGGACTGGACTTGACTTTGACAAGTGACAAGACAAACCAACAAGGACTGAAAGAAAGCGGGGAACTACCGTAAATACAGACAAGTTGACGATACAACAAGGAACACCTGGACAAGACACAGGGGGTAGGAGGAAGCTGGTTGGCGAACACAAGGGACCGTGATGACAAGCACAGGTGGACTCAACTTAACGAGAGCCAGACAAAATAACACAAGGAAAAACTTGAAACTAAAGTCAAAAACCAAACTCAAAAGACAGACCATGACAGGAGTAATGTGAAAATATTGGACAGTATGTATACAAAGTGTTTGTGTTCATTATGTACTACATTGAATGCAAAAAAATGTGGCAAAATGCATTTGAGATATAATAACCATGATAACATTTCGGTAAACTTTCTTGTCACAGGCCACAACAAAAGTCAAACAATCTTGTGACACAAGGTTATTCAATTGAAATTTCCCATTGTGGTAATTTTTACCTGATTATATACACTCCTTTTAAATTTAAAGGAACACTTTGAAAACACATCAGAGCTAAGTGGTGAAAAAAATCATGCTGCATAACTCTACTGATATAGACTGGGTAATATGTTAGGAACGAAAAGGATGCCACATAATTTGACCAAATTGAAAACTCAACCCACAGCAGGCTGCATTCAAAGACACCTCGAAAATCAAAGTGCAAAAATGATGCGGCGGGTTAGTTCATCCATTCACCCATCACCCAAACCGCTCATCCGCACGAGGGTCGCGGGGTTGCTGGAGCCTAGCCCAGCTGTCTCAGGGCAATAGGCAGGGTACTCCCTGAACCAGTTGCCAGCCAATCGCAGGGCACACACAGACAAACAAGCATTCACATTCACAATCATACCTAGGGACAAATTACAGTGTTCAATTAACATACCATGCATGTTTTTGGAATGTAAGAGGAAAGCCGAGTACCCGGAGAAAACCCACACAGGCACGGAGAGAACATGCAAACTCCACACAGGAAGGCCGGGCCGGATTCGAACCCACGACCTCTGCACTGTGAGGCGGACGTGCTAGCTTAGTTCATGTTGCTGAAATTTAATTCCAGCTACTCAGAGTGGTACTCAGTAGTTTGTATGGCCCCCACGTGCTTGTGTGCATGCCCTGCAACGTCGGGGCATGCTCCTAATGAGACAACGGAGTTTTCCTGGGGTATCTCCTCCCAGGTCTGGACCGGGGCATCACTGAGCTCCTGGACAGTGAGGTGCAACTAGGTAGTGTTGGATGGACCGAAACATCATGTCCCAGAAGTGTTCTATCGGATTTAGGTCAGGCGAGCGTGGGGGAGTCAATAGTACCAATTCCTTCATCCTCCATGTACTGCCTGCATACCCTGCCACAAGTGGCCAGGCATTGTCATGACCCAAGGAAGGATCCAGGACCCACTGCACCAGCATAGGGTCTGGCATTGGGTCGAAAGATTTCATCCCGATACCTAATGGCAGTCAGGGTGCCGTTGTCGAGCCTGTAGAGGTCAGTGTGTTCCTCCTGTAGGGTCCAGACACCCCCCTCATGCTCGCATTAGTGACACTGACCCAAGACGAATGCAAAACTAGTGGAAAAACTGTCAGAAAAGATGAGGAGGGGAGGTCGTCTTGTTGTTGCTCCTCTACGCACACCTGATGTTCATTTCACTAACACCAAAGCAGCTTTAACAAATTAACAACCCCCTCTGTTATTTAACTCATCAGATCAATATCCCAGGTGTTTAAAAGACGTGATGCTATACTCAGATTAAAAAGTGTTTGTTTTTGGAGCAGTATATATTGAGAGGTCATAAGTTTTTCAGTGAGAGGACTCATCAGGAACATTTCTTCACCTTCCAACGTTACATAAAATGATCCATAAAAGGTCCTCAGTCACCCTTTTAGGCTTTTACATCTTTGAGTCCAACTTGTCAGTCAGCCAACATGTTTAAATCACAAACACAGGCCTTGGGTTGCAAAGTCACTCTGCATCGCGTCATGACATTAATTTTCACCACAACCATCCCTGCAGCCTTCCCATCTCGCATGGCCACGATCGGCATGTTGTAATCCACTCTAGTCGGACCTCGCTTCCATTCCAAGGTGCCGCTGAAGTTCTGTTTGAAAACAAGTGCATTATGGTCCTAAATGGGGTGTGCGAGTGATGCATGTAGGACAGTCTAGACAGAAACAGGATTATTCATTTATGGCATAGTGTTTTTATTTTATTTTTTTTTACCCTTACACTTTTTCATTTCTCTCATGTTTGGTGGTGCTTATCTATGAAATAAAATTATAAACTTAACTCAATGTATATACAAAAGTACCCAGACATGCTTCTTAATCAATTACTAATCAATCGGAATATCAATTCTTTTTCTTGAGAAGACATTTTGAAAAATGATATAATTCTTACATGTGCAAAGACCATGAAGTTGTGCTTGGGTAATACTAGTGTGGAAGAAATCGGACAAACCCCATCACCAAACTTTGGGATGAACAAAAAAAGAAGGTGTAAGACATTAGGGCTTTTTTTTCTTTTTTGCTGTTGAGCATCAACATTTTTCGTTCAAGGCTAATAGAAATGTTTAGAGGCATCCCACTAAGAAGTAGTGCCAGCTCTGACAACGGCTGGAGTGACAGCCGAAACTGTCAGCAAGGTAAGAGACTTGTTTCTTTACCGGAAAGAAACGTCAAACCTAATAGAAGGCCACAGAAGAACAGACCAGTGTCTTGTCCTTCTCCGTTCTTGGGTGCTTGTAGCTGTGTTTTGGTTCTCTATTCTGTTGCAGGACCCACGATCTGAGCCTTTCTGACGATACATTGTACCCTGCAGAGACTGAAGACAATTTACTGTATCCCAGATGCAACAAAACATTTCCTGGACCAACAAGCCCAACCATAGAGCTAATGATACTGCAGTTTGGTCCGAATCTCTTTGTGGCTTGTCAATGCTTTTGGGAAAATTGCGATCTCATCTATTATTAGTTACTTCATTAGCCATTGAGTGAGCGGCATGGCTCAGGTGGTAGAGCGGTTGTTTCCCAACCTAGAGGTTGTAGGTTTGATCCCTACCCCTTGTGACCATGTCAAAGAGTTCTTGAGCAAGACACTGAAACCTCATTTGCTCCTGAGGCTGCATCATCAGTAGGTGAATGACAAGTCAGTGTTAAAGCGCTTTGAGTACTTTCTAGGTGTGAAAGTGCTGCACAAATGAAATCCCAAGCATATTGCAGTTTTTCTCTTCCCTTAATGTAATGGCACCACAAATTTTGACTATGTGTGCAATAACAACCTTTAAAGACCCAACTAAGCAAAAGTGTAAACCCAATCTTTGGGTTACTATAGGCCCCCACCCCCACAAATGTGGCTCACTTGTAGTGTTAAAACTTTACATTAATACAGACAGTAATACTAATGGATATTTTTTTAACGTAACACGGCAACTTAAAATGATCACCTTCCATATACAAGCTATTTGACTCTTCTTGGTTTACCTAAAAGTAACTCCAACTGCCTCATGCCTTGAACATACTATGACGCATTTCCCCTCAAAAGTGAAGCCTGTAGAGGACATTATGAACAGTATGTTTGATAGTGAATAATGGCAATACTACCATAGTCATAGTTCAAATAATCATAAACTAGCTGCACATTACGTTAATATTCCTGTTCCTGATGGGTCATAAATTATTCTTCGATCTTATGATACCATGATAACTGTAACCCATAAATCAATTACCATCATGGCTTTTTACATCAAATGGCCATGTTTACCAGAGCTGTGCATTTTACTATAATTTCGCAGTCCATTTCCCCTTCCGGCTTCCATCTAACCACCTTTTTGTCTGGCCGGACCAAATAGTAATTGCGCATTTTAAATGGGCTTCCGTTAGAGTTTCCGGCTACCAACTTCGACCAACTTTCATTAGCAACGCCTAAGCTGAGGCGATATTTTAAACGAAAGACTCACCGTGGCATGGAAGCCTCACCATCTCTTTTTAGGACACAGGAACTGTCAAAAAGCCTCGGCCACGCCAACGGGAAACTGAAGCCTCGTTGCGGCCATTGAGGCCTCACTGCGAAAATAGACGATAGACGATTACATCAACGGGAAAAATGGGCTTCCGATGATGCTTAGTCCGTCTATTTCATAGTCTATTTTCTACAAAACACAGTGTTCACTTCTCGCATCTTGACCTTTCATACACTTTGCATGAGCCTAAACACATTTTCTATAGTGTTGATCCTGTTCAGAGTCACAGCCATCAACCTATTTGTAATAACTAAAACCTGGTGCACACATACTGAAAGGTAGGCCAGTTTTGAGGGTGGGTCCTCCCTTCCGATCAAATAAATGTAAGGCTCAATTATCTGATGTGTCAAAAGATTGTACTGATTGATGATCGTGTGGTGTGTGGTGTATTGATCATGGTTTTACTCCCAGATTTGCTCACAAAACGTTCAGTGCCAGCAATCCATTAATGTTGAATGTTCAATATTCCATCAGGGTCATAAATCAATCACAACATTCCTTTGACCATACTGTGCCATATGTGAATCAATCTTGATTATTGTTTTTTATTTTAATTTATATTTCTTGGCATTGCCTGATCCCTAACTTAACCTGGGGTTTGTGTGTCCCAATGATCTGAGGAGCTAATTTGTCTGGGTCTTTATGACCATGGCAGGGTCAACCATGGCTAACAAACCCTAGGTCAGGGACCAGACACTGTACGACTCATAGACCCCCTATGAGGACTAAAATCTTTGGACTTCGATTTCCCTCGGTCACCGGGGGCCTACTCTGGAGTAAGTCCTGGGCTCGGTGGCGAACACATGGTGACCGGTCCTGCAGCCATGGGGCCCTGCTGGGCACCACCCGAAGAGGCAAGGTGGGTTTCCCCCCACCGTCTGTGGGAGGTGACAATGAGATCTGGTGTGTAGAGAGCTAGGTGACTGAACTTGGCGGTGCGATACTAAAAAATATAATACATGTCAGTATTACTGCCAGTGGGTCACTGGTGGTGTAGTGGTACACTTGCCTGACTTATGTGCGGGCAGCGTGGGATTAGTTCCTGCTCAGTGACGGAGTTTGTGTGTTTCCTGTGACTAGCTGGCGGCCAGTTCAGGGTGTAGACTGCCTTTTGCCCAAAGTCAGCTGGGGTTAGGCTCCAGCACCTCCCTAAGCGGTGTTGAAGATGACATGACATGTCAGTGTTAAAGCAATACATGGTGTATAAATAATATTCAAATAAATACATCATAAAATACCACATTTTATATATATATATATATATATATATATATATATATATATATATATGTATATATATATGTAATATACTGTATATATATATATATATATATATATATATATATATATATTTATATATATATATATATATATATATATATATATATTTATATATATATAACCAACATGACAAAATCAGGTGACAGCTGTAGCGATTGTTTTGTATCAAATATGAATTTAATAAATGGGTGGCGATTGGGTTAATGCCTGCACTAACTCTCGATTGCTGCTAGGGGGCGTTTTGGGTTGATTCTTTCGACAAAACAGACGAAGTCCTCGTAATTCAGTCTTAATATATGAAGGCGCTACATTAAAAACCTGTAAATCCGATTTACCAAATCAGTGATTGAAAGTTTCTGTAAATGACAATGATTTATTTTCTACAGCTATCGAAATCTAAATGAAACACACTTCAATGTTCAGAAACAGAAATAGAAACACAATAAAGAAATACTATGGCAAGTCTAAATAAATGAAGAAAACGAATATCAAAGGTTTGTGAAGAAAAGGGCATTGGGGACCGGACAATGTGCGTGCATGTGTGTGTGCGTGCGCGTGTAATGAGCAGTGAGCTAGCGTACCAGGCTAAGGTTGCTGGCTTATGCCAAGCATTACTTGATTCCCAAGTTAATTATTTACCAATCCTATGGCCCGTAGGTGATTGCAAGCTGCACTTACGGGTGTTGGTTGTCGTCGCTCAATGGGGAAGGGGAGGAAGCGTTGCCGCGGAGAGTGATATCACAGGTTAGCAAGAAGAAGAAGAAAAGTTGATTCGAAAAATGAAAAAGTTCCACCAAGGAAAATTGATCGCAACGGCCACAGAGGTTCTGCGGTCAGCACGCTGGTTCGGACCAGGTGGAGCTACCCGTTTCAGGCGCCCAGACACTGGTCGTCCGGGCGCGTCGACTTTTTGCCGGACGCACGCTGTGATTCCTGTTTTGAGGGAAGGGGCGCACCTTTTTGTGGGGTGCGGCCGCGCTGTGCTGGCTAGGTGGAGGCTAGAACCAAACAAAATTTTGAAGGCCCCCACGTGTGCTTTATGTTTTATGTTTCAAGTGGTCAGGGGCGGGGTGGCCATCAGGAATTTCGGTAAAACGACAATTTTACCAAACGGCCAGTGTATTCCTGAGCCAGTCCTAGCCATCATGGCCACCAGCAGCTGTCTGGGCACCACTGTCAACCATTACGTTTCAGCGCGTTGACGGCCGCACAACATCGCCGATTATCTTTTCAGCAGCCTGACGATGACAACTTTTCAGCACATTCACACATGAATCGTTATATACATTATTCTTGCATCATACGATCCAATAGAGTGTCATAATGGTATATGTTTATACTTCGCATCCAACCACAAAATCACTAGATCTATCCTTATTGGTGTTTTGAACTATGATAAAATAGAAAGAATACGCTTCAAAATGAAATAGTAACAAGACTTTTTTGTGTGTGTAAGTACGTGAGTAGAAAGTACGGATATTTGCGTTGTAAAATGTAAGGAGTAGAAGTATAAAGTAGGTTGAAATATTATTACTCCACTAAAGTGTCGATACCCCAAATTTCTACAAAAGTAAGGTAACGAAGTATTTTTACTTTGTTACTTTACACCTCTGAAAATGAATGTGAGTGATTATGTGTATAAATCTTAACACCGTCCGACGAATGACGGACAAGCAAGATTTAATAAATTTCCCAACTCTGACTCAAATATAGTATGTTCATTATGGTTTTAAAGCTGGGGGGGTCATATGTTACCTCTCTCCTTTGATTTTATGCATCGTGGGTCATTAATCTATCGCCACAATCATTTGGCACAACCAATCTTGTTAGGAAGAAAAATGATCTGCCATTTGATCTTTTGACATTACAAGGTCATAAAATCCAGATCGATGTATGTTCCATTATGGTTTTGTCATATTGTGCATAACTCTGTTCTTCGATCTTTTGCATAATGAGTCATACATCAAAATCCCAATTTTACTTTGGACATAAGCAGTCGTTTTATCATAATACCATTCTGCCATTTGATCTTTTAACAACAGGAGCTCATAAAATCCAGCTGTACAGTACAGTATGTTCCTCTATTGTTTAATGGGTGTCATACGTTGCATGTCTCCAATGATCTTTTCTGCATCGTTGGCCATAACTCAATCACCACAATCCTTTTGGACAAGCAGTGGTGTTACTTTGAGGGGTTGTCAAAAATTCTTCCTTTTGATCGTTTGATATCAGGGGGTCATAAACTCCAAATTCACAGTATGTAGCATTTTGGGTTATTTTTTTTTAGAATTGTTATAAATCACACTCCTTTTGCATTGTGAGTCATACATCAATTTCATTCCATTCCATGTGGACACACTCTCTCATTGCTGACACAAAAACACATTTGTTAACTCTCAAGCATATTTTGGTCAATCAGAAGTCTAAAGCATTTCCCCCCTTTAGTATGACTATCAGCCACCCACTTTGCAGAAGATGCGATACAAATACTAGTGAAAGTACAGTATGTGCTGTTAAGAAGTCATCAGAAGAAGAAATGTGACTGTGGATGTGTGAGTGACTTGGCCAAAGCAGCTGGCATCCCAGCGTCATTATTCACGGGCTAATTGCCTCTTGGGCCCGGTGTAGTGGAGAAAAACATACCGAATTGAAGGCAGCAGGTACACCAGCAATACTTTGACAGGATCATTTCCGACCATCCATGCTTTTGCCTTGAGCGGGATAATCTCATTATGCCCCAGGATACTGACAGAACGGCACAACTCACTCGAAAATAAACTATTTGGTGAGGCATAACAATTCAAGCTGCAAGAATTAACATCCCAACTCTGACACCCCATGAATTAGAACATTCATTTTTTGTACAAATAACACATATATTAAAAGAGAGAATATAGCACATAAAGTGCAGTCGTTTTTTGCCTGGCTTTTTCAGATCATCTTGTGAGTTTTGGAGATTAAGCGGTTTTTCATTAGTCTGTCAGCTTTCATTATAACATGAGAAAATCGAATTAGTTTGGTGTATCTGACAGCTTTTCCAAACTAATTCATTCTGTCAAGATAAATGCAGCAGATGGTGTTTGTGTAAGTGAAAGCTTGCTCTTCCATCAGAGCACTTAGGAAAAGTGCAAGATCCTTCATGTTTCAGATTTAAATGCTCATTGTGTTGTTGATGTTATTGTTATTTGACAAAGGAAAATTAAACCAACTATATTCTTTCACAAGTAAACCATCTTGTTTCAAGCGGTTAATAAACAAATTATTTTATGCTTTATTTCTTCCATTAAATTGCTCTTCAATTCAATATTTGCAATTATAGTAGTTCCAGCGACAAAAGAGAGAAAATAATTGTTTCATCTCATGCATAAGTGTTTTTGAAATATTCAATTAGTCATAATTAGGGGAAGAAAACTACATTAGAAATAAATTGTGTGTGGTTCAAACCACTACCCTGTAGTACTCCACTGCTAAAAAAAATGGCTGAAAAAAATCGGACAGTTTTTTTTTTTAAATACAACAAATTTTCTCCTTACAATATATGTTTTTTTCACAAAAATATTCAATGTCACAAACACAATGTGAATGAGAGTTGATGGAAATTGGAACCCAAGTGATTGGGACCAAACAACAACATTGGCAAAAAGTCCACCACATCCAATAAAACCTACATGGAGTATTTTAGTCACTTTATTTCCCAATCCACTGTATTTGATCTGCCGGGGAACTCATTTCGGGCAGGAGGAGTGTGGAGGATTTTAATCAAAAGCTTGAGAGGCATCTGCGTGTAAAAGCTGCAATGACACCGGCTATAAACTAATGACCTACACACAATATTAGAAAAAACTGCAACGAATTTCATTATCAGGAGCAACACAACACCAGTTGACTGTGAGGTTGTGATTGAAATGTCTCTGAAGGAGTTTTTGGGGGGAAATACTTGACAGTTGTTGAATTGTGACAGAGAGGTCAGCACTGCATAAACCAGGGGTTGGCGACCTTTAACTCAAAGAGCCATTTCAACCTGTTTTCCACGGAAATGAAAACACTGGGAGCCGCAAACACTTTTGACATCTGAAATGAATATATTAGCATATTCATCGCTAACCGCGTTTATAAAGTCCATATTAAAATGAAACGGACTTACCTCACGACCCACAATTGAGGAGAGTCTATTTGCAGCTAAACATCTCATCGATCCATACAGTATTAAACAAATAAGTAGGGCTGTCGAAGTTAAAACATTAATTATGGAGATTAATTTAAATTTGATAACGTACTAAAAAAATTAAGTAAACTCAATTTTATTTACTTCTTGTAGTAGCTGACCTCTGCTCACTGTGTAGACAAACTTAGAGGATGGTCACTGTCGCAAAGACGGACTTTTACGTAGTTTTACTTTAAAAAGTTGCTCGATGGCTCATTAGAGAAATGAAATCCAAAATAATTTTCACATTTTGCAAAGCCAAATTCAAATACCATATTAGTTGTAAATCATTGGTATATCTTTCAACTGTTGTATTTTACAGGAAAAGAATCATATTCAAGGATCAAAGAAAGCTATTAGAACTAGTCTTTGAATCTAACTTTTATTTTTCTTCTACATTAATTCAGAGATTTTACTCAGGTAAATATCGGCTCCAAGCTTCGTAAAAAAGTAGTTGAAAAATACGATTAATCTCAATCAATTATGGAAAATTTTGCGATCAATTAGTTAAACAATTTGAATCGCTTGACAGCACTACAAATAAGCCTACGTAACCTCGCTATTTTCACTCGTTACTGTCTAAAAAAGAAAAAAAAAGGAAAAAAAAAACATTACTAGACAGTAGCGGGGCGGTCATTACGCCACACGGCTTCTACATTCCGCATTGTGTCGCACACACCTCCGGCCGTGAAACTGTGCTTTACTTGAGTATTTGCTATTTTCGCCGCTTTAAATTGGCTGGAATTGCATAAAATTGAAGACGAAATAGGGATGAACATTGACCATATTTGGACTTCCGCGGTTGTCGGCCGACAGCGACGATATACAATTTTATTTTAATATTTCGAGATCACAATAATCTTCCAATTTACAACTACAATCAAACAAACGATAAAACATTAAAAAAATACTTTGTTTGGATATTGTGTGGTTTTGGTGTTGCTGGCATGCAGCAGGCGTGTCAGCAGGCAGCTGTGCATGCCAGCTGCCTCCTGACGCATTAATTGCTGTCAAACGTCTCTGGAGAAGGTGAATGCTAATCACCGAAATTGCACAAGGTCTGAAGAAAGGAGTTAAAAACTTTGACTTAATAAGAAGACATGATACACCTTTTAGAGGCAAATAACATACACTTCAATCGGACACTTATAATTCATTTTCCCAAGCCAAGCAGAGCCGCAAAATAAAGATGCTCCGAAGCGGGTCGCCGACCCCTGACATATACCCTTGAAGGGATTTTTGTAAAACACATTTGATAGCACAAATTGGGGAAAAAAACACTGGCTATTATTAAAAGCACCTAATTCAAAATATTTCAGCCGGACCAGGCCATCCATTACTACATGGTCCAAGTTGTGTCGGATATGATCACACCTTTAACTGAATTTAAGGCAAAATTGGTAGTGTTTTTTCTAATTAATTTGTGAAACGTGGAAGAACGGTTAAATGTTTTGGCTGGGCCACTGCAATGTACTGTAACTAAGATTTAAGGCCTCCACACACCAATCTGACGTCGGCCGTCATGGCCAACTGTCGCATTGACCTAGAAATCGGCATGTTGGACCGGAGAATGACGGACGAATACACCGCAAAAGCCGACGGAGATGCCAACTACTCCAGAACTTCTGTGCATGTGTGGGTAAGTAGTAAGTAAGTAGTACTCCACCATGCCATCGGAATTAGACAATTACGAATGGTTTCTGTATGAAAATAAATTCAAGTATAAAAATAAATCCTATCTAGTATAACCAGATGCGTCCTATAGCGTCCCATAGTTTGCCTTTCATCACTCGATCGGCGTAGCCTTTGACAATGATTTCAAATAACGGTAGTCTTCATTGAATTTGAGTGATTAATTCGTCTTCGCGCTCTTCTGTCCAGCCAGCTATTATGTCCATAGAGGAGATGTGAAAAATGAGCGAAGTTGATTTAGTGTTCCTCATCGCCTGTTGTAGTGTTTTCAATGACCGCCCCGCTTGTCTGTGCTTCACTTGAAAATTCTGGGAAAGTAAGCTCTTTGTGCCTCGTCAAGCGTCTGATTGAGAATGCTGACGACAACAGCTGCTTATATAGAGAGCTTTCCTGTTCCATCGCTTCTTTCTGATTGGTGGCCCACGGCGGGTAAACGGTCATCCAATCAATTTGCTGATGGGACGGCTCCCGCACACAGCGCGCACTGATTGGATGGCCATTTTGAAAGTTTAGTCTGACTTGCAGATGGACGGCTGTTTAAAAATAGAGGCGGACCGGCCTATAGGTGGGTGCTATTTTTTTCCCCTCCGGGAAAAAGGACGGATGACATGAAGGCACACGTGACGTGACACGACTCCATCAAGTCCTTTTTATTTTTCATATTATACAAATATATATATATATATATATATATATATATAATTGTTGCCTCGCCCACCAATAATTCAATGTGTCATTATTTTGTCGAGGTGATCCTATCTTGTGCAAAATCATCCACCGTTCCACTGTACTCCCGTCCTCCCTTCTGCTGCAGGGCCAATGTTAAGTACGGCTTTTTGAAGATGTGGGGCGGAGCTAGGGGTTGTGACGACAGGAGTGGCTACTACTTGCTGAAGTTGCAGCCCCAACCAAGCGTGAAGAGCGCCCATAAAGGCAAAGTAAAACCTTGTATTTTACTTTCACTCGGGGAGTCAGCACTTTGTCACCAAGTTGCCAAATTACACTCACCCAATTCTGCATGCAGTGCATTCAGCCGGCCAAACACAAATCCCCCACATCCAAAGTATGACTGAACAATTCGGCAAAATTCTGAACTCTGCTTAGCGTTGGGCCTTGACATGATAGTGCTTCTGCAGTTTGAACATTGTAGATCTTTACAAAGTACAGCTGCCAAGTCTACTGCTTTGAAAGTTGTGTAGGGGCAGTATGGTGGAAATTAGCAAAACAATTGAATTGGCTGTTTAAATGCACACTTGATGGGTTGGCAGGCACTCCAGAGACCCAACTTTATGTATATATGCACTTTTACATAAATGTGCTTTAAAGCAGCATTAGCAGTTCAGATCAGACAGACAATCCAGGTTTTGCCATAAATGAACAGCACAATTAGTTTCGAAAATGAATGTCTGGATTTGATCTTACCTTGGTTATATTGTGTCATATAGCAATAAACAGTCTGTACAATTTGAGGATTGTTGCATGATCAGATCAAGTGAAAACAAGACAATTCTAGACTTCTCTAGATTTAGAAAACTCCCAACTCAAGTATATACCTCATTTGACTAGAGAGAAGCAAACTTGCTCGAGTCAAGAGCATGGCACGGCATGACAATCAGCCAATTCTCTCAACTGCGGTCTCTAAACGCGCTTGATACATTTCCATTCAAGGTCTTTTATGACAAAGCAACAAAACCCAGAGGAGCTTTGCTATGAAGAGGTCTTTTATCATCAATAGAATATTTGCCCACAAAAAGGTAAATGACAGGAGGATTGTATTTTCTCTGCCGAAGGGCCTGTAAAGTGCACAGAGGTTAATTGTCAGATCCAAGGGTAGATTTGCATCAATGTTTGCAAAGAGAAAAGGATTCTTCCATGGGATGGATTGGTATCTTCTCACTGTTTCCCCTGCTCTGATTAATCTTAATGAATTATGCAAATAACCTTTATCTCAAATGATTTAGCGATGTTTCTGTATTGTTTTATTAATGCGCTTTTGAATTACTCTGTATAATCATGAAGCCTTTCTGTTTGTAATTCATCGCCGGCTCTTTATTAAATCCACAGCAGTCTCGGGTGGCTCGCATGCAGGAATGAGAAATTAGTCATTACTGTAATTTAATGATTTCTAACCAAACAAGTTGGATCACTAAACACACACACCCACTCCTCGCCTTCAACGCCATCCGGTGGGCTGGATTAGTGGGAGTGAGCGCTCAGGCACTATTTTTTCTGCCTAATTAATTATGTTTGATATAAAGATCTTTTTGCACTGAATGTTCATGTTTCAATTACAGAAAGAGAGTGAGGTGGTGCTTTGATGGAGTCGAGACTTTCCAACACTTCACTGCAAGAATTTGTGGTTCGAATTTGATATTTGGCCGAAAAGTGTTGGTCTTTTGGGGGATTTGGATACAGCTAGCAGAGCTAGATGCACCGCCGAAATGATGAACCGGTCTGTCTTTCCGTCAATGACGGATGCCCGTTTTGCTGACGATTGATGGGAACATTTTTTAAACAGGTGTACTAAGCATAGACGGAACCCGATTTATTTAATCCGCCATTCGTCAGTAGTCCCTCATTAGTCTATTTTTTGCGGTGAGGCTTCGGAGCGGTGAGCGTGGGGGGGAAAATAGTGAGTTGTTGTTGCTTGGTGGACAGATTTGAGTGAAGGACCAGGCTGTGAAGAGGCTTCCAAAGCGCTGAGTCACTATTTCTGTTCAGATATTGTCCAGCGGAGGGGGAGATACGCTGAATCTGTGGATGGATTGATGGATGGATGGATGGATGGATGGATGGATGGATGAGGCGGTCTCCAGAGATGGGCATTCGTCTATGTTTTGGTCTCTGAATTCCCGTCTATATTTCAGACCCGCCCGGTCGGTCCGAGCCAGCCAAACGGCGTAGAGAATGGACTTTACCAGTACCATGTCACCCGCAGGTGCCCCAGTGCAACCAATTTCCCAGATTTTATTCCACCGATCACCACGTTCTGCGTGTGTGTGTGTCTGTTGTTTTTATTTTATATTTTTTCGTTATTTGGCGGCGTGTCTGCTTGTGCGGCACCTGCATGTGACGTGAAAATTATGTTGCCGATGCCGATTGGCTGTCGCCGACGAGGGATGGACTGGGAGCACATGGGGCGGCCGGAAATGCCACCCAGAAATTTTAAGGCCTTGCTAGACCAATTCGACGTTGGCCAACTGTGACCGACGCTTACCCCCTGTGGTGTTGGGCCAGCTGTCGGCATTTCACGCTGGAAAAATACACCGCAAAAACAGACAGCGACGCTGACCATTAAAGTACCTTCTGCGCATGCGTGAGATATAATACCCTTCCATACCATCAGCGGTGGTAGTCACTTTTCCTCATGGTTAGAAAAAGCCAACCGGAAAGCTATTGGCTGGGGGCAGATTATACAAACGTAAACAATGCATTAAGCTATAGTTTTCGCTCATGATAAACTCCCACGCGAAGTAAACCTTCACGTTCTTGACACAATATTGTGAAATACTTACGTTGTCAACTCTCACATACTTGTACTTGTAAGAAGATTAAGGCAACAAAGGCGTGCTCACTGTTTTACCGCATTTGTCACTTTCCGTTCGTACTCCGTGCGCTGATTCGCTAGCTTACAGCCAATCAGAGTGACATAATGTCATGACTCACGACGCCGATTCAACATACTGAAACGCCAACCAGACGCTTCCTGACGAGGTTCAATGTTACGACGGTGTTTGCTACAGCAATCAGACGGCACAATCAGACACCCCGACGCTTACAAACGTCCGACGTCGGATTGGTGTATCTAGGCCTATAGACGGATAGACGATGCCCAGCTCTGGCTGTCACCATTGCAACTTGACATACGATCGTGTTGGAAGTGCAACCCTCACCAATGACTCAAGTTCTGATAAGAGGGTCATTGTGATTTAATTGGATTCTTTCACAGTTTTTACATCACATTAGAAAGGTGCGAATAGAATACTTATCTACTCTTGATTTGTATCCATCTATTCATCCACTAATCAACAGAATCCATTCAGTCATCCACTAATCCACACAATCGATCCATCCATACTTCGCAAACAATCCGTTATCCATTCCGTCAGTCCAACCATGTGCATCCAGCTTTTCCTCAAATGTATTCATTGTTTCTTTCATTGTATCAAACATTAATATTTTAACTATCACACATACACATTAGTGGTGCAACGGATCAACTTTGATCCGTGATCTGTACGGGTCACGCATAAGGCATGGACTTCAAATTGGTTGGTGAAAAAAAAGTGTGTGCGTTCACGTGAACAATATGATCAGTCCACATTCATTATAATAGCAGCAGAGGAACTTAAAACTCTTGTTAATCATGTTAAGTCGCATGTATGGGAGCATTTTGGCAACTAGAGGCAAAAGGGTATGAGCTCGATGAGCGGAAGCTCGATAAACGGAAGAATCTCCTGGCAGCTTTTAGTTTTCAAAATAAAGATTCACATCAAAAGTTCCAGTTTGGTCATCTCTTTATAGCAAAATATAGTTAAATATTTTATTTTATTGAAGGCTGCAATGTTAGATTGTTAGATTTTATATATTTGTATTATGCTCAGCAGAATTCAACTGGTCTGGCAAGGCTAATTGAACATAACAGACAATATGAACCACATACATGTCTGGAAACCAGCGTTTTTTTCTAGATGCGTTTGTGATAGTGCAAGTAAAAAATTCCTCTACTCATGCATGTGTGACCCGTAAAATGTGTTGTTTTTCATTGATTATTCTTTGCTGCGGCGGCACGGTGGTCGACTGGTTAGCACGTCCGCCTCACAGTTCAGAGGTCGTGGGTTCGATCCCGGCTCCGGCCTCCCTGTGTGGAGTTTGCATGTTCTCCCCGTGCCTGCGTGGGTTTCCTCCGGGTACTCCGGTTTCCTCCCACATTCCAAAAACATGCATGGTAAGTTGATTGGACTGTCTAAATTGCCCCTAGGTGTGATTGTGAGTGCGAATGTCTGTCTCTGTGTGCTCTGCGATTGGCTGGCAACCAATTCAGGGTGTCCCCCGCCTACTGCCCAAAAAGACAGCTGGGATAGGCTCCAGCACGCCCCGCGACCCTTGTGAGGAGAAGCGGTATGGATAATGAATGAATGAATGAATGAATATTCTTTGCTGCACTACTTTCTAACATCTTCTGCAAACTTGAGTCTTAATATATATATATTACGATAGTGAAAATGAGTGGAAATGTGAATAACACTGCGATCAGGCAGAATTCTCCAAATTTTTCGGAGAACAAAAGTATCAGCATACTGTAGAGAGCAGGTGTGGACTGAGTAGTATAGATAAGTGGAGGTTTTAGAACTGAGTCCAGCGATGTTTACCTCGCTACTTTATTTACAGTGTGTACATTTTCTACTACTTTGCAAATTCCTGACCAACATTGATTCATATAAGTATAGTACATTTAATGTTGCCTAAAACAGGGACTGTGCAGAGAACATCAGTGGCCTTTGTAGTCTGGGTGGTGGACAACAATGCATGAAGTCAGACAAAACACAAACACACACCCACAGCTTGAGAACCCATATTAATATATTCTCAAAAAAAAACACCTCAGTTATAGCGCTGAATTTCCATGCTCTCCTCACTCATACCCCGTTGTTGCCCTAGCAGTTCCTGTTCACTGCCAAAGACATACATGTGAGACATGATCGATAAATCATACATTAATAAGTAGTTCAAACATTACAAACATAAGTCTCCATTGCTCGTGGCCAAAAGCTAGCCACTAGTTGCCAGCAGCAAGTGCAAGTGCTGGCAACAGCAAGTAGCCAAATAGTTGCCTTGCTTTCTTCATTTTCTTCTTTTTCAATGAGTTGGACAAAGGCTCTCTCTCTCTAACTCTCTCTTTGTTTAAAGCTAGAGGATGTGCCTTAAATTGCACTTTAAGGTCTTTCTCATTCACAGTCCATGTATAAATTAAAAGGTATCCTGCATTATATTGCATATTCGACATTTTGAGTTGAATGTTTATTTCTTTAATGGGCAAAAGTGTCTTATAAAATAAATGAAGACAATATTATTTATTTATTCATTAAATTTTGCTGATCCCTAAAACGATCCGATCCGTGCCCCAAATCCGTGATGCGATCCGAACTTTGAGTTTTTGATCCATTGCACCAGTAATACATAGCATACTTTTAACCACCAATCTATCCACCTGCCCATCGATCCATCCATCCATCCACCCACCAAGACACACCCACCCATTCATCCAGGCACCCAAATTAATCCTGGCAATGCACCATCCACAAAGCTGAGCATTTTACTAAAACTTTGCCGTCTGTTTATTGCCTTCCGCCTACAGCCGGGGTACCCTTCCGCCGTCCATCTATCCGCTCACTCAAATCTGTTCCCCAAACATCAATAACTCAATCTAACAATATTATTGTTACAGAAACCTCATCGCGGTTATTGAAGCCTCCCCGCGACAATAGGCGATTATATAGGCATATAAAAACGGGCTGCCGACTATGCTTGGTCAGACTATTTTTTTTAATTTCCTGTTTATCGTCTACAAACTGGGTGTCCATTATAGGCGGATAGACGGACTGGTCCATCACATAGGCAGAATGCCCAGCTCTGCAAATTCATGTCTTTCTTGTCCACTACTTCTTCAAATATTCATCCATTGAGCTTGTGCATTAATCAACCATCTTTGTATATTTTCCCCAATCCATCAATCTACCTGTTGAGTCAACTTGTCAACAACAAACCTCCCCAACCAATTCATCCCTACTTCATGTCCATCCATCCTTCTTTCCATCTCATCATAAACTATGTACATCCAACAGTCCTTTCCCCCCCCATTAGCCATTCACTCCTATACACCATCTATCCTCCTTGTCCACCGATCACTCCCATCGATCGATCCAGTCATTCATCTGTCATCTGTTCCTCTTGTTCCACGCCTCCAAGCTGACACTTTTATTGTCTTTGGACAGACAACTTTTGGTGATTGTCAGATGCAGCACCCGGGGGGAAATCTTTGGGATACAAAACAACAAAGAAGAAAAACCTCTTTGTAGACAATGGGATGTAGTATTTCAACTACTGTTCAAAACAAACAAAGGGCTCAGAGATGAAGACTACTTGTTGGAAACTAATCAAATGGGATATGAGGTGTTTCAGGGTGAAAGATAATTATCAGTCTCTCTCAGGACCAGGTTTCGGATGGCTTTCTTGTTTTTTGGGATGTTCGCAATGTGACACTTTATCTTTTGTGCAGACCTATATACACTTCAGTAAAATCCTTAGCACAACTTGCAAAAACTGCTTGCAATGTGAATACCAACTCCAAACAGACTGCATCTTCCATTAGGTTAGATTTATTGATATAATACCGATATTTGTAATCAATGGTGGTTGTCAGGCTTTGAAAACAACAGATAACATTTAAATTTTTTGGCAAAAACCCTTATGTGTTTTTTTATCATAGTGCCGCCACCTTTTCTACATATCAAGTCTTTGCAGGGATGAATTGATATCCTAACAACTCGATGAAACATAATGTAGCTTTTTCATAAGGCTAAAAGGAATGAAAATGCTTGTCTGGCTTGATCTTCAACACAAATGTGCATTGAGCGTCTTGGGATCTCTACATGGTGAGAAAAAACACAAAAGTATCACATCACATTTTTCTTCTTTTTTTTTGCTGTTATGATAATCCACAGTCTTTCAGCTAATAAATATCTTCATGTTGGAGTCCTCTGGTCTGTAGGAGTCAAACTATAATACAAAGATACAATTGGTAGGGAGTCGAGTTACTCATAATGCTATGTTGGTAATCTTTTTCAGAAACGCAGTCTGAAATGAAGCCCCATTCCATTTATCCTTTTTTGAGGGACTGTCCATCCATGACCAAAGTCCTTATTAGTCTCTCGTTTCCAACAATCCTACCAAAAAAATATATATATATATCCGAGTGTTCTACTGTGAAACAAACGATGTCTGGTCCCAAACAGACGACTATCGTGTGACCTAGAAAGAGAGTGAAAGGAGAGAAGAGTTAGAAAGGAATGCTCATAAACAACAGTCCATAAAATGTACAATAAAGTGCATCTCTGCACCATCAATCATATGTGAAAATGAACGACGCCTTCTTCAAATGGGGGCGGCGGGTATCGATTGTGTTAGACTTTTTCTTCTTTTCTGCTTTGCTCTACCCACAATATTTAACCCAAAGGAATTGTTATGAAAGCAGGTGAAAATGAATATACACTTGCATGTGTGACTATGTTAATATTTAAGTGGTCCTGAATAAAGCCTCTGCATAATACTTTGTATAATTTACTGACGCTGCTTTGGATAGATCCCCAGCCATGTTGACCCAAGGGTAAATGTTTTGCCACTGTGCTGAATCACTGTGGGGAAGACAGTTTTCCATTTTAAAGGGAAGTCAACGCAAACATTTTTTTTTTCCAAGAATATGTTCTATGCAAGTCCACTAGTTGAAACAGGGCATTCTGATAAATATTGCGTTTGTGGAATAAGTGTTAATCCACTCGTTTTTAGCCATCTCTGGGGGCGGCCATTTTGTCTTCTGTCGACTGAAAATAACATCACAACTGCTCACAAAAGCCAATCACGGCTCGGATTCTGAAAAACAGGTCAGCCGTGATTGGTCATTTTCAGTCGACAGAAGACAAAATGGCTGCCCCCAGAGATGGCTAGTAACAAGTGCATTCCGCTGCTTAACTTATATTCCACGAACGCAAAATTAATCAGAATGCCGTGTTTCAGCTAGTGGGCCTGCTGGGAACATATTCTTGAAAAAAATATGTTTCGGTTGACTTCCGCTTTAAAATAATATCGCTTGAAGCAGGTACACACACACTGATAATGAAATTTAAGCAATTTCCCAAATTCCGGTCAAAGTGAGCAAAGATCTGATGATCCGACCCCTAAAAGATTATACTGAGCGATTATCCTGTGGTGTGGGGTGTTCAGAGTGATTTTTTTCTCAGCAAACTGATCAGAAGATGGTTGAGGCCGACAATCGTGAATACTAAACATGTTCAATACTCAAAATGGCAAATCCTTTTGAGTATGGCCAAGTTCCGTGGTTGTAACGTGAAATTTTAGGACCCAACCCTATTTTTGGTGCTCATTGCAGTGGAAAAGGGACATTTGATTACCTTGAGTGTAAATACCTGGTGAAGTTACAATTAACTGATTAGTTCACAATGGGCTTGAGTCTGTATGTCACCTGAGGATCGGGATTTGGACCCATACGCAGACGTGACACAGAAGTTGAAGAGTAAAAAGTCTTTATTAACAAAAATACAAAGTAACAACAGAGATTAGGACTGGAGGAGACATTGCATCCTCACTCAAAAAAGGTTTGATGTAGTGACGTGTCACTGAGTAACCCAAACTTTTAAACTGTAGGACTTCAGGCCTATATGACATCATAAAGGACAAAGCATAAAAGAACCATAGCAACTGCATAGCAACTGATACATCACGTAACAACCATAACACATAACACCGTATCCCTCATTTCCAGATTCACTCAGAATTCATTCTAAACATTGAGAAAGCGCTAACTAAGATTTTTAAGGGCACTTGAAAAAGCTTCCATGTTTTATTCATAATTTTTTTCATGAAAATAATATGACCTAGCCCTAAAATAACCCAAAGGCCCAAAGGCAATCAGTTTGCAATCATAGGAAGGAAAAAAAAAATCCACTTGACATTTGACAAGACTGGAATGGATAGATACCATGGAACATGAGATCTTGTCATGTTTTTTGGAGGAGGGATTTTTGATTGACTAAAGTGATCGAGTTTACTAGTAAAGGACAGTCATTGTTAATTATCTTAGAATTAGCCAATCTTAATTACTAAAGCGATGAAAGGGCCGCCGCACCCCCTTTTTCATAGGGAATTCTGAAAATTATCATCAAAATTTGACACTATGCTCCATCCACATTAGATGGCATAGGCAAAAGAGCTTCACAATTTATCATTGCCCTTCAGTGTTTGATACCGACTTCTGATTAGGACTTATTTCGGCGAATTCCCTTGTAAGATTTCGCCAATGTACGAGCCCTGGAGTTTGCTATTCAATTATTTCATTTTGGGCATGGGTTCTTGAGACTTTTTCGAGGTTTCTATTATAGTCTTGTCCACCCAATTTAGTTTCTATTTGTGAAATTGGTGCCTGGAGCTGTTTTTTTTTTTTTTTTGTAAGTTTCTAATGGGCACTGATGAATGAGCCTCTGATGAAAGATCTCTAAAATACATTCCATTTAACCAACATGACAAACAAAGAGAGGTCTTTAAGTGGGAAAAACAGCAAAATTCACAATTTTGTGGCATGTTGGGGACCGCCAAATGGAGATTCACTTGTCAGTCAAACATTTATGGGTGCCAAAAAGCTGGTATACATACAAAATCTTTGAAAGGACCCAAGGCTACTTCAGTGTTAAGATGTTCAAATTTTAAGATGAAAAGTCCTTCAAGTAGCCACCATCAATGTGATGACCCCCGTTTCATGTGAGAGCTACTTTTCTGACCGGTGATGAAAGTCTGCGATATAGAGAGACTATGAAAACTTTGTTTAAAAAAAAAAAGGTTCAAATACCCTCCCACACACTTTAGACGTTGAAATTTGTTTGAGCCAAGAGAAAACTAGAAAATATATGATGATGGAAAATATATGAAATATATGACAATGGAATAAAAACTAAAAACATTTGTTGATGTTAATACTGTATATAAAATATGCAATATAGCAGACCGTGATAGGTGAACATCCACTTCCTTCCATCGATTTAATAATTTTGCTCCATTCACTATGCACACAAGAAACACCTGCCAAATGTGGGCCCTTTCCAGGGTGCGTTCTAGGCCATCTGGCACCTCCGGATGTCTTTTGCAGCTTAGAAAGGAGCCAGTTGGCAGCCAGAGAACGCAGACATAATGCTACAGTGTTTACTATCTATATACAAGCAGGGGGAATTATTGGGATTCACGACGGTTTGCGAGGATGCAGTTTGTGCCGTTTTAAAACCGTACATGAGGTTCCAGTCAAATTTGACCTGTTTTGACATTTGATGGCAGTAAAAATACCCTCAATGACATCTTTTCAATCTGAAATTTGATCTACATGCACCTAATAGATATAATGTATTTATTGAATATAGTATAGTTAAATATAACATTTAAAATGTGATTCTGCTACAAGGTTTGTGTACACTGAGGCTAATCCTGGTCAAACTTGATCCGAATCTACTTAAACCGATTTTAGATATGTGAGTGTGTGGAAAATGGTTGTACTGGTGGGAATCTTGGAGCTGTGCATGCCATGAATGTGCTGCTTTTATGGGACAGTGGTAACCATTCAAAAGAGTGCTTGAGACAGACATTTTGAAAAAATAATGTAATTTATAATTTGATATATAATTATTATGAACCGATGCATTACATCATCTACGCAATTCCTGCTGTGTAAATATTTATCAACATTACAGTAACAGATGCTGACCTTCCAAAGGCAATGCATGTTTTGCCAACGTGTGATAATCCAAAGCAGAAGACAGGGATTGCTGAGTTGGGATGCGCCATCTCATTTTCACTTTGGGAACGGTGCGAAAACAAAGATGATATTTCTTCTCTGGCTACACTTGCGGCAGAAGGCGGGAGACGCGGCGGAGGCATGACCCAGCGCGATGGGGGTGTCGTGGGTGTCGCTGCGAGGGTTATCGGTGAGTAATCACACAAAGGGGGACGGCTGAGAAGACAAAAGCTGCTCAGGGTTTGACGCTTATAAGCTCCTTTAGGATCAGACAAAACACTCTCGACTGGTGAAGGTTCAAAATCTTGTCCAACACCCAATTCAGCATATATTGCAAAATGAATGACACTCATCAGTAGTACAGATACTTGTATACAGAAATACTCTAGAAACAGTAGTACTAATTCAACTCCTTAAAGAGGGAGTCAACCTGTAGAAACTTGTCAGTTTCACTGTGCAAATCAAGGATATCCTATCGATGAACAGAACACTCGTTTATTGTAAACGACATAAAACTGAGAGCAATGATGCTGCGTACGTGCTTCTGTAATAATATTTTCGGACAACCCCTGCCCAAATAGTGATTCATTCGACCGTCGAACACGTCAAGACTACGGTGGCTTATGTGCAGGCCCACTAGTTGAGACATTCTGGCATTCTGATTAATATTGTGTTTGTGGGATATGAGTTAAGCAGCAAAATCCACCCTTTTTTAGCCATCTCAGGGGGCGGCCATTTTGTCACTTCTGTCGACTGAAAATGCCATCACAACTGCTCAGGGCTCAGGTAACGACCAATCACGGCTCAGCTTCACAAAACAGAAGTGACAAAATGGCCACCCCCTGAGATGTCTAAAAACGGGTAGATTAACTCTTATAGCACAAACGCAATATTTATCAGAATGTTTCAACTAGTGGGCTTGCAGAGAACATATTCTTGAAAAAATATGTTTGAATTGACTTTCGCTTTAAGTACTTGCCATCACACAACACACTTGACTGGTGATGGTTGGAAGTCCTGTTCACAAACACCCAACTCGGCAGCAATGATACCCCCTTTTATTATTGGTAAATATTGTCTCACCATCTCAATTCATAATGCCAGTACGAGCCTCCAGCCAAGACTTAATAAGCTATAAAAGAAATCAATGGTCAAAAAAAGTATTTTTACTAGCAATACATCAAGTAAATGTCACTTCCCAGCACACACACTTGTGTTTAAACAGAGCCAGATAGTAGAAGAAGAAGAATACATGCTCAGAGGATTACAGTGTGTGTCTGGGAGGTGAGTCTGTTTGCATAAAGATGAAAGACAGATGACGTTCCAGTGGAAAGATTTGTTCTTTTATATTGTTAGTTTAGTAAGAAAAAAAAAATTGTAAATACTTTAACCATTGTCTGAGCTGAAGTCTTACTTAGCTGAATGTCAACTCTTTGGCAGGGAAAGAGCCTGAGCTGGTGTGCGAGGTAGAGAAGTTATGACTAGATATAGTCGGCCTTGCCTCCACACACAGCTTGGGCTCTGGTACCAGTCCTCTTTTTCACGCTGGAGCTGTCCACGGTGAGAGACGCAGGGCAGGTGTGGGCATACTTATTTCCCCTCGGCTTAGCGCCTGTATGTTGGGGTACACTTCGGTGGATGAGAGGGTAGCCTTCCTCCGCCTTCTGGTGGGAGGACAGGTCCTGACTGTAGTTTATGCTCCGAACAGCAATTCATATTACGCACCCTTTTTTAAGTCCTTCAAGGGAGTGCTGGAGAGTGCTCCTTCTGGGGACATCGTTTTGCTGGGTGACTACAATGCTCACATTGGCAATGACAGTCAAACCTGGAAGGGTGTGATTGGGAGGAACCCTGATCAGAACATGAGCAGTATTCTGTTACTGGATTTTACGGCCCTGGCCGTTTTGTCAAGAAGTGTGTGGGTGAATGTATTGTTAGTGTGGTTGGAGTATATGGCCGCTGCCTGGATGTGTGTGTGTGTGTGGGAGTGAGTGCTGTTGCTATTGTCAGGACCTATGGAGACTACCGGGTTTCACTGACGTGGCAACAGGAGAGACCGGAGTGGATTGGCCACAACCTAAGAGCGGCAGGTTTAAAGACGCTCCGCGGATTGACAGATGGGGGGATGCATCTGACAGCAGCAGCCCCTTGCTCTCGGCCTTCAACATCGTGATCTCTGTTTAGTAGTGCTATTAGGTTGTGGATAGCTATTGGTTTTGTATTAGTTAGTTTCAGGTATATCCTTAGTTTGAGAGTCAGCTTGTGCAACCTTTTATTTGTGACCCATTTTGTGGCTATTTAGTGTTACTGCGATGCTTTTGTCTCTGGCCCCTTTTTGTTGTAATAAACCTTGTATATTAAGGCAGCATTTTTGTTCCGTGTATGACACTTGGAGACCGAGAGCAATCACCTTCATTTACGCTACGCAACCCACCCTAGACGGGTGTGTAACACTGGACTTGTGTGCTCATCATGGATTGTCCATAACGAACACCATATTCAAACATAAGGGTGTCCATAATGATCGACTTTGTGGTTGTGTGATCGGATTTGCGACTGCATGTTTTGGACACTCGGGTGAAGAGAAGGGTGGAGCTGTCAACTGATCACCACCTGGTGGTGTGTTGGCTCCGATGGTGGGGAAGATATTGGTCCAACCTGGCAGACACAAATTTATTGTGAGGGTTTGCTGAGAACATCTCTCAGAAGCCCTTGTCAGAAAGAGTTTCTCCAGCAAAACTTCGTCCCGGGGGAGGTGGCGGACATTGAGTATGAGTGGACCATGTTCCGTGCCTCCATAATTGTAGCGGCCAACCAGAGCGGTGGCCGTAAGATGTTCGGTGCCTGTCGTGGCAGCAACCCCTGAACCTGTTGATGGACACCGGCGGTGAGGGATGCCGTCAAGCTGAAGAAGGAATCCTATCGGGCCTTTTTTGGCCAGTGGGACTCCGGAAGCAGCTGATGGGTATCGGCTGGCCAAGCAGAATGCAGCTTTGGTGGTCACTGAGGAAAAAACTCGGGCTTGGGAGGAGTTTGGCGAAGCCATGGAGAATAACTTACGGGTGGCTTCAAAGAAATTCTTCACAGAAGTGCACCGTCAACACTGTATATAGTGGGGATGGGGTGCTGCTGACCTCAACATAGGACATTGTGAATGTGGAGAGAATACTTCGAAGAGCTCCTCCATTCCACCGACATGCCTTCCCACGAGGAAGCAGAGTCTGGGGTATCTGAGGTGGGCATTCCTATCTCTGGGGTTGAGGTCGCTGAGGTGGTTAAAAAGCTCCTCAGTGGCAAGGCTGGATGAGATCTGCACAGCGTTCTGAAAGTCCCTGGATATAGCGGGGGTGTCCTGGTTGACATGCCACTTCAACAGCGCATGGACATCGGGGACAGTGCCTCTGCATGGGCAGACCGGGGTGGTGGTTCCCCATTTTAAGAAGGAGAGCGTGTTCCAACTATAGGGGAAACACACTCCTCAGCCTCCCTGGTAAGGTCTATTCAGGGGTACTGGCGAGGAGAGTCCATTAAGAGGTTGAATCTCAGACTCATGAGGAGCAGTGTGGTTTTCATCCTGGACGTGGAACAGTGTACCAGCGGACCAGGTTTACACCTTCGGCAGGGTACTCGAGCATGGGAGTCTCCGGTCAACCGGTCTACATTTGCTTTGAGGACTTGGAGAAGGCGTTTCAACTGTGTACTCCGCGGGTCTTGCGGAGGATGCTCGAGGAATGTGGGGTATCAGCTGCCCTAGTATGGGCAGTTCGATCCCTGTATGACCGCTGTCAGCATTTGATCCGCATTGCCGGCAGTGAGTTGAATTTGTTTCCAGTGACGGTTGGACTCCACCAAGGCTGACCTTTGTCACCAATTCTGTTCAGAACTTTTATGGACAGAATTTCGAGGCACAGTTGAGGGTGTCCCATTGAGTGGTTTCAGTATAGCGTCCCTGCTATTTGCAGGTGATGTGGTGCTGTTGGCTTCTTCAAACTGCGATCTCCAACTCGCACTGGAGCAGTTCACAGCCGACTGTGAAGTGGTTGGGATGAAAATCAGCACCTCCAAATCTGAGACCACGGTCCTCAGGTCAAGGATGAGATCCTGCCCCAATTGGAGGAGTTCAAGTATCTTGGAGTCTTAGAGGATGGAGCGGGAGATCGACAGGCAGATCACTGGAGTGTTTGCAGTATTGCGGACTCTGTATCGGTGCATCGTGGTGAAGAGGGGGCTGATTAACGGTCGATCAATGTTCTTACCCTCACCTATGGAAAGAATAAGATCCCGGATCCAAGCGGTCAAAGTGAGTTTCCTCCGCAGGATGTAGGGGTTCTCACTTAGAGATAAGGTGAGAAGCTGGGTCATCCGGGAAGGGCTCAGAGTTGAGCCGCTGCTCCTCCACATTCAAAGGAGCCAGATGAGATGGCTCGGGCATCTTCTCAGGATGCCATCTCGACCCCTCCCAGGTGAGGTGTTCCGGGCATGTCCCACTGGACGGAGGCCCCGAGGACGACCCAGGATACGGTGGAGTGACTATGTCTCCCAGCTGGCTTGGGAACGCCTTGGGATCCCTCAGGAGGAGCAGGACGATGTGGCTGGGAAGAGAGAAGTCTGGGCTTCCCTGCTTAGGCTGCTGTGACCGTGACCCGACCTCGGATAAGCGGAAGAGAATGAATGAATGAATGCGAAAAAACATATTGTCTTGTTCTAATAAATACATATCTGCCTTTGTAGATATGATATTTGTTGTTGTATTTAAAAATGTTGAACAAAATAAAATCACAAGATCCACACGTGTGCAAATAAAATAAAAGCAAATTTTTAGAAATAAAAGCACAACGTATTTACATTTTATTTTGATTTCACTGTGTGCTGCTCTGATCGGTCCATTATGTTGCGATGACATACATTTTCCCACACGAAGGAGAGAATGCAGCACACAGCTCGTTGCAAAGCTGCTGCAAAGAAAAACTAGTTTGGCAGCGTTGTGTGTGTAAAGAATTTACCTTCCCACGTTTCCCCTGAGCCGCCACCTTCCATATCATTTTCGCAATAAAATTAAATGCATCGTCTAGTCATCTCGGTCCCTTTATGGTTGTAGCAGGAACGATATACATTGTTGTCGCTGTCTTTTTGAAGCGACGCCCCCCGACTTGTTTCAAAACAATTTGTGTCCACGAGTATATTCAGACGCTAGCACATCAAGGTGGAGTTCATGCACTTCATCTGTCTCGTCTTCCCTACTTCTGGAAATACGCCATAGCAAACCTGCAGTGTATAGTGGTTTGCTGGAATGCTTTTATTTTGAAGGCCGGGAAGTAACTTGACTGCGACTTCTAGCCGTCTGTTGGACCCTAATACTGTAATTATACAATACGACAAAACCAACCCCGGGGCTCGCAATGGAAGTAAGCACACGCAGTTGGGTAAGTAGCAAAGTACTAGTGCCACATTTTGAAGCGTGTCCACAGCGGGTTCAAATAGTAAATTAGCCAGCTAATGATCTTTAAAAAGCCTCTGCCATTAGCGTCTCTCCCGCAGCGACGTCAATCACGGACGCATTTTTTTTGGGGGGGGTCGGGGGACAGAATGGGGCGGGGGCCGACAATATGGTCGGAGTGTTGCGGCCGGAAGGGGTACCCAAGTCAAGGGTGGAGAGTCGCGGCCGGCAAAAACTGGTAAAGTGCCCAGTTCTGAGTAATACAATTACTAAAGAACTAAAGAATCACTGCATTGGGTTAAAATGTTTTCAAACTGTGTGTAATTTTACAGTAACTTGAATTTTTTCTAATAGGTTACTCGTGTTTAACTTTCAAGTGTAAAACATTTTAATCAAATAATTAAGTTCAGTTAATTTTCCTATATTTAAGGACAGTGTTTATGTTCAAATTGTACGTAATGTTACAGTGGCTGACAATAATATTAAAGTATTAGGTCTTATTATTGTAGGTGGTACTGGGTTTTAAAAGCTGGAGAACCACTGATCTTCTGTGATGCATAAGCCAGTGTTATGATGCTGAAATCATTTTTTTGGGCCATTTTTATTCAGCAACAGGACATCACGCATTGTCAGAAGTATTTTGCAACAAAGTTTCGGGAAAAAAGAAACTGCAACTTTCAACACGAAAAGTCACCTAAGCTTAGGACAAGCTTGCTTGCAAGGTGTGAGAGTGTGCAATAAAAGGGCCGCTGGTTGCCTTCACTTCCTGTTAATATTGTGAGCTTAAGCCAGGCAGATCCAAATGTGTTGGGAGCCACATTGTTCTTCTTTACACTTCAAGAAAAGCAATTGCTTGCGACTGTCTGGACTCGTTGAGCGTCATTTTTGCGGCCGTCAAGTGGTAAGAAGTCAGAGCATCTACGGCCTTTTGTGATTTGATTGATAGGAGGCGAGTAGTGGGAGTACTCCTGACATCACTGACAGCAGGACTGTGAATGTAGCAAAGCACAGGCGATGAGAAGGAACATAGTCACAGTTGGTAATTGTGCAAAAGTGAGGCACTAATATAGGCCTACTGGCGTTGAACAATTTTGAAAAACAATTGCGTTTTTCCCCCCTCAATACTGCAATTATACATATATATATATATATATATATATATATACATATATATATATATATTTATATATTTATTTATATCATTACAATTACTGAATACAGTAATGCGTTACAATTTTGGGACCACAAGACAAAATTAAAAAACTAAAGAGGAAAGTGGTCCATTAGATCATTTACAATTTAAGATGTTAACTGAAAAACAACATTTCTTAATTGCCTATTGAAGTCATGTATTAAAGATGAGTACACAGTAAAAATAATTTCAATGACAAAGGGTTATTTTTTTTGCCTGATAGTCAGTATCTTACATGGCTGAAAAGTCATTGTTTGTGAGACCAATCACTTATGATTTCATGAAATAAAATGCAAAACATATCTTTTAGAATTGTTAAGAAGAGTCATTGTTTTTTTAGACATGAGTTGAATGAATGTGCCATCAATTGCAATATGCAAACTGACGATCACTCTGATTGGCTGTTTGCTAGCCAATGCAAATCATTTAGTCTTTGGGCAGAATACCTCCAATGGCTGATGGCAACTCTAATCAAGAAAACTACATTACGCTCCATTAAATAAGAGTCTGATCTGCTCATTTATTAGGGGTGTAACAATCTACACAATCGATGTATCAATGTGTCTGCCGTGTGATCCATTGATACACCATTGATCGCACTGGACTAGTTTATATTCATGCTGGCTATATATCAACACAATATAATTTTGAAGTTATTGAATGATTTAATCAATGTCATTTCAGCTCATCAGCAAGCTTTACATGAGCCTGATAACGATCCTGACCATTTGAATCAGGTGTGTTGGAAGTTGGAACGGGGATACATATAAAACAGGCTGGATCGGGGCTCAAGACTTGGAGACCCCTGCCCTATACTGTGAATTTTCACCTATTTGGCATTGGTCTGGACCATATCCCCCATGATAAACAATATCCGACGGTATACAGTAGGATAACCAGCCTGGATACTGCAGACATCTTTGGAGAACACCATTCAAAACCAATAGATTTTGCCACTAGAACAAGCCTTGATATTGTCCAGAAAATCTGTTAAAAATTAGGAACATTAGCTCCAAATTTACTGAGGTACGCAATAGCAATTGAAATCAGTCATGTTCTTGTTTTCTATTGTCATAGCGTAAAATGTCCAGCACGCTCACTGAGTCATTGTGCTTGTGATGAGTTCTTCCTGGGCCACCTTGCTTGTCCCCACCCGTGTTTCTGCTTCCCCCGGTGGCAGTGTTGGAGAGCCTGAATTATTAACCCGGCTAAAATAAAAGACTCCGCTTCGTCCGGGTCTCCTGTAAACATGAATAATGGACGACGGTGCTCGGCGACAGCGTTTGACGAGTCAAACACGGAGCAGGGCAGGGGGGCAGAGTGGCAGGGAGGTTTGAGACGGGCCCATGACGGATGACTAACACTGGCCCGGCCCTCAATCTCCGTCTTAATTCCACTTCACGTCTCCCTCGCACCCCGAGCGCATCCTGATATGTGATAATTGCCTTCCTGTTTAGGATATTCTTGAGTGTCTCATGTTTCCACATCTCATTTAACACTCAAAACACCTGAAAGTTCGGATGTGTTAGGATACAGCTCAATTTTCACTTTTTTTTTCAGATTTTTCTAAAATTGTACACTACTCTCCTCTATTCTTAAGGTCATATTCTTCTTGATGGGTACTGATCAGTGGCGGGCTGTGCATTTGGTGGCTGGGCCTTCAGTGGAAATCCATTAATACTATACAAGAACGCAATATAGCAGCATGGAACTGCGCCACATGCATTCTCTGTAGCAGTTCAAAACAATATTTATCTAATAACTTACCAAATGTTAATGAAATACTTCTTACTACTAAAGATGCACAGAGGAACTGAAGTTGTTCTAACAACCAATCAGAGGACAGAAAAATGTTGGCTTACGTATGAGCCAGCTAGCTGACCTGGAAGGCGAATTTGAAATCTGATTGGCTAATATACGGTAGTTTAAGTTCAATTGGCCAGCACTACTGATTCTGAAGGCCTTGGGCAAATTAGGTTGGCATGGCTACACAGAGTGGCTGATATTTGATTGGACAAGTCAGACATCCACATACACATACTGGAAGCAGTGCAGACAAGTGATATGCTACAAAATTAAGTGAATACACTGTTGGGATTGAATTACATTAAATTAAAATAATTTAATGAAACCAATATTGAATTTGCCCTGTAAATTGAACGGTCTACCACTGCTTGATTTATTGTGCCCTGTTTAATGTCAGATAAGTGTATAAATAGAGCCCACCTTGGTGGTCTTCACTTTGTTGCCCGTACTGCAGCTCCATCCTTTAAAGTCCGGCAGCACTTTGCACTCTTCGCCGTCCATGCAGGGATGCATCTGGCACCACCACTTCTGTGCAACAATGGATGCTGTCGAGAAAAGTGACGCAAAAAAGGAACACAAAAACAAAGAAAAAAGAATGAATCACACATCAGAACGAATGAGACTTTTGTAAATCAAGAATAAATTATAAGAAGTTGAACAAATCCAAATCGTAGAAGGTAAATTCACTACTGAAGGATAAAGCATTGTACATGTTACGAATGATGAATGGATGATATTGTTTTACAGTAATTTACTCACTGGCATAATCCTGGGCCTGTTTATTGGAAGACAAAGCTGATATACTAATTTATTGTGCTGTATGAATCGCAACATGTGGATACGCAGGTTTGTTGTACCTTTTGCCATCAAATGGAAGAATATTTGTTTTGATTTTCTCTAGACATCACTGCCATAGCCACTTGAAGAAAGAGTAATAATTTTCAGACTAAGTGCTCCCTAAAGAATGGCAATTGCTGGATTATTATGTTATCTTCAAGGATGGATGGGGTGCTGCACTATAGCGCCTGCTAAACTATGCCTATCAAGTTGACAGAAGTGACAAAAAAAAGAAAACAGAACTTTCCTCATTGTATCAATTTAAAATGTAAAGCTTTCTTTCCATAGTTTTCTTGGTAAAAAAAACCATTAGCTAAGCATAGCGAAGCTCATAAAACCGTCCAGTTTTTGTACAATATCCTACAATTTTGAATGCGCAGCAAAGGTTGTAAAGCAAAGCAACCCATGTTGGCTCTGAGTCTCTGAAGCTGTCAAAGGCCTTCCCAGAGTGACTAGACAAGTGTCAGGAAGGAGGAAGCTCCTGTCAGGGGAAACTTGAGTTATGGATTGATTCAGTTGCAACAGAGGCCACAATTGACGTGATATTAAATGACCCAGTCTGGATGCTGTCTCCTCCAGTGGACTGCTGGAGCTTCAACAAGCGAGTGCCAAGTGAATCAACTGATTTGATCTCTATTTATGGCCCAGGGCCCAAATAATCAAATCAAACTGCATCGCTGCACCGCATTTTTTTCCTGCTTCTTCCAAATCTTATTTTTCTGCCAGAGCAAGAAAAAGAGGCTTGCTTTTACCATCCACACAAGACGGAGCCGCCCTCGTCGTTCCTGCCACTTGTCCCGGAAAGCAAGAGCATTTGACAGTCTGCGATCGCTCCTCGATCTTGTTCTTGTTGCAGCATCGGTGCGCGGCGATCACCTCGCAGGTTCCTGCCTTCACGTGAACTGGAAGCACAAACGCAACATTTGTTAGTTTTTTCCTGCTACAAATCCTACCAATGCACCTAAACTTTGGTTACCTACATTCTATTTGCATACAAGTGCACTGTGGTGCCAATACATGTGCAACATGTCCATTATAGCAATGGAAGTTAAAATATTTTCATAAGGGACTTGACATGGGTTACAGAGTTCAATGTGGGAAATGGATCATATTTTGATGACATAATATTCATCTCTCGTGTGAGATTTTTACAACAAACTAACATAAGTAGTTTAGATTAGATAGTTAGCTTTTAAAGTGGAGAGGAAATTACTTACTTCAATTGAATATACCTCCCAAAAACTAGTAGTAATAATTGGATCAGGAATATAGTGGTAGTAGTAGTAATAGTAGTAGAAGTAGTACTAGTAGATGATGTTGTTGTTTCAATAGCAATTGTAGAAATAGTAGTAAAAGTTACCGTAATTGTAGTGGTAGATACTAATAGTCGTAGTATTAAAATCATCAAAGGCGGGCATGCCGGCAGACTGAGGGACTGGTCCGTCACTGATGGACACCTGTTTTGCTCACGTTTTTTGAGGGGACTAACTGACGGACTTAACTGATTGAATGACTGACAGACTGACCAACTGACAACTACTATTCGGTTCGTCACGAAAAATGACAAATTTTTTAAAATGCCTACCTCTGGTAATTATTATAACCACTCATGATAGTACTTGTAGTAGTAGTAAAAGTTGTTTTAGTGATAATAGGAACAGCAGCAGTAATAGCAAAGTGGTCAACTGTAAAAAAAAAATGTTGTTTGAACTCAAAATTTCAAGGAAGCAAACTTTGATAATTTTTTATGTTAGGCAATTCAAATAAAAGTGTTGTTGTCGTGATCATTGCATGATCTGCATTTCACACCAAAGAAATAAGAGTTTACAGAACGGTTGCCTGCTTTTATTGAACCCCATCTTACAAAATATACCGGTAAATAAAAACAAATTGTTGTTTTGTTGCACTAACATTCTTGTCATAGATATCAGTAATTTATATTTTTAAGTTTTTCCAACTTAAATTGCTGTTTTGGCCCAAAACCACCGACCCCGCCTCCAAACGAAGGGGTGCCCATTACGTTTAGTGAGTGGGTTCAAACAACTCAACTGTATCCAAAAGATTATTGGCAGTATCATTGCATGAACCACAAATTCAATTGCACGGCTGTTTGACTCTTCAAAGTCAACCTCTAGAACCGGGATTAGTGTTGGCTTTGTTGCCATAAAGTGTATGTATTATACCGCCTGAACACCTCTGTTATATCACACAGACGCTGACCAAGCAGCAGCGTTTGGATGGAACAAAAAAAAAAAACCTGACTTTAGTACTCATCTCCCACATGACTGTGCAATGCTTTCATTGTTGAATACACAGAAGCTTGCTCAGCGAGCCCTCATGTATTATGCATGCACACCAGAGGAGTTCACGCGGTGTACCACAAACACACGGCGAGGAAATGTTCAATACAATTGCACCATTGAGGAGCCATTTGTCTGTCAACAAGCAGCTGCTTCTACTTTAATCTGGCGTTGTAGAGCGAGGGAAGGTTGGGCTGCAGAACCTTCATGAACCCCCTCGGCCCCCTTTTGGTATTAAGAGTCTTTTGAGGGCCTTAGAGTAATTTCTGAGTACAATCCTGCCTCAAACATTCAAACATCACAGCTCGTTGAAATCCAGGTCAACCCCCATGCGGAGGAATCGGGTCCGGCCCCACTTGGAATGAAATCCTTAAGCACAAACTACTCCACTGACCCTGCACCTTTTCTAGAGGACGAGTGGACATACTCCCTCCACCTATATGCGAAAATACATTGGATACACCTGTACAATGTAATTACATCCATTGCAAGTGGTGTATTCACAAAGAAAGCATGTCCAAGATGGCCACAATCACCGGGCATCCCCCGTTATTGTACTGTTCAGTGATTCCCTTCATATTCGTGGTTCACTATTCATGATTTCACCTACAGTGGTGCCTTGAGATACAAGTTAAATATCTTCTACGATCACACTCATAACATACATGTAGACAGTCTCAGCGCCTCAGTAAGCCGCAGTTATATTTGTCGTTCTTTGCAGACGATGAATATATGCCTGTGACTATTGTACAGTATTATCTGCTAAATGTGTTGCTCCACCGTTTGAGTTTAAATATCTGTTCCTGAAAGTGCGATAACACTGAAAAGTTCAGAGTGAACTTGTGCTGGTTCTCGTGTCTTTAATTCTCGCTAAACTAACATTAACTACCAGGAGACTGCATTTTCACATTTAGATTATTTAAAGTAAAAGTCAAGTTCAAATATTTCTTTACACTAATAGGTTCTATATGCCCCTAATATTCTAAACACGGTATTCCGATTAATATTGCGTTTGTGGAACATGAATTAAGCAGAAAAATTCAGTTTTTTATCCATCTCAGGGGTTTTTGCCTTATAATGACATGACAGTGCCTAAGGGCTCAGCTTGCAAATGTCACATGGCCAAACTCAAAAAGCAAGTGAGCCTGGATAGCCATTACCTCTATCCTGCCTATTTCAGATGTTTCCCTCCTCCAACACACCTGATTCAAATGATCAGCTCATCAGCAAGCTTGGCAGAATCCTAATAACGATCCTGATCATTTGAATGAGGTGTGGTGGAAGAGGGAAACATTTAAATCAAGCTGGATAGGGGCTCTCGACGACTGGACTTGGGCACCCCTGCCTTAGGCACTGTGACGTCATTATCAGTCGACAGCAAGTGGCTGAACAAGGCAAAAACAGGGGCCCGTGGAGTCTTTCAAACACACGCGTGCAGAAGAAGCCACTATTCAAAATGATTCCTGTCCTCATATTGTCTTAGCCATGCCCACACAGGAGCGTGGGATAACCTATCAATGTGTTGAATTTTCTCTGTTTGACTCGACGGTCTTAACTGGTTTCAACTGGTAAGTGTGCCAAAGAGTGCAAACAGGGGGCACAAGGCCATAGCAAGAATAAAGACCACAGCATTATCATGGCCTAGCTCAAATCACTTATATAATTGTGTGCTAAAGAGGCATAAGTGTAACAACTTGGTGGCATCAAAACTATTTGTTAAAATAAAAGCATCATTTGTCTCACATAGAGGCAGGTGACAAGGTGAAATCAATTACACGTCAATTAGTGTACCAGATCTGCGTATGTTGTGCATGCAGCATACACTTCGCCAAACACAAACAATCCCCATCTCTATATCAACAACTTTTCTAACAGGCTTTGGCCAACGCTTGAAAATACCAGATCTGCACCCAGCCTAGGTTCCAAGTCATGGAAGGAGAAACTGTAAGTGGCAGGGTGGGTATTCTGTAAATAAGCCTGCCTCGTCACATTCCGTCAAAATTCAGAACAGCTTTCTCACGGACACATTTTCAGGAAGGGTCACTGATGGTGTAGTGGTACACACGCCTGAGTTGTGTGCGGGCAGCGAGGGATCGATTCCCGCTCAGTGACGGTGTCTGTGTGTGTGCCCTGCGACTGGCTGGCGACCAGTTCGGGGTGTAGTCTGCCTTTCGCCCATTGTCAGCTGGGATAGGCTGCAGCACCTCCCCGCGACCCTGTACAGGGTAAGCGGTTTTGGAAGATGACATGACGTGACATTTTCAGAAAAAGGCAGCACACAAAAGATTTACTTGGTTGCTTAATTTCACACGAAGGGTAGTCAGGAACTCGTGAGACCTATTTATATACAAGCAATTAAAAAGTCAATTTTCCATAATATGTCCCTTTATACTTTGCAGTCATGTACAACTTCACTCTATCACTCTGACAGCCGTTTCTAATGGTTGGTCGACCTTAAGCTATATAGGGGGGCTCTCAATGTGATGCAGTGCAGCTATACCCCATTGCATACAACAGTAATTATTATACCAATAAATCAATGAAAATCATGTTCTTTGGATCATAATGTGCTTTTTTCATCCTCCAAACACAGCCTATTGAGTTGATGCCAAATATCTAAACTTTAGTTTCATCTGACCAAAGCACTTTCCCCCAAGATTCAGAGTATTTTACTTGTTCACTGGCAAACCTCAGGCGGACCGATCTGTGGCACTCAATTCAATTCAAGACCTCAATTCATTACAGTACAGTGCTTTATCAACTCTTTTCTTGGGAATGAGGTCCCAGTTGCCTTCAGGTCATTAACATGATCATTTCTTTAGTTTATTTATGTGAAACAATATTAAGTTTTCAGTTAGACTAACCTTATTTTGATTGTGGAATCAAATATCAATGCAAGGGTTTAACATTGCATCCCAAGCATTTTTTTGTACAGTGGCCATTGAATGTATCTTTGGTTATGTTCGCAGAGCATCTCAATTTCAATTTTTTTGCCGATATGCGGGCCGTATTAGATTTTTTTCATGCAGTGTGAACAGTATAATTTTTCAAATTTGACCTCTGGGCCTGTCATATATGAATATAAATCGGATATGCATGCAATGCGTGTGCAGTATGAACGCTCTTCCGCACATATCTGACGTCATTAAAAGCCCCAAATTTCCTCGGTGTGGGCAGGGGAGAGATTACTTGGGAGACTACTGACAGTATTGGGGGTAACGCGTTACAAAAGTAACGCAGTACAGTAATACATTACATTTAGGCAGTAACGACGTAATGTAACTTGTAACTCCGATTTTTTTTGTAATATTATTACAGTTACTGAGACTGGTAACGCGTTACAAATTTCATGACCATAATACATATGTTGACATCATTTAACACGTAGTTCTGTTCATAATATCACTTGATCATAAGTTATTGCTTCCAGCAATACTTAAATAAAAAGTTCTTGTCACACTTGGAGCTTCACGTAACAACGTGAGTGCGCGAGTCAACTCTCTGCCAAGCAAATTGATTGTCTTTACTCCATTGACAACACCGGAGATGGCTGAGAAGTTATTGTTTGTGTCAATAATCACTGTCACGGTTTCATAAACTAAAATGAAAATCATAGACACAAAATACAAGCAGGAACAAACCTAAGTAAAACGAAGCGAATAAACTGCAAGAAAATAAGTCACTGTGCTTTTTAGATATGATTTAATGAACTTAGTGTCATCAATTGCCATATGCAAAACGTAGTGATTCTGATTGGCTGTTCACAATCATGATGCGCTCGTTTCTTATTTCCCTTTTTTTTTCAAATCACCTCAAAACTTTGTCTCCATGTAGTAAAAGAATATTAGAACTAACTGAACTTTCAATTATTATGAATAGAAAAAATAATAATGAAAATGGAAAAAACTTAGTCACTTAGTCAGGTCAGGTTTGACTTGATCAATACATATCTATCTATCTATCTTGTTAGACCAATTATCAATGTTATGCATCACTATTATTTGTGTGTAAATGGCAAATGGACTGTCACTTGTATAGCGCTTTTCTACCTTTGGTACTCAAAGAGCTTCACACTGTACCTCATCTACCTCCTGATGACGCAGCATCGAGAGCAACTGGGGGTTCAGTGGCCGGGGGATTGAACCCACAACCTGCCGGTAGGGAAAGGACCACTCTACCACTGAGCCATGCCGCCCCCAGTGTGCAAATTAATTTGAGAATGATGATAATTTCATTTGTGGTTTACAGTCTGATTATTTATTTACTGGACAAAATATCAGTTCCAATATTTATATTTAAAAAATAAATCTTTTATTGATACAAATATTGATCAAAGGTAGTGATGTCCCACCACACCATAGAGTTGAAACATTTAATATTATAGACCACACTATATAGTTAAATATGTTCATAAGTTAAATTTACCAGCTAGAGTATGGCAGCAAATTTTGCATTTTCCTTTTAAGGTCTTGAAATCATTATTGAATAAATTAATCCCCGATTTTTGAAAAAGTAACTTAAAAGTAACTTAAACTTGAGGTACGCATTACTCTACAAATAGAGTAATATTCAACCACACTGATTCATTTATTACACGCCAAATATTTCTACCTCCTTCGGCCTCGCTACTCTGGCAATATGAAATGATAAAATGAGCCTCTACCGGCAGGACCATATTTACTCCCGTAAACACTGCGCCATGTTACGTCTTTTATTTGAGTGCTTGTCACTCGACGTTGTGCTTTGTGTCCATGCACATTAGACATCGCATTTGATTTTGTAATATGAACAAGTACATAAAAAGATTGAATTTAACAACAAATCTGAATATGGGCATCACGCCCTGCAGTGTGAACGTAGTAATATTCTCAGTTATTTCATAAACCCGTCAGTAAAATGGTATATATGTGCTACAACTTGTTTCCCTGGAGAGACAATAACCTGTGGCACAGCAGCTCTGCCAAAGTCACAGCAGTCTCATTTAAGCTGAGATGGCTGGGGAAAAAAAGAGAGCAAAACTGCTTTAGTGGATGTGAATATTTTGATCAATGTTTTGTCCTGATATTCAAAATGTTGAATTCCTGTTCAAAGGGATCTTACGCAAAAGAGCTCCGTTTTTTGTAGTCAGTGTTATGAGAGTTATATATAACAAAGCCAGGTTTATTATTTTTATTCAATAAATTTTTTTGATGTATATTTCTCGTTTATTTTCAAGGCAACATGTTTCATTGGGGGTGAAAAGAAGGGAATGCCTGAGAATTAAATATTCAAACTAAGGAGAAGAAAGAATTCATAATTTGTTCATTCTACTTTTGGAGAATTATCAATATGTATGAGTTGGGGGTACTCATAGTATGACAATAAGGTTCAGGGGTACATGAGACAAAAACGGTTGGGAACCACAGTTTTAGACAAAGGGGCATGCAGAGTGGGGGCTAGTGAGGCGGTGGCCTCAGGCATCCAGCCAAGCCCCCCACCTCCCCACCACGGTCGCAAAAAATGTGTCTGGGTCATATCTGTCGCTGTTCAATAATAGATGAATAAACTGGTAGAGTGGACATCCATTTGTGAGAGAGTGGGGGGTTCACTTCCAAAAACACACGTCCGTAAACACCCACGCTGTTGAAAAAATAATTTTGGAGCTATCGAAAACTTCGCCCCTAGAATCTAATGAGCCAGACAAGACTGCTTGGACATTATTCAAACAATTTTGAGGGTTTATTTTCAGATGACACTTAATTACACCTGTAAAGATTTTCTATTGGCGTCCTGATTTGAAACCAAGATTGCAGTGAATCTCCCTTCTGCCCATTAGCTGCCAATTGTGAGATCTCATTTGCAACATTAAAAACATTTCGCTCCGATCGATACACTGCCATTCACATTCACACAAAAAGCAGCAGCAGCTGTCACGGCTAAGTGCTTCCCCCCCTCTAGGCCAACTTGCTGACGCAAAAATAAGTAAGTAAAAAAATAAGAAGAAGTCAGACTATTTGCCCTTGGTGTGATTATCGTTGAGCCTCTGGCACGCCTCCAGTCAAAGTTAATTTGCCAGAAGTTGCAGTAGCGTGGAGGGGATATTCAGATTTGGTTCAAGGGAATAAAGGTGCACGGACAATAGGCAATCGCGACAGGTGCATGGAGCAGAGCTCAACGTTCAGCCGCTCGGCAGAGGAAAACAAATGTTGTCAGAATGGAGAAAGTCTTGGTACCAAAAACATACAAACACAAACAAAACTGTACTCAAATAGTAGATTTTTGTAAAGGAGGGATGGGAGTAAGTCACATATCGTTAGTCTAAAAGCATACATGTCTAAGTCTAAGTAGTTTTAGCTTGCTCTCATCAAACCAACAAAAAACTACTTATGGACTTGCTAACCTTCAAATATGATGCAACATTGCTATTAGCACAATGTTACTCCGATGAATACAGAGATAGGTACCGAGGACGGTACTTTTAGGGTATGGACCGATTTGGGTCATTACTACCGAGCACCGATTCACGTGAAATCAAACGGTGTTATGTAGATCTCAAGTGTTCACTTTCAAGATTTAAGCAAGTCCCAAGGGCAAAAAACTAGCAAAGGCAAGTCATTTTTTGGGTTAAACAAATTGGCATTCAGTCTTGCTCAGCCACAACAAGTGTATTAGCACATTAGTTAATTTGTACACACTGCATAAGTTAGCTGTACTAACGCATTCAAATTCACATTTGTTCATGGTTCCAAACCAGTCACCATGTTGTCTATAACTCATAGTCTTCTCAGTTAAACATATAACTAGCTTGGTTTGTTAACTAAAGTGTGGAGTAAATATAACTGACTGTCATTGTGGGTTTTATAGTGACAGAAAAAGTTAGATATCATCTCTGTTGTGTCCTCTATCCTTGCAAACCTTGCAATTTTATCAAAAGCAAAATCATGTGTCACGTGTCATCTTCCACACCGCTTATTCTGTACAAGGTCGCGGGGAGGTGCTGGAGCCTATTCCAGCTGACTACGGGCGAAAGGCAGACCAAAAGCAAAATACTTGAATCAAAATGTAATAATCCTTGGAGCTCTGTTTATGATACTTGCTCCTCTGCACTGTGCATCATAGCATACTGGTGGGTTGACAGGCTTGCACACACGACACAGTAATAACGTATTTATTTATTTTATTTTTTTTTCAAAAATAAAGCAAATGGCACGCTCTCTTGAAAAGGCAGATTTTCAAATGCAAACGAGCAAGCTTTGTTAAGGCATGAGTTTCAAGTCCAATCTCAGGAATATAAAGTTAAGTCAAGTCAAATGATTCAAATGTTTTAGCCAAACAGGTCTCAAAAAATGGTGACTTAAGCCTAATTCAAGTCAGGTCATGTATCTCGAGTCCCCAACCCAGAACACTGATATAAAGTGTCTCAACGTGCTAATTAACCATAAGAAAACAGTTCCATCATTTCTGGGACTATGGACACATGGAAGACCGCAAGTGGATGTTAGGGTTCGCCTATGGGAGGAGGAGGAGTGGACACTGGCTTCGTAATTAAAAAATGAGTCTGCTAGCCGAGGTTATAGACTCTGTGACCGGACCTGAACCCGTGAACAGGATGGGAGTTCAGAGAACTGGACACAGCGGATCGCCCTCAGCTGCTAACCATCCGACTGAGAAGTTGTTCTGCCACACTGACAATAAAGCAGTAGAGGATGAAAAACTTTAAAAAGATGAGACTTATTAAGAAACATGAAGATAAAGCTGCGATAGTGCAAAATGCAGCACCACATTGATTTTGTGAAGTAAAATAGCTAGTGGGAAGAGCCATTTATTTAAATATTCACACATTCACACAATTCAAATCACTGAAGGCAATTTTGGGAGAAGAAAAATGTGGGGGAAAGTGAAATACGATTAATGTTATGTTCTAAAATGAAAGACATTTGCATTTGGTTTGACTTATAACCATGAACTTCTTTTTGCTCAAATGAATGAGAATAAAGTTTGAGCGTGACTTTACACACCATTTTAAAATCAACCATAATGAAGATGGAGAGATAAATAAATGGATGCGATGAATGGCTAAATCGGTACTTAGGAATTTGTGCAGTGGTGAACGGATGGACAGCTAGGCAGGTATTTGGGGTGCAACAATACACGTATCTGTATTGAACCATATAGTGGTCATGTTTCTGTGCCCGCTGTATTTAGTATACTTTTTTTTTTAATCAATTGCGCAACCGTTCCGGGAACTGTGGGAATTCCGTCAGTACTGATGGAAGGTCTGTCAGTCCATCACTGACAGACGCCCGGTTTGCTGTCGAATGACCAATGACGGGAAACTTCGAAAAAGTGACGGACTAAATACAGACGGTAGTGAGTTTTCATCTGTCAACAGAAGGGTCACTACCTTCTCAGTGATTGATGGAAACACGCGCTGCGTCTCGAATGTGTTTGTTTGCGGGGGTGAATACACTGCGGTTGCTTTTCGTGGAGCGCAGGAGGGGCTCCTTGTCCTGTGAGTCAATTTCGTGAGTCAATTTCGTGACCTTTGGTGCTTTGACCAATCACTACGCTGTGTGTGTGTGTGTGATGTGCGTGTATATCTGTCTGTCCCTTGTTGTTTTCTTACATTATTTGGCTATGTGTCTGCTTGTAGCTGGTGCTAGTATTACCTTTGATTGGTTGCCATGACAACAGGATTCTAAAATTTGTTTGAATCTAAGATAATATTTTCTGTATGCCTATTTGCATATTAACCTTTATGGCTATGATTTTATGTTATATCTTAGTGAGAAGATTTACTTCGAGAATAGTTTGTGAACACTTACTTCTGGTTTGGGTCGACAATGTTTATGAATATGGCCGGAGGGTCGCGGCCGGAAGGGTACCCAGATCAAGGGTGGTGGGTCGCAAAAAAGGGTCAAGTGCCCAGCTCTGTGGTTTTGTTTAAGAAACGTGCTGAAAATATGCAAAATTTGACATTGGTATTTTCCTTTATGCCACAACTTTGAGGCTCTATCTTTCTTTTCTAACGACACACGATTTGATTCAATTTTGGAATTTACTTTCCCGATTTCCATTCAATTCAATGTTTTAAACTTGCTGCCGTGCTTTTTTCTGTGCCCTAGTTTGGTGCTGCAACCATCCACAAACGCAATACAAAACGATGTTGGGCGCAAGCGTGTCAAGTCAAGTAATTTACCAACGTGTGCAGTTTGTTTACAGCGTGGACATGAGAGAGCGGCTATGGTTAACATTGCGATGCAAATCCTTTTTTTTTTTTTTTTTTTTACATCGATGCATATTTTAAGCAGTTTAAATCGATTCTCAATAATTTGTTACATCTCTAAAGGATAGATATGTCAGTCAGTGAATGGGTGGATGATCGGTAGGTACTCTAGTGGTGGATCAATAGATATGGATGGATGGATGATAGGACAGTAATGTACAGTAGATATTTAGAGTTGCAACACCCTAGTGACAATGTTAAATGACAAAAGACATCTATTATTGACTCACTTGTTGTGTTATTTTCCTTTTGTTCACACGACCTTCCAGAACATATGCATGCACGAGAACATACACTCATCAGGACGCTCTATAGAGAAACTTATAGGTCAATGTGTTGTTCAAGGACACTTTGACAGATCATGGAAGGAGAATGTGTGTGTGAATGTGTGCGTGTGAGTGTGTGACCACAGCCTTTAATTCTATGGTTGCAAAGCAAGCCACGATGGTGACCCTGTCATCCTGATGAAGAACAAAGCAACTCTCCGTTTGCTTTCAAGTGTGAGCGTATAGCAGAAGTGTAGATGGGTGAAAGGTCCAGTTCCGTGTGTGTGTGTGTGTGTGGGTGTGTGGGTGAGAGATCAATACATTTCTATTAAAGCACTTAGGCCTGCCATGACTTAGAATCACATCAGCAGGAAATAGTTGGGACATAAAGAAAGGTGAATGGACAGAGACCACTAACGAGGACTGGCGTGAATCCTGCTGCCCCCTACAGATGGTCAATGGCACTCTGCTGCTGCAAACATCGTATCCACCAATGCTGATTCATAAGTGCAACAATGCATATGCAACTAGACTCATTGATTTTGTGCCTCATTCTAAACACTAACTAAACTACCCGTTTTTCATTACTTTTCAAAGGTCCATTGGGCCCTTATCTTATGGGCGATATTGCTAGAGTTGGTATCAATCCAATACATAGTAAATCCCGTGTCAGTATCCTGGAAACCAATACCGATTCTTTCTAATAATTATGGTGGATGCCAGGGGCGGAGCCAGAACGCCACTAATGGGTGGGCCTGGAAAAATCAGGGTGGGCCTGAATATTTCTCTGAGCACAATCCTTCTGTCCGGACACATCGTATATTCAAATGAACAGAGCTGGGCATCGCCTAACTGCCACCGCGTTCAGTCCTGCATATTTAATAGATCATGTGGTCCCGGTGCATCCCTCGTCGGCGACAGCCAATTGGCGTCGAGAACGTAGTCTTCACGTCACAAGCGGGCGCCGCACAAGCAGACACGCCGGCAAACAACGAAAAATTATCAAACAAAAACAACAGACACACACACACGCACAGCGTGGTGATCGGTGAAGTAAAAACAATATGGGGCACATGTCATTGCGTCTGTGGGAACGCAAGGTACACAACACTGTTTTATTTTTTATTTTTCCTTACTCTGCTGCCTGTTAGGAGTGCGGCACCTGCGTGTGACGTGGTACAGGTTAAGTCTGCTCTCTACATTGTTTGGCTTATGCCGACCGACTGGGACCATGTGGGTCGATTAAATATGCAATGGGCGGTGCCCAGCTCTGTAAATTAAATGTAAATCATATTAATTTACAAAAAATTTGAAAGTATATATTTTTTCATGAATCTCACTGAGTGGGTAGTCTGTCAATCTGGGTGAGCCTGTGCACACCCAGGCCCACCCATGGCTCCGCCCCTGGTGGATGCATTAAATGCATCATTCAATTGCTACATCGGAATGAATGCTATTATATGAGGAGGCAGTGAAAGAACATGCAACCACCACACAATGAGAATGATTAGTCTTAGTTTGAACCTTGAGTCTAAACATGCATTTGCTTATATTTGTACACTGGTATCAATCAATATTCAAAACCAATATTAATGAATGAAAAAAAAAAAGAATTCTCTGAAATTGAAGAGGACGCGTGAAGAAATACATTGCTTTCATTGTTTCCCACTTATTTGTACTGTGCCTGTCACACTTTCTTTGACTACATTCATTTCCCATAAAACTAACACGATACAAAAGGAAGACGAGGGGGGAAAAAAAAGCTTGTTTATATAATCTGTTGGGTGAATAATACATTTGCTTGGGAATTTATTTCCATGATACACCTTGCATTTGTTTCTTTCTTTCTTTTTTGGCTGTCAGGAAATAAGACAAGACACGTATTCCAATTCAGCAGAGATAAGAAAACAAGAGTAGTGTCTCCACAAAACAATAAAGAAGCTTGATGCATGTGCAGGTTTATCCAAACTTGGTTACAGCATACTGTCGCGATTTAGCCGCAGGGTTTGTCAGTGTCTTTCAGCGACTGTACATGCATTCTAATTAGGATGCAATTTGTCCTAACCTACAATAAATCAGAGTCCAGCTCTACTGGAGCTCGGTACTGAGGGGGCAGTATATCCTTGATGTCATTATATTGTACCTCGTTGTCCGGGCTCCCATTGTCTGTACGTCTTCGCTAATCACCAGGGTTACAATCAAGCAATTGATTTAACATGCAGGTGGGGATGCATCGCTAACAAGCGTGTCCCAGCTGTCAGCCGCACGACTGAATCCATCAGCTTCACCTGGCCATTCCAGGAAAAGGTACAGCTGTGGAATGGCAATCAAAACAATGGTGGCCAATCACCGATGCCAACAGAGACCTCATTTAGCAGAGTATGACGCACAGGGGAGCCGATCCCGTCAAACATCTCAACACCAGACCCCCATTAAAAACCTCATGTTATGTTGCTGGTCAAATTGACTCATGTTAAAGTTTGACAGTGAGGGGCTAAGAGAGTGGGAGAAATTTCTAATGTAATCACTCTGTTTTAAAGTAGCATGCACACATTCTCCAATAGCCACAAATTAAGGATAAAAAAAAAAAACATTTTAGGGTTAAACATGCAATGGATAAAATTGAACCGTGTTAAAG